>NC_084666.1:64785421-65091254 GCF_028389875.1 Rhea pennata
TCTAAAGATAAAAACCTAGGGCCTGCTCCAGATATTTTTGTCTATTGCGTATAAAGGATCTGAGTTAACCCTCTTGAACATGCTGGAGGTTTGCCTATTCATCATGTTTTTTTCTTGGTAACTTGGGTTGAACTGGCTCAAGCTAGTTTTTCTAAATGACGGTGTAGTTGTAATAATACTCAAGAGTCTCAGGAGTGTAAAACAGCCTCTGAAGGAAGGTGGAAAAACTGCTTCAAACACTGTGGAATTACTTCTTGGTGACCATAACATATCCTTTCTGTTGCAGTTTAGAGATTTGTTTGTGACAGCAATTATGAAAATAGAGATTTTTTTTTCACCAAATGTATTTCTTATGTCACTAAATAGTTCTGTCACCTTTAATATTAATTCTCTTTTAAAGTCTAGGGATTCTATCAAGCTGGATGACCTGAAGGCGGAGGTGTCACCACGAATTTCAGCAGAAGATTTGATTGACTTGTGTGAGCTGACAGGACCAAGTCATTCCAAAACACCTGTAAAGAAAACAAAATCTAGCAAACCAAAGCTGCTGGTGGTGGACATTCGTAACAGTGAAGAGTATCCTTCAAAAGTGCAATTCATACCAAATCATGCTTGTAACAATTACTTCTTCTTTATCTGGGAACAGTGTGATATTAGAATGGGAAATAATAGGAAAGGGACATGTAAGGCACAAATTTTAATCATGGAAGGTCCTGGTTTATACAGAAGAGGACAAGTATTTTTATTTCCACACTTTAAACTGTGGTTCTAGTGAAATCACTTTGTACCTGTAATACATGGGTGCTTTGATGCTTCTTTTTTATAACAACTGTTATCAGCAAACCTTCCTTACGTAATGTGACCAGTCTTTTGGAAGTGTAAGTGGAAGAGAAGTGAAAAAGGGTTGATAGTTCATGTGTTTTGTCAGTCCCTTAGTGAAAAGTCAATTCCTGTTGAGTGCTGCCTTGCTACTGTCAGGTAACGTAGCCTTGTGGCTGCCCTAATTTGTCCTCTAGCTTGCTTACATTCAGAAGAGCTCTAAACATATCTTGAATCTCTCTTTATGATCTTTATCTACACCTTAATCTTTCATTTATTCATTTTCAGGTATGTAGTGCTTTGGTTGTGGAGGCTAGGAGGCTATTATATATATATATATATTTTTTTTTAAGCAGCGTAATTAGGGGATTGGGTTGTTTGTTGGAAGGGGAGTTCCTTCTTATAGATGTGCTTTACAAGGATTATATATCTTCATCAGCATCCATCTAAAAGTAGGAACAATAACAAAATTTTATTAGATGCAACACTTAACATTTTAGGGAATATATTTATTACTGTTTTATATGATTTTTAAGTGCTGCTTCTTTCATAATAGTAAAGCTGATGTAAATTGTTGCCTTTGAGGGAGGCACTTACTCTTAACTTACCAGATGATAAGCTGTAATTCTTACGAAGCTGAGTCCAGAGTCTCACGCTAGCAATGATACTCCACAGACAAATAAGGAAGGAAGTATCATGAGATTTAGTTAACCTTCTACTCAAAAAAAAAAAAAAAAAAAAAAAAAAAAAAGGAGAATCATTCCTGTTACATACATTGGACTTGATTTTAAAGACCTCCTCTGATAGAGATCCCACAGGCTCCTCTCAGTAAAATGTCTTTACTGTTAGAGAGGAAAAAAAATCTTAATGTTTAACTTGCTAGTGCTAACTTACTGCATGTGGATGAGAACAGAAGTGTAAATTCTGAACAGTGAAGTGAATGCCCAGGATTTCTAGGTTTTCCATACTTTCTTAAAAGGAATGTAGGACTAGTAGTGATGCTCTCACACTGATTAAATTGTTGCCCTTTAACAGTGAATCAGGGCTAAATATTTGGCCTAAAATATATAGTAGAAGTTTAAATAAGTATTCTTAACCTCCTATTTTTCATCATTTTGTAGTTTGTTGAAACACTATTTTAAAGGTAATTGTATATCCAGAAAAATAGTGCCGTGAGTATACTTTTCTATTAAATATTTAACAATATTACGACAAGTCATTTAACAATGACTTATGACAAGCAGAATGGTAAATACGATTTTTACTATGTAAACAGAAGTAAATGTATTGTTCATGTTGTGAACTAAATTATATAACTGGAGGATTCTGAATTAAAAGAGATATTTCCAAGTAGTTATAATGTTACTATATGCCAAACTTGAACTTACAGTGTGATTTGCTGTCTAAATAATGTTGTCGACATAGTGCTTTTTTTTTGTTTTGCTTGCATGTATTAATTTCATGCAAGGTTTCCAATTAAGCAAAGATTCATGTGTCTGAATAGTTTGACTTTTCATTGTCTGGACTTTAATGGCTTTATTTCTCCTGGAATTATACTGTTGAAAATGTGGTCCTCTTTACTCAGAAAGCAGTTCTGTCTAAGCCTTATTTCATTAAGAATGTTAACAGAAATACTGGCAATGTTCCATTCCAGTTATGAAAGTTATAGCTAAGTACTCTATGGTCTCAAAGTCTATAGCACAAAATCTTTGCCTTTTTGTTGTCTTAGTACTGGAAAGGTTAAGATGGTCACTTAAGATTAATGAGAATACGAATGACAAGAAATACAGTCTGACTCTATCTAGTTGGATATTAGTGGTGTTAGTATAAGTAAATGTATTTTTTCTTTTGGAAAGGATTATGTCAAAGTGCTCTGAGCAGTTAAGCATCCTCAGTGGTATGAGCATGATCAGCTAAGTTTATTCAAAGCATTATTCTGTCTAAATTCATTCATTCATTTCAAAACTTCCCATGGTTAGTAGCAATGAGAATGATGCAATTATAAATCAGAGGAGTTGAGGGCTGGTGCAGATTAGTGAAGGAGGAAGTGTCTTAAATTTCCCCTTCAAAATAGAACCAAGCTAACTACATTAATGAAAGGTATGTGATCATCCTTTTTCTTTCAAATGCTTGTTTTTCCCACTGTGTAATAATAATCATGAAGCTGAAAGTGTTGCACTAATCACAAGAAATGAATGCTAGTATTAACATAAGTTGGTTAAATTTTACCTCCATTTAAGGAGCTCCCTTTAAATTAAATCCCAGAATCTACTAACTTTCTACAAGTACGGTAAAAAAAAAATGACTGGATATATATAACATTGTATTTATTTTTGTGACAGTTTGTTGTTTTCCATCTCCTCAAAGCTATTAGTGTTTATTGTTGGGGAAGAGAAGTGTTTCTGTATTATTGTGCATATAGTCTATAGAAGTAGTTTAGAGAGTTTTTTTTTTTTTTTTTTAATCATGACAATTCAAATTCAGAAAAAGGTAGTAGTGGTCCAACTTAATTCATATTGAAGAGATTTCATACAATTTTTATATTCAGTATTTGGTCATAAAAATCTCATTGAAAGATACCGTTTAAGAACAAAGCACAACTAACCATATCTCAAGAGTTCCTGGCGTGCATATGTTAGCTTTTTGCAGTATGATGACTGCTATGTTCTCACTGTTAGTGTAGCTCCAGATAGACATGCATGATGCTCTTTCATCTGAGGATATGAGTGCACCTATGTTGTATATACATATATATACATATATGTTATATGTGTGTGTGTATATATATATATAATTCCCATCTACTTTTGGTTCACATTGCAAGTATGTGAGTTTCATTCCCTTTGCATTAAACTCCTGTGCAACAGATACCCCAGCATTCAGTTCCTGGGAGACAGACTAGGATTTGATTGAAGTAAACTCCCCAGAAATACTTACGGGGGGGGGGGGGGGGGGCTGAGTCTTCAGCTCCAACTGTTTTGTTTTACACATCTGTGCCTGTTGTGCCAGGTTACATCCCTTTTAAAACCAACAGATCTTCATTCTGTTGTTTTTATCTACGTAGTGTCAGAAGATGCTTTCTCCATATGTGCTGAGGTTTGTCAAAATCCATTAGCACAAGAGACTAGCACTGCTATATCAGCCAGGAGGAAGAGCAGACTTCTGAAAAGGAGATTGTTTTGATTTTATGTGCTTTCTGCTGTAAATAGTGAGGAGAAAAGAAAATAGAGACCAAGCTCACCAGATTGTTTGAACTCAAACTATATAGTGTTAAAAAAAAAAATCCCTAGAATGTAGAAAGTTCCATCATCTTTCCTCAAAGTGGGCTTCAGGCTTAATTGTCAGTATTGCAGTAATGTTTAGGGATGGTATTCCGACTCGGCTACCCATTATAGCTGTGTGTATACTCCAAATGTCTGTGCTTTTCAGATGCCCTTAACAGTCCTTAAGCTTTAACCGTGGCCACATTTCTGGCAGCATCAACATTCCATTTGGTTCAGCATTTACTGCAGAAGGGGATCTCGTCCAGTGCCCAGCTACTGCCATGCTCCAGAGCTTTAAAGGAAGAGTCGTGGTGATTGTAGGAAATGCAGCGAAGAACACAGCTACTGTAAGTCTGTTGCTGTAACGTGTACATTTATATTTGCACATACATCACAGATACTGAATTGTGAAGGATACTTCACATGTTAGTAGCATACAAAGACTTTGGCAATCACTACAGGAATTAAAAAAAATTATTAGTTTATGCTTTTGGACAAAAACCTATTTCCCTTCAAGTGTCCAACATCTGAGAAAATTCACCTTTTAAAATAAAATTATTTAACATGGCTTTTTTCAACTTCAAAATACTTAGAGTGTGTTGTGAAAGTGACGTCAGCACTTCTAATGTGCTTAAGTACGTCTGGCCAGATCTAGTTTTCAAAAATGGCATGGATTTTAAATTTACTTTCTGTAGCATTATGAAGTATATACAAGGTAAGTAGGAAAGAAGCAGGTTTGTTATGAAGAGTAAAAAGAAAAGATACAGTTCATATCTCTCCTGCTAAGAAACAGTGTACTGCCTCATTTTTTAGCATCATTTAGCTCATCTAACTGCACTCAGACTTGCCTCTGTTTTCATAAGTAAATGCTCTATGGTGTTGTAAACCAGTAGAATAACGAGTAGAAGCATTTCTTTTTTCATTCTTCGTCTGAGGTGAAGGGAAGCTGGTGAAGGGCTGTGGACAATTATAAGATCTTCATGTGACAGCTAATAGAAGCATCTGTTTGATAGATGTGTTTAGTTTATACATATAGGGAGTTTTAAGTAGTATGACATTTCTTTCATTAACCCATGTTTCGTCTTTTAGAAAATTAACTTCTGATATGTCACATCATTTAGACAACACAAGTGATGGCACAGAACAGACTGCGCAGCCATCTCAAATAGTTTCAGTGAGTGAATATCTTAAGTTTGTGCATCAGCTTTGGGTAGGCCTGTTATAAGTATTTCAGTATGAAATCAATCAGTGTGAATAATCGAAGTAGCTCACTAAATGCTGAATACATAAATCCCTCCTGAAAGGAACAAATGCAAAATGCTTAAATGCTAAGTGCCAAATGGGGATGATTTAATGGCCACTTTAAGCGTTTGATGGGGGGTTATGCACTAGCTTTCAACAATTGCATTTTAAATCACTGAACATCCTAATTTGTCTCAGTAAGAGCTTTACCATCACTAACCTGGGAATGGAGAAAGGGAAGAGAAAATGCCTTAGTATTCGCTAATGAGTGTCTTCATGGGGGATATCCCTCAGGTTAGCAAGTCATTTTCCAGGAACTGTCTTTCAGGACCAGTCAGAAATGTTGTATCTGAAACAAAGGAACAATATACGGATTATGTCTAAAACAGAAGAAACAACCTAAAACAAGTTTCCATTGGAAGGATAAGATAAGGGCTTTACAATATGGGCTGTGCATTACACCACAGCTAAGTGGTTTTCTCCCACAGCACTGTGACACTTTATGCAAATCCAAATTTGTCTTAGCTTTTACTGCCATCTTGTAAGTCTTCACAGTACATGAAACGTTAATTTACTAAACTTAAAGCTTACAGTGTACTTAGTAGATCCAAACATTTCAGCCACCTAAGAGGGTGCTGCCATATCCTCAAGCTCAGCCTTTCTGCAGCTGAGTGAGACAATGTTTTCTGGGTTTACCTGTTATTGTCAACACTGTAGCTTTTCATTTTAAAAAAAAAGACAGAGAGAGAGAGAGATGCTTTGCCTGTTGATTTGTTTTACAGTTCTTGAAAACCTTACTGAAAAGTACAGAGTTTTAAATAGCAACAAAATGTTTGATCGACCAGTCTGGCCAGAAATTAATTGAATACTGGAGCCTAAATACTGGTAGGAGTCACCATCTCTGTCACACCCTTACAGTACGGACAAAACCAACCTTCGTCTCACTGTGTTGATAAAGCTTAGCGCTCCTTTCTTTTGTGGTTTGTTTTGCAAGGCAACTTCAGTTTTACTTTGTATGGCTGTATGGAACTGCCTATAGATATTCATGAACTTAACCAATCCAAAAATTAGAAGCTTGGGGCTTGACAAAAACAATAGCTATTACTTTTTAAATTTCACTAAGCAGTCTAGTTACATGAAAAATTGCAAAATAGAATATGTAGAAACAAAAACAATTTTGTGCAAAGAAATGTTATATGATACTCCCATTTAAAATGTATCTTTTCTAAACAGAGATACATACTTCCAACTGAAAAGAAATTAGCAACAAATACTTCCTTTCACAAAGGAGAACTTTTCAGAAGTGTTGGCCAATATTTACTCAAATAAAAATATAGAAAAGATTGGTGCCTTTAGATTTTTTTTTATTTTTAATTTATGCAGGACTGAGGGAGGGAAGTGTGAAAAATGCTGCTTGATTTATGTGGCCATTTGCATTTGGGAGGTTGAACGTTTCAATTAGATTTTGCATTAGTAACCTGCTTGGCATAATTTAAAAAAATAAAATAAAAGAGGGGAAGGAGCAAGCAAAGATGAATGTGCTGAACAGATTTGTAGAGAGAAGTTTTTTTCCCCCTCTTCAAACTTCTTAAAATTGGAAAGAAAACACTGTCTGGAACTTCATGGGCAAGAGAGAGGCGGGGGGGGGGGGGGGGGGAAGAACAAAAACTCGGTAAAATCCTGTTCCAGCAGGAGGCAAAGGAAGCCAGCAGTGCCACAGACTTTAGTATTGCTCTGGCTCTAAGTGAACACTTCCTTAGGACAGAATTTAAACAAGGTAATAATCCTACTTGTTAAGCCATATAATTTACTCACCATGAAAGTTAAATTAATAGATTTACTGATGTATGAGTGCCTTACTGAATATGCCATTAGCAGCATAATGGTATTGCAAAGGGGAATTTGTACTTGGCATCAGTGGTGGTGCCTGGCTCTCACTTGTGTTCTGCAATATATTCCTTACTTTAGCCTGGTTCTAATTTTGTTCTACTCTTTTGTCTCCTAGGGGATTCTGGGCATTTGTTACCAGAGCAGATACTTGTCTCTGAAAACAGCAGGAAACAGTTACATAAAAAGCATTATGTTGGAGTTAATCAGATTCTATTCTGATCTTCAACTTCTAAATTAAGTGGCAGCACCTCTCAAGTGAATTAAAATTCCCTTTCCCACATCCACGGATAGATAAGGAACATTTAAATTATAGCATGGGCAGTTGAGTGTATATTACAGTCAGATAGACAGAGAATGGCCAAGTGCAATTTCTTTTTTG
Organism: Rhea pennata; assembly: GCF_028389875.1. Taxonomy (NCBI): domain Eukaryota; kingdom Metazoa; phylum Chordata; class Aves; order Rheiformes; family Rheidae; genus Rhea; species Rhea pennata. The sequence continues at coordinate 64,793,015 of NC_084666.1, forward strand.
TTTAATACCAAATAGCATTTCAGTGCTCATTAAACTCTGCATCTTTTGATTTCATTCATTTTCAAAGTGTGAGACATAGTGAGTGCAAAGGTAGATCATAATTGTGCATATTTAGCAAGGGGTTTGGTTTGGGTTTTTTGGAAGGGTGAGATTTCTTCATTTTCCCTTCCCTAAGCAGCTTCAAGGTGCTAAGCTACATCTGTTTCCAGTTCCAGCTTTTTGTCTGTATTACTGCAGTGTTGACTGAAATTAGAACAGGAGGAATAACTTAGCTCATATTAAATCATGCTCCAGCATTTGGTTTTGACAATGATACACTTAGTTTGAGTGGTGTGGCTTGCAAGAAACCTACTATCTTTTCACTTTCCCTAGTTATTTAATATACAAGTAATTTTATTTTCAGTTAAATACTATAGCAGAGTTAAAATACACAATACATTTTATTTTTGCTTTGGAAAAACAGATAACTCTGGGAATGGCACAATTTCAGTTTGGTGAGAAGGTTCATAAACTGTAAGTCAAAGTTTAAAAGACCACCTCTCTTTATAGCAATGTAGTAAATTCAAAATTGTAATGTGCTAACTTCTGATGTTGCTTTTTTTTAAATCTAGATGAGTTATTGTTGATGTAAATCCGTTGTCTAGACCATTTCTGCAAATTACTGAGGCAGAGTACTAATTTTGTCTGTCACAAAGCAGCTAATATATAGAATATATAAATTATCTCCAAAGCAAAGACAAGCAATTGAGGTTTTCCGTGAGATATTTTTGACCCTTTTCCAGGCAAGTAGAAGAGGGCATGTTCAACATTCTTTTTGTGTAACATATTGCTAGCCGGAAAAATGTTTTTTTTTCCATATGAAAACAACATTTTCTGTAAATGTAGGTGCTAATTCATTGACATAATCTGTTTTTGCTAAAAAATGTGGGATAAAGAGAAAAAACAGCAAGCAGCTGACTTACAAAATACCATTCTGTTGGGTTTGGTTTTGTTTTGTTTTTCTGTGTAATTTAACTGTGAAAGAGGAGTGAAAATGCTGTTTAAAAAAAATCTGGAGAATATAAAACTGAAGTCACTTCTCCATCCATTCGTCATCACATTTTTAAAAGCTTAAAAAGTTTTTTCAGTGGAATGCATGTTCAAAGCAACATTTAAGTAATGCACAGCTCCCTGTGTTTGTATTCTTGTTCCCAATTCTTTTGATCCACTATCAAAATATTGATAATGGTCCTTATTTTGTGAAGGCTGAGATTTTAAAGGACACATAGGTAAGAGTGTCCTGTTCCCACAGAATTTGTATGATTTTGTTGCCAGATTCTGTAGATTTTATAAAAAATCTTTCCCAGAGAAGCTAATGTTGTATTTTTTGTTACAAGTTTGTCTTAACTAATGGATACAGATGAAGTTTTGTCTGAAGGTTTGATTTTGCATAGAATGCTAAAGGGCAGATTTGCTCATGTTTCTAAAGAGAAACACATTTAGAAGGGCCTAGTGAAACTCCAGAGAAAGGAAAGGGAAATGAGGGAACTAACTTCTGTTGAGAGCTGACTGCTGCAGGAGGGAACGTGTGCTATATGAAGGGTCCAAGGACTTGGGTCCTAGAGTGCAAGAGGAAACAGGTCAAAGCTGGCAGTGTCAACATGCCCTCAGTAATAGTTCAGAGCTGATGGTTTCTGAGAGGTCAGCTGTCAGCTTCCCAACTAGCAGTCTTGTATGGTTATGGAAAGGGCCTCCAATTTGGATATTGTTAGTTTAAAAAAAAAAAAAAAGTGCAAAGCTATGGAAGGGCTACTGAGCATTTCTTTGAACATTTTTCAGCAGCTAGGACAGTCTGTAGACAATTTTATGAAAAAGCTAAAATATCCTAAAGATAAAATGGAAAAAAAGGGAGCAAAATTATTTCAGATACTTTTGGGGAGGGAGGAAGATGGAATGTTTAAGAAACTCTTGCTTTCTTCTTTATACTCAAGTCAACTGTATTATGTTTCTTTTTAAAAATATATTTCTGATCATTAACATTTTTTTTTATTTTCTGTTCTGTCAAAAGTAAAATAGGTTTGCACTCTGCATTTTTATTTCAGAAATCAGTTCAGCAGCACTGAGTGCATTGAATGTGTTTTGGTCAGTGTAAATTAGTTGTGGTGCAAGAGCCAAATCTCTACAATTAAAATTACATTTTTTCCAGTACTTGCTTTCAACTATTTTTTTTTTTTTTTTAATTAATACTACATTTTTAAGGAAATGAAAAATGGAAGTGATAAGTTGTCAGTCAGGAAAATCTGAGTGTTCACTCATACTTTGTTCTCAGTAAAATGTATTCTGAACACAGCTATTAAGTATCCATTTGTCGAGGCTTATTTTCCAATCTTTGCATACAGGTATTTTAAGTTATTTCTATATTTTTATACTGATGGAATAGAAAGTATTCCTTTCTGACAGGTCTGTGTGTGGAAAAGACATATCTTTTCATAAAGTTGTCTTCCTTGTCTCTAGTACTTCATTTCAATATATGTTAATACTGTAACTTTTAGGCAATGTTTTTGTTGATAAGAAAGACTTTAAGTGCCTGTCTTTCACCTTGATGTTTGAGTGACATTTCATTTATCTTATTTTTTTTTTTAATATAAGAAGTCTAAAAATATCCTTGATCTTTTTTCAGTGTGGTTTGTGACATATGGAAAGAGTTCTTTTTTTTTAAAAAAAAAAAAAAAAAAAAAAAGTATATATACACAAATCTATGTATATATAGACTGATCACCTCGACTGTGATTTGCTTTCAGAGCGGCTAAGTCTTGGCCAAAATCATACCGCAAAAAAGCCCGCCGTCATCCCTGAGGGGTTTGTGTAGTTTTACAACTGATTTACAAATGATGGGGGGAACAACTTGTGACAATGGATGAGTACTACAAAGTTTGGTAAAGACTTCTCTTCCAGTTTCTAATGTGCCTCTTTGTCTTCTGATTCTTTCAGTGTATAGTAGTACATTAATACACTGATAACATCAATCACAGCAATCTCTTTTCATAGAATCACAGAATCTGTAAGGTTGGAAGGGACCTCTGGAGATCATCTAGTCCAACCTCCCTGCTCAGCAGGGTCACCTAGAGCATGGTAGACAGGGTTGCATCCAGGCAGGCCTTGAAGATCTCCAGAGAAGGAGACTCCACAACCTCTCTGGGCAACCTGGTCCAGTGCTCTGTCACTCTCACAGGGAAGAAATCCCCCCTCACGTTCAGACGGAACTTCCTAATGGTATTCTTGGTACAGTATGTTGTTGTTGTTTAACTCCCAGCTTGTCCTTTAATTATTACCTGTCACAGGAATGTCTGTGAAAGTGAATAATGTAAAGGTAGCAATGCTTATAGCTTGCCTGAAGGGAGCTGGGAATGACACAGCTCAAGCTGTGTTGTGTTATTGGACTCTCTGCCATAGACAGTCTGAAAGTGTGATGTGCCTAGTGTAATATAGTCAGCACGCTTGAAAGCTGTGATTTTATTGCTTGGAAAAGGGTAGTATAAACATATTTTGATAGAAGCTCCATTGACAAATATTTCCTCTTTTAAACTGTGCAGATTATTACAGTTCTTGATACTTAAAGGAGCAGACCTATTATGTCTGTCCATATAAAGAGCAACGCCAATACAGGGTAAGCTGTTGAATATTGGCCAAAATTTTGGAATGAATTTGCTTTACTACATCTGTCCTTTAGAAGCCTGATTTTGTAAGTATCTGAATGACACATTCTTAACTGAATGCTTTCAAATGCAATTTGCAGTTTTCAGTCTCAGTTATACTCAACAGGAAGGATTTTTTTTATGTGGAATTGATGTATGTATTACATAGCAGAGCAAAAGCATTTCCAAAGCCTTCACCAAAGCCATGGCAAAATAGTAGTTAAACGAGTCATTCACATATTCATTCATTCATATATATTTGCTATTAAAGTAGCAAGAAGAAATTCAGTTTGAACTCTAAATGCTGATAAAAACACAGTAGCCTAACTTTCCTGGGACTACATTTTGAGGAAAGATTACCAGAGGCAGAAAGGAAAAAGCTTAGTAGCTTTACGTTTGTAAAGGAAATACAGCCCATGTTTGAAGTCCGAGGTGTCACTTTCTGCTGCAGAAGCTCAGTGGTATCATTCAGCACAAAACCTTGGGCATTTTTTAATGCTTGAAATTCTACTCATTTTGGATGACTATTTCTTCCAACCTTTTAGGAAACATTAGATAAGAGGAAAAAATGATTCTTTTAAATTTAACATACTGATGAACATAAATGATGGTTGTATTGGGGCAGGGGAAGAAGGGGTCCATGTAACTATTTCAAATAGTCCTTTCTACCTTGTCCCTCCGGCAGTGCATGTGCCCCTTTCATCTGTTTTGAAAAAGCTAAGCTTCATACAGTATATTTTGGCAGGGAAAGATACCAGGTGGTGTTGGGAACGTTTCAGAAATGTGATGCACAAGCTCATGTTCTCATCTGTGAAAGATAGATGTGGAAGAAGACACAAACATACACTATACCAGAACTATAAAAAGTCAAAGCATTAGGAAGAGTGTAATAGTAGGACTTCTTTCTAAATCTGTTCTTTATCAAAAGTTACATTTTCCTCATTCAGTGACATAATACAGAAAACTGGATGGAAAACTAGGAATGTCTTTAATCATATCAAATCCTGTAAGAGTTAAACCTTGATTCTTCTCTTCTTTGCAGTGTGCAGCCAGTTTGTATTTTAAAGGCAGAGGTATTTGCAAAGTTCTTGGAGTTTGGCATTTGGAGTTTGATGACAGCTTTCAGCTCGTGACAATTTATAGGCCTCTGGCTTCCAGCTACTTCCCACAGTAGTGAGGTACCAAAGGTAGTACTTTCTCAGCTCACTGGATTCTCCCTGAAGAGATGTTTAGACACAATATTTTGAACCGCAGTTGCTGCCTTTCTTGGACAGCTGCAGACAGTTTTGAGACAACTGAAGAAAAGAGATTCATAGCACGGTATATAGCCTTGTCATGTGCTCTTGTGCTTTCTACCTGCCGTTTACTAACAGCCACAGGTTGTTCAGATCTTGCTTTGTGAATGCCTTGTGAGAAAAGCAGCAAGAGATTCCTCAGCATAAGGTTATAAAGGAGCCCCTTGTCATATACAGTAAAGAATCTATTTCCAACCATACTTTGGTTATTAAAGCAATTCTAAAATACAGTGGGACAGAGTGTCTGAACCCTAAATACAAAGAAATTGTTTGGTGCAATTGTTTTTTCTGATAACATGGACTAGTAGTTACATTAAGGCTAGGGCATTCAAAAACTTGGAAGAGAGTTTACAGTTTATTCTCAGAATTATGAAACTATCAATAGAGCAGAATCACTCTACCAGTGCATGGTGCATTGTACTCAGCAAATAATGTACTGCATCCTGTCAGTCTGAATGCTTGTTGTCATTTTCCATTTTTGCCCAGCTGTGAGCAACGTTGGATGGTGTCCGAGGTAGAGCACTTTCCGTTAGTCACAGGTGGAGACCACTGTGAAGTGGCTGATGCGTAGAAATGTTTGGCAGGAGTATTTCACTAGGAATATATGTTTTTGTAGCTCACAATAACGCACAGCTGAGTACTCTTTTTCTCTGTTGTTCCAGTATATACCATATGTTTATGGACTGTGATTAGAGCAAGAGATAGTCAGATTCTTCTAGTGATAGCTGAGTGCATATTATACCACCTCTGCATCAGAGACCTTCTATAAAGGCATGGCATTTAGGTCTGTCACACCAACTGTTGTAACTTAACTGTTAACTGTTTCGATTATGGGAGGGATTCCCTGTGATCCTTTGAATCCTTCACTGACCCACCCAAAATAATGGAAGAAACGATGATCAGGCTTGCTTTTGGTCTTAGGCAAGTACCTGAAACAGACCTGACAGCCAAAATGTCCTCTGATTAGTTGTGACTTCTTATTCTGATTTAACTTCGTATTTGGCCTCAACAGATCCACAGATCATTTACTAGTTGCTCACTCCCTTTTCCAATCCATCTTGAAACACAGAGAATGGAATGCAGTAACTTCAACATACAGATGTACAGAAATTAACTACATGTGTATGTAAAAAAATACCTTCGTTATGAAAAAAAACTTCTAGCTATAGAAGACATTTAAAACTTTGCTACTGTGAATTTTTGCCTGTCTCTGATAAAGAAACTATTTATACTTGATCAGGTAATACTGTAATACATCTTGTTCTGCCTCAGTATCTGTTTTACTGTCATGGATAATAAGGAATATAAGCCAAAAATACCAATTCACCCATTTCAGTGGCTTCATTTTGGAGATATTACAGTCAGTATTTAGAAAGTAAGTTTGAGATGTGATATACAAAATACAATTTCTTTGTAGGCCTCATCAGTGTAGCTGTTTTCCATGAAGCTGAGTGTTAAAGTTAGGTGTTAGGTTGCTACGTGGAGACTGGATCCCTGTGTTTGATTTGTGAGATGAATTAACTGGGGAGACAGGCTTTAAAGGATTGTTGTGTGTGCTGTGTAATCTGTGTATGGGCAGATTAAAATAAAAGAGAGTTTGCAAGAGAACAGACACTAGAGCCCGAATTCAGATCTTGTGTCTGTGAAATAAAGTCAACAGAAACATTTGACAGGTAAATGAATGCCAATACTGTCAAACTGTGATGCTTGCACATTTGGAAACCTACAGCTGGGAATTAATTATCCCAGAGAAAAATAACTGCTGTTTCACAGTTTGAAAGGGGTTCCAGTTAGCACTCTGAGATCAAATAATCATGTTAGCTTGAGGTAAAAACCTGGCAAAAAAGAGATAAATAATATTTAAAGTTATCAATGTGACACTTTCATGACAAACAAATTCATTCCCAGTTGTTATATCATACAGGCCTGGGTTTCTGTATTTGGCTAAGTGCAAAAAAAAGAGTTGTTCTGGTGGCTGGTAAGTTTTTCTTTTGTTTAACTTGATTTTCTTACCATAAAAAGTTATTTTGATCAAAGGACTATATATGCAGTGTGCTAATGATGTATCTGTTTCAGTTTGCAGCTCATCTAGTGAAAAACAAATACCCACGGGTCTGCATCCTAGATGGAGGAATAAACAAGATCAAGCCAACTGGTCTCCTCACTGTTCCTTCTCCACAAATATAAGTGACTGTAAATGATCAGGACAGCAGGTCTGAACAGGGAATTTTTTTTCAGTACAGCGTGAATATATAGATATGAACCCAAAGGGCATTATGACATCTCCACTATACAAGCTATCCAGCTGATCAGTGTCTTTCCCTGCAGCTCTAGAGCAAGAAGTTTTGTATTCTTTGATACAGAACTTTAGTTGAAACAGATGAAAAATGTGAAGCTTCAAATCTTCTAAGAAACTTCTTTCAACAGTGAAGTGCGCAACTGGTTGAGCAAGTTTGAACACACAAAGTCAGAGTAACTCATCTGATATCTGGTAGCTTAGAGTATTTCTACAAAACCAAATAAGCTGGTACTTGATGACTCTAAGCTGCACTAGATAAATTATTTCTTCAAAATCTTTTACTGTGAATTTGAAAGTAACAAGCTGAAACTGTATCCTGTGTATCAAACAAGGAAAACGTGTTTTCTCTAATATTTTAAAGAATAATTGTTGTATCGTGTGATCCACTTTGTTTTTGAGAAATCATTTTTTGGTCTGGATTGGAAATAAAGATGTCCTGGATTAGAAATCACTGTAAGAGCTGCTGCTAAGTAAATCCAAATGGTATCATTTGCAGAGAAGAGAAGACCTACTCTTGTGTGAATTTAACATTCTATTTCCTCAAACACAGCAAAGCCAACAATTTCTGAAACAATTACTTATACCAGAGAGTTAGAATTTGACAATGCTTCGGGTTGTGACAAAAGATTAGTTATTCCAGAAATAGTGTCTATCCGCGTTAGAAGTTCGTGCTTTTAAAAGAATCGTTTTAATTTTCCTATCAGAACAGTTTAGAGTAATCGCTTTTGTAGGAGTATACTCTCTAATAGGAGGTAGAACATTCTTTTTGATTCACTGTTCTTTCTGCCAGTTGGTTTTGAATGCCTGTTTCTTAAACCTGAGCCCTAAAACTGAGAGAGATACAGCAATCCTATTTTAAACCATCTAGATGTGAGTGCTGCAGTTGAGTGAAAGCAGCTTCCACCAAGGGCCTAAGGAAACTGTCTGCTAGAAGATGTGGAAATCACTTTGCAATCAGAAGCCAAGAGCGTTGAAAGCACAAAATAAGCAGGAATTGGGGTCTCTCTGTTGCCAAGGAGCTAAGAATAAGCTTGATTCAGACAAATAATACCTTTCAGGAGAAGTAGAAAAACACCTAATTTTTCACCATTAAAATTCTGGATTGACCTTGCTAGCATGTTAAATCCATTATTCTAGAAAGAGTTTTTTTAAAAAAATGGCTGGGAAAAGAAAAGGATCTATGTCTTCATGAATGTCACTTGAAAATAGTACCTGTAATCCAAAAACTCCAGTTGTGACAATATGAGACTGACAGTATGTTCTGAAATTAAATGCCCAGATGGGAATTTGGAAGAATTTAGTCACATGAGGGGAAGAAACTTAGTGATTTGTCTTTCTAGATTTTTAAAGCTAAGAAAACACTGGTGTGGCATGAGGCTTAATAATCACTGATGTGTAATATAAAAAGTGTTTAGTAAACCAACAAAAATGACACCAGTGATAATACCTAGCAACAGTCACATAGTAGTTGACCATGTGAGTTTGACAGTGTGCTTTTTATTAGAGCCTAAGAGAAGGCCAGAAGCTTTTATTCTGAATCTTCAAAATCTGATCTCTAGCACAGTATGATGTTTGCTGGGAGATTTAGTGGGTTGGATAACCCTATTGGAAAAGCAGGACAAAGAAAAAAGAGTCTATGGAGGAAGGACACCCTTTAGCTCCCTTTTTCTCAATTGTGATCTGCCAATAAATGGGAAATTATAATGCTGTATAAATGCGATAATGTATTTGGGCATTCTTTGGTCTAAGGTAAACATAGTTTACTGGAGCTGTCAAGAAGTTTTTGAGCCTTTAAGAATCTAGATGTTCGTCCGATTGACTACGTAAGGGGCAGGAAGCAAAAGATAGAGGTAGATGGTCAGGTTTCTCAGTTGGCAGTGGGATTCTGCAAAGGTACATCCTGAGGCCAGAGCTACTCAGCTGACTCCAAAAATGACCTGTTAAGGGAAGGGAGCAGTGAGGTAACAAGCTTGCTGATGATACAAAATCATACACCATGATCCAACATTTTCCTGGCTGTGCAGAACATGAGAAGGATCTTGTGGTGCTTGGTGGCAGTGATTCATTACAAGTGAACACACATGGGGCCCTAGAAAGCAACATTTTTAACTATATTCAGCAGTGAATTCATTGATAAATAAAGCATCATCTCAATTGTTTAATAGCAGCCAGAAAGGTTCCTAGCTGTTAAAGAAACGAACAAAACAAGTTGTTATGCTATTGTGGAAATAAGCTGTATGGTGCATTTTGAATGCAGCAGAAACCTTTTGTTGTACCAAAAAAGATACACAGGATTAGAATGGTTACAAAAGTTGGTCTGTATAAGAAGATAATATGTTGACTAAAACTCTTCAGCTTGCCAAAAGAGGCAACTAAAATAGAACAACAGAGAGGTCTCTAAAATCATGAATAACTAAAAAATGAGAACTAGGGAAATACTCAGTATTTCTTATAGTACAAGGAACAGTGGCCATCTGTTAATATTGCCACATAAAGACTTAGAACCAAAACCAGGAATTACCTTTTCTCAGAAGTACAATCAAAGTGTGGAATATGTTGCTATGAGAGGCCAAAAATACAAAAACATTCAAGAAGAAGAATTGGAGTGCTTTGTGGAAGAGCTCTGGTTCTGACCACTAACCACAGTGGTTGAAACACAGTTTTCAGCTCAGGAAATACACGATCTGTTGACTAAGGAAGGCTGGAGAATACACTAGAGAAAGATCTCACACTACTTCAATTATCCTCAAGCCTCTGCCTTTTGTAAGTGGAGATTGGGCTACATGCAGTACAGCAATTCTGATGATGTTACATGTTTCATCTCAGCTCAGTGTTTCCCTCTGCTTTGTACCGGTGCTTAGAAAAGAACTGTAAGTACAGAGAATGGAATGTGTTTGAGAAAACAGGATTTTATGTGTACCTAGCTACTCAGTCCATTGGTACTCAAGGGTAGGAAGTTTTCTCTATGTCTTACAGATACGCCTTTCAGCTCTGCGGAGAAGAACCTGGAAGTCCTCGTGGACAACAAGCTGACTGTGAGCCAGCCATGTGCCCGTGTGGCCAAGAAAGCCAATGGTGTCCTGGGGTGCATTAGGAAGACTGTTGCCAGCAGGTTGAGGGAGGTGATCCTGCCCATCTTTTCAGCCCTGGAGAGGCCACATATGGAGTACTGCGTCCAGTTCTGGGCTCCCCAGTGCAAGAGAGACTTGGAGCTACCAGAGAGAGTCCAGTGCAGGGCTATGAAAATCATCAGAGAATTGGAGCACTCTCCTGTATGAGGAACGGCTGCGAGAGCTGGGCCTGTTTAGCCTGGGGAAGAGAGGACAGAGGGGATCTCACCAATGTGTACAAATGCCTTAAGGGAGGGTCTCAAGAGGACGGGGCCGAACTCTCTTCAGTGGTGCCAAGCAACAGGACAAGAGGCAACGGGCACAAACTGAGCCACAAGAAGTTCCATCTGAGTATGTGGAAAAACTTCTTTACTGTGAGGGTGACCGAGCACTGGAACAGGTTTCCCAGAGAGATTGTAGAGTCTCCTTCTCTGGAGAAAATTCAAAACCCGCCTGGACACAATCCTGTCTATCGTGCTCTAGATGACCCTGGTTGAGCAGGGGGGTTGAACTAGGTGATCTCCAGAGATCCCTTCTAACCTCAACCATTCTGTGATTCTGTGTTATATTAATTTTTAGAGAGAGAAGTCAAGTTATCTTTTGACTGAAAAATATCTAATATTTAACAGGCTCAATGATTTCTTTTTTAACTAATAGAACTATTTTTTTGGTATTTAAATATTTTGAGTGTCTGTAGATTTCAGCTGTATTGTAGTTCGGTCTTAGCTTTTAATTTAGCTGTTTAGCTTGGCAGTGTAGCTTCTCCTAGTCTCTTTTATCCTTCCATTTTAAAAACATACCATATCTGCCCCTGCCACCTGTGCCTATAGCTTCCTGCCAGTACAACTAGATTGCCTCCGGGGTACCCACATGGACATCCAAGGAGAACAGAGCACAGATTTTGGACTCTTTTTTGACTGTCTCACTTCTGTTGATGATTGCAGACCATTGCACAATTGCTGTTTAACTAGAGTATCCTTAGTTAGACTGAACATAGTCCTTTGGGAATTTTTATTATGCTTTGCTTCTAAGGTTTTTTCTTGTACAGGTAGGTACTTGTTCTATTTTGCCTGTTTGTCCTAGAAGTCTCTTCTGGCCTAGAAGTGTAAGGAACCTTCCTTCCTGCACCCATCTGTCTCTCTTTTTCATTTTTACTTCTCTAAGCCACCTGGAGCAATGTTAACTTCCCAGCTGAGGATGGGAACAACTTGCCATATGTAGCAGAAAGGAAGAACAATGTGATATTTACCTCTCTTTAGCTTTCCCTGACGTGGTTCATTTCAGGTACTTTCGGTTTGCTATTTTTAAAATACAGGATAATTTGTCCCTTTGGATTTATATTCTCCCCTCTGGCAGTCTAGGGTACTTGGTAGACATTCTTCCCAGTATTTCTGAAACAGAAACAGTGACCAGGGTGGGTATGTATTCTTTTATTTAGGTGATTTATTTTTCTGATGTCTTGGATAATTTCTAGAAGTGTGAAGGGCTAAATAATTTGTTGGAGGAGGTGGGAGGTTAAATTTCAACAACAGCCTTTCCGTGTGCGTTTTCCACGCTTTAATCTGTCATGAGGCTGACTTTTTCATTCCAATACAGGTGACCTTCTAGCAAGAGATTGTATCAACAAGCTAACTGACAAGACCAGTACGCTTCAATGCATTGCCTTCCTTCCATGCCTTAGGATAATTTGTATAGACATAATGCAGTGGTGCAGTGTTTGTTCTGCGACCTTCTGGATATCAGTAAGTATATATCCAGTTATAAATCTGCCGTTCCCTCCTTATAAGTGTTGCCTTTCATATGAGAACTCTACTTTTGCTGCCTTTCCTATCTCTTTGGAAAAGTAGAACCTGTGATTAGATCCCTCAGAGACAGAGGAATAGTACAGTCAAGAACAGTGTGGTTCAGTTATCTAGAGTTCCCTTGCTATTCTGGTCAGGTAAGAAAAATGCGTATTGGAGTATCTCTAAGCAGGACTTCAGAGCTATGTATCACGTGACTGGAAGAAAAAAGAGGTCTTTAGCAAATGCATCGTTCTTCATTCAGAGAGGTAATGTGAGAGTCTGTTAGTTTTTTGTCTGAAACATACTCCTTCTGTTTGCAAGGCATGATGAATGTTGTCCAGAATATCAATTCTGGTATGTTTAATTTACATTTTCAGTTTGGCTACCTTATGAAGCTTCTTCAGTTAAGATAAAACCTCAATATTCTTTTATTATTTTTCTGCAGTGTTCGTATTTTGTTACTAGGAGGTCTGGGAAATGTGTGGGTATAAGTACAGCCTTTTAGTCTCCCATGTCTTATTGTATTTTCCTTGCTGATGAGTCAGACTGGCCTCTCTCCTGTACCAAGTTGGCAACTTAATTACTCTCATCAGTCTTATCTTGTTATTTTTGACTCCTTCTCCTGGGCCCAGTTTGCAAAAGTAGATTGAATGATCCATTAGTTTTCCCAAAAGAGTATTTCTTTCCAAATGGTGATACTTGACTGATCTAACATCACATTTGTATATTTGACTAGCAAAACAATAGGTTTCCTTTTTTCTTTCAATCCCAAGCTATAATGCCAGTGTTGCCATTCTTTTTGATTTACATCCTGGATTGAGAGTTCATGCCAGAATTTGTGCTCTGTTTGGGAAGTAGTATATCATTAACTATGAGGCTTTAAGTTTGCTGCTGGTAGTACCATTTTAAGAATAGCACCAACATATCTCTTAGATCACTGAGTCTGTATTCTGTTAATTTAGGTTGACAAACTCATCTCATGCTACTGTAATCATGTTGCTGAACATAATTTAATGTTGCAGTATGGCTGTCCTATTATATCAGCATTAACCGATAACCAGATAAACCAATGTTATGTAGATTTTAAAGAAACTGGTCAACAAAATAGAAAGGTTGAGGAAAATATTATTACCACTGAATAAATTCGTATATAATACATTTCTTGTAAAGCTTTCTCCCAAAATATCTTTAACCATACTGAAAATCCCTGTTCACAAATTTACCTGTGGTAGTGGTCTCATGTGTGACAGTAGAGTGACCAAAGTAAATGCACTGTTGTAATTCCTATATTTTATTTCCCCATTGATAGTCCTTCAGTGCTTAAGAGCTGTGCTCTGTGATGAACAGACACTAAGTTAAATTTCAGACACAGTAATCTGTGCAAAAGAACAGATACAGTAGAGCAGCTCAGAAATTAATGTGGTAATCACTATATTCAATGAGAACAACCTACACAAAAGCTGTAGATCACTGTTCTAATTAACTAGTATTTGCTAACTGAAGCAGTATTAAATTTGTGTTTTCTTTGTCTGTCTATGGTATCTGGCATGACATTGTTTAGAGAGTCATGGCATCTGGTGGTATCAGCTTTTGCTATCTAAACTGGCCAAATGAGTGAAGTCCTGTTTGTACAGAACAGGTACGCAGAATGACCTAGTATTTTAAGGGATCCAGTGGTTAGGAGTAGCTTGAGTTATCAGGCTCTTATTGCCTGCCTTGTTACAAACTTTTGATGTATTGTGTGATCTGGGTGGCCCAGTTCCCCTCACTAATTTGAGACTAATAATGCTTCCTAATTTCACACTTTGTGGAAAAGAGAAATTCAGTAAGTAACGTGATCAATTCAAATACAAGAGTGTGAAGACCATGCAGGCACTTGGAATAAATTTTTCCTCCCTCAGAGCAAATGTTTCCTTGGGATGCCAAGGATATATGACAATGTCAGTTCTCCATCACTTATTTTGTAAACACTTCTTTTCCTAGTAAGTACTACTAATGAATGAAGTTCAGCCTTCCTGCACACAATTTAGTTCAAAACATCTATCAGGAATATAATATCAGTGACGAAGAAGGCCGCGTATTACAAAGCTTGTTATAAATGTTGGCGAGCTATGTCTAACAATCACATTAATAGTGTATTTGAAAAACGTAGGGCATGTTCTTGTACAGATAGGCATTAAAAAGAAGATTTTTCAGTTACTGTAGTATTTAGATTTTTCTTTAATGTTGATCAGGATTTGCACCTCCTGTAAAAAAAAAAAAAAAAAAAAAACAGTACCAGGCTTTATAACCACAGAATACCAGCAATAAAAGCCTCCCTTATAAGGCAGAGGCCAGAAACATAATAAAAAAGTACCTTTTAAAAAAAATTTCAGTTCTTTCTTTTCTCTTAGCAATTTGAGTGAGTTTGTGTTGTGTGCAGGAAAGCTATGTGTAGAAGATGAAAAGCAGATCAGTTTGCATAGCTCTTTCATGTCCTGCTGTGGCTGTTAAGGGATGAGAGTTTTGCCTGCCTCAGCAGTGGTGAAATGCCCAATTCTTTCTGCTAATAGTTCTCTCACAGATTCTGTGTAGAAAAATACGCATTGAGACCAGTGTGAAGGTATAGCTAGGGATCTAATCTTACTGGCATATTTATGTGCTATATAAAATACCAAAGCCTAAGAAGCGTGAAGCACTTCTTTAGGATGGATCTCTATTTTTCTGTCTCAGCCTCCTTTTCTCTACTTCAAATCTCTGTTAAAAGGACTTGATAAGAAACAAATTGTGTGTGTTAACAGAGATGAATCTAGACCAGAATTTTGGAACTCTTTATCCTGGCATCAATCATGTGGTATTTAGCCTTTCCTAGCAGTGATAATTTTAGATATATTGGCCTATGATATGCTACAATTCTTCTGTTTTCCATAGTTTCAAACCGTCAGTGTTCTTAAAAAGAAAATGAATGTATTCATCGTCCGGGTATTCCTGACATGTTCCAACAGATGTTGAAAGACAGGTTTTTATCTGTAATCTTTTTTTCACTTGGCATTATCTCAGCAAACTAACTCAAAACAAATCAGAACTACACTTTTTTCAGTCAGGTCCATAGGGAGAACTTTATGCTGTTTGAGAGGATAGTGCATAATGCTGGCACCAGTGAACACAAAAGTGGCATAATCAGTCTATCTTATCCTATGTAATTATAGTTATTACTTTAAAAATCTTGTGTATTTCTGGAGACCCAGAAGCATACTGCTAGTGAGCACACAATATTTCAGCTCCCACAAAAGGGTTAACTTTCTGGCCATTATGTCAGTTAATTTGATTTGCCTCAGTTCAGTTCCTGTCCTAAATAGATTTTTTTCTCAAATCTTTTGAAACTTGAATGAGCTCATATCTCTGGCTCCTTAAATCTTTATTTCAAATAAAGCTGGTTTTACAAGCAATGCTGTTTCTCTAGTCCCCCCAAAATAGGTAACAGTTGGATGTAGGATATTAGAGAGGAACTTTGTGGATCTGTTGAGAATTACATGCCCTCAGTGCAAGGACCAGTTCAGAGCTCTGTGATTGCGACAGCAACAGAGACCCTCCAACTCCAGATCTGGAAAAGATGCCTTAGTTACAGCAGGTACCTGGGAGAATGAACATGGAGAGTTTAGTTTAGCATAGTTTACTGCTGTACAGTTAACAAACAGCTTTCTTTAAACTTACAAGGCTGTTAGAAACGCGGGTCTTTTTGGAAAATCCTCTGAACTATCTATAATAGCTAGAAAGGAAGAAAATACTAAAATTTCCTCTTTGGTAGTATTTGTAATAGATGTGTAGCACTTAATATATATTATATCCATGAATATGAGTGCCTTGCAAAAATTGGTTACCCCCCTTGCCATTTTTTGCAGAGAGAAATTGCACCATCAAAAGTTAGAGGGAGTTTTGAAGGGGAAACCAGCTAAGTGGTAGAATTAGAGCCTAGTGCTGTTGAAATTTGTCTTTGCTCAGTTGTTCAAACTTCTCACTTTTGAAATGCCTTGTGCCTCTTGGTACTCTGTATGCATACAGATTTGCCGTACATTTCTTCTTATAGCCCCTTAGGTAAACCAGTATTTGCCCAGGTTTCTTCTCTGTCTTTCACCCTTTCTGATACTGATTTTACTGTGTATTTTACAGGCCCACCCTACCTCCAAGATGTTATCGAAATTTTCACTGGCCCTTCCCTTCTACTCACCTTCCCTTCTGGAAACATATGTTTCTTTCTTGGAAGAGTTTTTTAACGTGCCTGTTGTCTCCTGCTCCTGGAAGTTGCTTGTTCCATATTAGCAGATGCCTGAAGCCACTGACGTTAGGATCCTGGTATTGTACTGAAATGAGATTGCTGCTGTGTGTGCAAGGGAGGAGGGGGGGAGGAGGGGAAAATTCCTCTCAGTGCCTCCCTTGGAAAGGCAGCCTTCTCATAATGAATCACCAAGAGAAGTCTTCATGATGATGGATGGGGACCAGTGGGGGTGGCAGGAGACAGTTGAAGTCAGCAGGGAGTTATTCTCTAATTACTCTTTCCTGACAAGGTGGAATAACTGACACTTGGAGCTGTACTTCATACTGCTGCCTCTTGCTCAGTGCTTATTACAGGAGGACCAATGTCCCTTGTGGACTGTGGCTGCTCTTGCATTATCAAGTCCTGAGACAGTGGCATGAACTGTCACCTTCCATTGTGGCAACGACAAGGTGACTGCTTTTTCCTTTTTTCTTTTTTTTTTTGTGTGTGTGTGTGTGTGAAGTACAGGAAAAAGCTCAGGGAAGAAAGTCAAGCAGCCCCGCTGTGTGTGTTGCACATAGAATTTATGCAATGAACAGTCATTGCATAAATTAGACATTAGCAAGTAATCTAAACATGTGGGTGTTAGAAATTTAGTATACTAAGTTTTAAGATTTCCTGCCTTTCTAGTGATCATATAGTGAATGCTGAAAAAATGTAAAAAAAGATCTTCAGTCTTCCTCCTCTTTCCATTTTAAGCTTCTTCTCATTCTGTCTCATTCTTCTCTATGATACCCCATGTGTGAATCCAAATCTGGGTGAATCCTATTAGGTTTGTGGTAGGACAAACCTCAGGCACTCAGCACACTTGCTAAGAATTTAACATAACACATGTACCGAAGGATAAACATTATACTCTGTTTTTGACAAACTGGTCATTACGATGCCATGTTACAAAAAGGAATTTTAGTGTTTTGGCAAATGGAAATATTGCCAGTTACAGAGGCATAGAAGATTTTTGCTGTTGGGTCTTGTGCAAATATAACTGTATGTAAACCGGCTACTCCTCACTTTTATACCTTACCTGCATATGTGCAAGTCCATGGAGGGAGAAGACATGCCTAGGTGGAAAAGGAGAAGCAATTGTTCAAGCAAATTGGCCACATCACTGATGCCACTCCTTGGCAAACTGGGATCGCCTCTGGTGCCCCAAAGAATTGAGAGGCATTTCCAGGAGCAGCAGTGAGTACCTCTCCTTCCCTGAGACAAGAAGGAGAGCAAATCTGGCTCACTTGCACCCTTTCTGCAGCCATCCCTCCATTATAGCTTCTCCCTCTCTGATTTCTATGGCATGAGTGGCCTCCAGCCAAGCCTTTTATCCTCCAAGGTGACAAGATTAAAATTGCCAAGAGCACTGGGACAGCCTGAGCCAGTGCATACAGTGCAGTGCGTGTATTTCTCTCTTTTTCTATAAATAATATCTATGTGAACATAGGCAAGGAGAAGACCCTAAAAATGAGATACAGTCAATCTAGGAAAATGGGAATTTACAAGGAACTGACAAGTGAAGCCAGAATAAATACAGGAACTAGAATTTAAATCAGTTGTTAAACATGGTTTCTAAAAGGCAAGAGTTTCTCAACACTTCTGTTCCAAGCTATTCTTAACTTCAGGGAGAAACTTAGAGAGATCAATGCTGAAAGACAATGTGAATATGATAGACTGCTAAGAAGCCCTTAAACAACTGTTACAGCACCCCATCCCTGACCCTTTGCTTCTGGCATTGTCCAGCCTATGAGTCCTTTAGAGATGATAGTCTAAAGTTTGTGCAGTAGCATATCGGATCTTAATCTCCTTATGATATCCAGTTACTACTGTAATTGAAGCAATAAAAGCATGTATTAGTTCTGAATTACAAGTTATCACAGAACATGACTAGTGATTTTTCTGGAATTTTGACTTGGTGTTCTAAGGAGTTTTTTTTTTTTGGTTCATTGCGCAAGCAAACAGAAAGATGACGATTCAGGGTATTGTGAGCTCAAAATTATGCTGGAGAAGCCACTAATCATTTTATCATACTCAAATTTTGAAGGAGTCACTCAGAGCAAGCGACTTAGATGAATGTGCAGCAGTGGATAGGTCCCTAGTTTGAAGGGAGAACAGGGCAGGAAGAATAGGAAGTTTTGATTCAGTGTATTGAGGCAGTTCAAGGTACATAGAGCACTTTTATCCTCTATGTAAATTCACATCTAAATCTAAAACTGGAGTCAAGCAGACTGTTGGTGATTAGAAGATAATGGTCCCCAGGCTTGTATGTTTAGCTAGGTTTAAGCCTGTTCTTGCTTGAGGTGCATGGAGGACTGCCTTTTGCTAAATTTTTGAGTGGTTGGCTGTCTTTCCTCATGAAAAGATGAAAAGGACATATGCCTGGCCCAACACATTTACCCCGCTGTTCCTCTACATTAAGGGTTCGTGTAATGTCCATTTTTACCTATTCACTTACTGTAATGTGTTGTTTTGTTGCAAAGTCTCATCTGTTTGTGATATATAGTAGCTCCATAAATTACAGTTTTTGGATTGTTGTGATTTTGTGCAAAACCATATTAGAGCTCTTGTCTCTGCTACTTGCTATGAACTAGGTTAGATGAAGGTTACTTGTTGCAACAGAAACTGCTTCTTGCAACACCAGCCAATTTTCAGAAGTCTTCAGTTACTTACACAAAGTACTTGGGAAAATCTCCACCTTATGTTAGATACCTAAGTGAGACTCAAGTTCCTGAAAATCTGGCCTTCACACTGGATGCTAACACCTAAAAATTTGGACTTGAGCTTGGAAAATCTGTCCTTATAAAGGTCAGGATTTACATGCAGCCTGTTTGTGAAAGGTTTCAGTGGGAAGGAAGTGCTGGCAGAGCAATCCTTTCCGTATCAACCTGTTTTGCTAAATGTTTTGCAGGCCACCCATTCTGCCTGCACAATAGAGCAAGGGTAAGTGAGCCACACTTGCTGAAATTTATCCTTACTGATTTCATTTAGCTGATTTAAAAAAAAATGTTTTTCTTCACTGTTTTCCTCCTGATTCAGCAAGATACTTATGCAGATGATCTGGGGCACCTTCAGGTTGACAGTAATGTCATGACTGCTAGCTTTAAGTTATGCATAGGCCTAAATACTTTAAATACTTTATGCTGATCTTTCTACAGACAATTAGGAGGGATGATCAAAATGTTAGGCTTTGGCTGAATCCACTTCATAACCGGAGGGTTCTTTGCTATGTTGTTGTTTTTTATTAAAAAGTTTTTAAAATATTTCCTATAGCCAGAGAGCCTTAATCAGGCTAAGGAAGAGTAGTTAGAATAATAATAATGATGGTACTTTGCAGGGGGAAAGAAGAGGGAGTAGAAACAATAAAAAGAAAAACAGGGAAAGGCCACCCACCAAAGCTGTGGTGAAGGGATGTGATGTAAAGATCGTTGAGAATGTACACACGGGTCCTGGAGCTTCTCACATTCAAGTAACACATCTGAGCAGTTGCTGTCAGAGAGAGGAGGAGTCCTTCGTGGCTGAAGGTGTTGAATTGCAGTCTGCAGTTAGGTAATGTTTTGTATCAGGAGCTTGCTCTACGGGAGGTACTGCTTGTGCAAAGGCTGTCTTTACTGTTGGGTTTAGCAGTGGCATAGTCTTCAAGGAGAAAATTGTCTCGTTAGCTCTTGTTGATGAGACGGTACGCAGCCAGAATACTCCACATGTGCACAGCATGGTTTTCATCACACAATGCAACTAGTAATTGCTGAATACTTTTTGGCTGATTTTGAAAGCCAATCCCCACCTAAAGTGCAGAACAGTAAGTAATCATCCTCCCCTATCGCCAGTCTAATTCTCTTAGAGCTCTACAGAGGAGGCAGTAAAGTCACTGCAAGAGAGGCTTATAATGTTTGATCATATACAACCCTCCAAAAATATAAAGTAAATTCCTGAGGGATCATCCTGTAGCTAGATTGTGTCTGTGAGTGCACAGGTATTTAATTAGAAAGTGCTTTTATAAAGTCTGTACAGTATGCTGTGTTATCTGTTAATCCAAGTAGAAAATTAACCTATTTTTTAATGCAGACCATTCCAGACATAATGACATAACAATTAATCATAAATAGCAAAATTCTGGAGATCAAAGGACTGTTTAAAACTCTCATGAAAAAGAGAAAGGAGGGAGAATCTAACCTTCATACTCCATGCATTTCTTCAGGATTAGCCTCTCAGTGCTAATGCCCATTACTAAAGAAATCAACAGAATATGAACCTCTCTGATAGACCACCATCCTCGCAGAATCAGGTAACAGTGTGTACGAGTCTCTATTTCTGTACATTTCCTACCGTGCCCAGCTACCTTCAGGGAACAGTTGTTTCCTTCACTTTGTTATGCCACTGTACCTTATAAATAGACCAAAGACTTAGACTGTGGGAAGGTGGTTTTCCGGAACTCATGATTGATTGTTATGAGGCAGGAACAGAAAACCATTTTATCACAGACCAAAGTTAATTTCTGTTTATCAGAGCAAAAGTTACTTTTGGAGGGGCCTGTGCAGTCCTCAGCTGATAGAGATCAACTACTGGGGAAACGTTGCTGATAGCACTGTGCCAGTCTGTGACTGTATTTTGTGTGCATGTGCCCAGGTTGCATTGCAGAGTAGAGATGACCTAAAAATGCCCAAGTGGATGATGCATTGCAGGGGCTCAAGGCCAGAGATGTCTTTTTCCTTGCAGTTTTAAATATTCCCTTCTGAATTTTTCTCCCTTCCTAGTGCAGTTGTTCTCAGCCCAGCAACAGGACCAGGAGGGAAGGTTGTTGACGCTACATAAAATGAATCCCCAAATCATGATCAGGAGCAGATCTTCCCTCCTCCAAGCCAAATTAACAAAGCTGATGCTCCAGTGGACATCATATATTGTGTTGTGCAGCCCTAAGTGTACCAGCAACATCTTGCACAATTTTAAAGAAAGCGAAGATGGCCTGACTTTAATAGATCAGAACAGGACTGTAGGAATGATTTTCCAAATGGGGCGAATTTGGGGAAACTAGACTGCCTAGTCACTGTAGTTGTGGTTGAGTTGGCTCGTAGTGATAATGTCTGGGTTGCTGACACATGTGAAACACCAAAGCTGTGGATGGAAAGTGTCAGTGATGCTGTGACAGTTTGGCTCTGTAGAGCATCTTGTGGCAGGTTTATTTTTGCTTAAGGCTGGAATTCATGTGTACGCTGTACATGGCAGCATTTCTATTTTGATTAGAATGAGTGTGTGGGAAGGTTTTTGTATTTGCAAGCTGAGTTATTAAGGTATGATGATTTATAACGATAGATCTGGGCATCACCTGAGCTGTAAAGCTTTTCTCTGGGGAAATATGAGATAGCAAGGTAAAAATAATGCTTTCTGTGCAAATTAATTATATAGAATTATGGTTCAATAAAAGGAATATTTTACTGTATCTTATTCCAAAAGATCCAGAGTCTTCAGACTCCCAGTGGGCCTCTTGATAATTCAACAAAACTGGAGAATATTGACAGTGTGGATGGCAGTTACAATCAGATTCAGATGTTATGAAAGTGTTTGGACTTCAGTTGCATTCAGAAGGAAAGAAGGACTGTAGGAAAATCAGTCCTGCAAAGTCAAAAAAAAAAAAAAAAAAAAAAAAAAAAAAAAAAGAGTTTGTGCAGGCATTCAGAATGTGCCAGCAGCAGAGTAGGTTTTTTACCTTAGAAAAATATAGATAGATATTCTGCTCTTTCTTCAGCGTTCAGAATACTTGCAAGTAGTAAACAGGTCACCATAGTCTAACTATTGAAAACATACAGGAGCAACTTCACCTGCACAGAGAACAAAGGGATTAATGTCAAGTGTTGCTGAGCAAATTTGTTGTCTGAAAACTCCTTAACTGAGTGCAAGTCTGGAATGCTTCCGTTCTCCCTGTATTGCTCTAGTGTAATTATTTGTTTAAGAAGTATTCATTTGTTTACTGCGTCAGCTGAAACTGATGTTTGCTTTGCAGAGACCCACAGGTAGCTATGGCCTCTTTGTGAAAGCTTAGGCATATTCATGCGTAAAAGAGGCATATCTTTCATTCAGAGCAAAGAGCTTAGATCCTCAGGATCCATTCAAAACATGCAGAGTAGAAGGTTTCATGAAAATATATGTATGTTTTTGTATATAATCATTTAACACAAGTGTACCATAGTACACTCATTAAGTATCAGTATTGTGAGAAATATGCAATTTGCTGGATAGCATATAGCAGATTCTCTCTTCCAGTTTGCTTGCTCCCCTTTTTGTACCATCAGCTATTTCAGTTACTGTTTTCTGGGTGTATCACTGATGGCAGCAATGTGATTTTTCTTGCCCACGGCTTTTGGGCTCAGTCAGCTTTCATATCCTGCTGTTTCCCTTGTTTTGGGAATTTGTATCCAACTACTGAGCTAGGCTTTGGTGTTTTCCACTGGCACTCAGCTAAGAGCTGATAGCTGAGGTGCTAACTAGAAATTTGGAAGATGTGAGTCTCCAGTTTTCTGCTGTGCTGCAGATTCTGTTTCACAGTAAGACAGTTACTGACTCTTTTCTGCTTCCACCTCTGACTTTGTGTACGTTACTATCACTCAGATTTAACTGTGATCAGGCTTGATAGTTTCTTTACAGTTAACAGTGAGCACAGGAAATCTGATATTTAACAGCCTTCATAGTGAATAGCTGCAAAAATGATTACGTCTACAGTACTTTTAAGAGTAGAGCTCAGTCTGCTAATGAAACATGGAAGAAATCTGATGATCCTACTCAGCTAAAATTATGCTTTTTTAGCTGAGAGCCAAGTTGGTCACTGTCTCCTGTTGTTAAATGCTTCTGCCAAGAGCATCAACATATACTTGGACTCTGAAAGAGAAAAACAAAATGAAGCATTCCAGGCTGAGGTTTTGGGATGTGTCCTATTCCATGTGCCTTTTATTATGATTCATGGTGGCTAAAAAAATTTCAGTTAAAAAAGAGAACTTTTTGAATTCGATCTGCCCTTGTATGAACACCGTGAGACAAAACCTTGAAGCTGAATTGTTGGGAGGAACCTGATGCTGTGCTCCAGTAGTTGATTTTTCTCTGTTTCCTGGTCTTTAATGCACTGATAACTATTGTATTTTTTCTGCATGGCTTCTGTACGTTGTTAGGTCTTGATTTTTCTGTCATTGTGCTAATACACCCTGCTGCCATTGTTACCTCTTTTTTGGTTCCTAGGGTGGTTGTAGCTTTAAGTTACCTGTTTCTCATGTTGTGTTGAGCTGGGGATGATATGCTTCAATTTCTTGTAACCACCATTGAGGCAATATGAACAAGCAGATAGAAAGCTGCCTTTGGAAGACTTAAAGTTTATTCCTATTTCTGCCAGTCAGTTGAGGCTACTCAGTTGACTTCATTGTGGCTCTGTTTCTTCTCTCACTGTGTGCCTGTTTTTGACATTTCAAACATGCACTATTTGGGAGAAGGATGTCTTTTACTCTGTCTTCGTGCAGACTATAAGGAAGCAAGAAGAAACAAGATCCAATTGCAACTGGATTTCTTGATGCTGTTGTAGTTCAAATGAAGATTATGAAGAATGTTTACCTATTGCTTAATGCTCCATCAGTATCATAGTTTGCATACAGAGAAATAGAGTGCTATAAATTAAATAACCCTGTGGCTTGTGTAGGGATCCAGAATTAGACATTTACCTGCTTACCTGTTAGAATACTTTAAAAAATATATAAATCCATTAGTTATAATAGTCACAGAGACGCTCATTAGGGATCACTAATGTAAGTAGTCCCACTCCAGATAGGGCTCTTTACCCCATCCGTTTTATCTTCTGTACTCTATAAGCTCACTGGAAATGTCTCTATTTTACTACTTCATACCATGTTTAGCATAACGGGAGCCTGCTCACAAGTGGAGGACTGTGTGCTACTGCAGATTAAATACTCTTAATGATAACTTGATAACTGGTCTGTCCAGTTTTGGCTCAAGGACTATTGTGAGCTTATGTGGAAAGTTAAGAATCCAAGAACAACTCAGTCTCAGAAGCTTATATGCTATATGGATCTTGGTAACTCTTTGGAAACTGCAGAGCTAACCCTGGACAGTCTCTGTCAAAACAGAGCCTACAAAGCAAACTAAGTTAATCTCTCTGACTGTTCTGGCATGATGGTGAATTTGTAGGGAGTGTGCGTGTCTTGGAGAGAAGTTGTCTGACCACCTGTCTGCAGGAAGTGAAATGGAGTGTGAAAGAATGTACAGACTAGAACAAAAGGATAGAAGTGGTAGGTTAGAGATTTAAACCAGGGAAAGGGGATTTCTGATTGCAGGGTGTACCAGGGTGAAAGCTGGCAGGATGGAAAGGAGAACACATATTTTCCAGCAAGATAGCAACAAGATGAAATGGCAGTTGGGGGTGCTGCTAAGATGCACTTCCAAACTCTGAACAACAGTCCTGGAGAACAGAGGTAAACATCAGTGCCTCGGTGCAAATCCTTTTTTCTAGTAATATACATGTCTCCTCTTGGCTAAAGAAAAGCCTCATGAGTCGGAAAATCCATTGCAAAGTCCATGTGGTGCCTTCTTCAACAGAAGGCTCTCTCTGAACTCTGAATTAGCTGGTTCAGCAGACGGGAACTGCAGCACAGGCTGTGCTTGAGTACCTGTGGGTGTGACTGGCTCAAAGATGGGCAGAGTCTCTGCTTAAGAAATGGGTAACCAGAAAGAAGATTAGATCCTGTGTTTGTGTCTAGCACCACAGATTTGGACTCTGCTGGCACTCCACAAGCTAAAAGGTCATATGCCTGGAGAGTTCACCAAGATCAAACTTCCAAACAGTATGAGAGTATGAGTATGCAAGTCACTAGTGCTGGCATGGCTTTTGGCCTGCCTGGCTTGTGGAGTGTTTCTCAACTCCCACCTGATCTCAGGCATTTCCCTTGAGATCCAGGTATGTGAGCACCATGTCTTCTACATTGGTGGTTCTCCTGGAATGGCCTTCCTTCAAGGAAGGTTCACCAGATGTCCAAGGTTTTAGCCTTCTTTCTTCTTTATGCTACAGAAGGGACCTTTTAGGCCTGTTTTTTGAAAAGAACAATGTCTTAAATCTGTTAGATGGTTTCTTGGTAACCTGTGACGATTACAAGGTACTTCCAAAAAACAACCACCTTTTTAAAGTAGTTTGGAGTTGAGAAGATCCTGCCACTGACCAGAGTGATTCTATGAGGTGGAGAGGTTGCTTACTGTGTGTTACAGGCATCATACAGTCAAGAGGAGTGGTAGCTTGCATGTTATTTCAGTGATAGGTCTGTGAAAAGACTATCACCTCCCATTACCACCTCCCTGTGAGTTCTGAAAAGTGCTGAGGTCTGTGACATTAGATTTCTAAATTCTGATGAGCTCATACATTGAAAGAACAAAGGTTGGGAAAACGTATACAATGACTACTGGACTTTTTTCTTGCCTTTTGTCTGTATTTAAATATTCTCAATTAAATTAATCTTTTCTGAAGGAGACACTGTTAAGTGTCATTCACGTGTTGGCCAAGCAAGATCAGTAGTCCTTCTCTCCAGCAGTGAAGTGCTGACAGAGAGCATTCGTGAACCGCCGTGCTTCCTACTGGCAAGCAGAGGGAGTGTCGAAATAAGCCTTGGTGCAAGAGAGTTGCTGTTGACCTTCCGATTTCCCAAACGTGAAAATGACTAATTTATTCAGCTTTTGCTTTCATCAGGTGTTAGAGCAGAAGTGTGATGATAAGTACATTTCCTCTGTAGTTGTGCCATGTGCCAGTACTTCCTCATGGAAAAATACCCCCACCTCTGATTGTAACAAGGAGACATCGGAAAGCAGAGTTACAGTTAAAGTAAAACTGAATTTAATTTGGCTGACATGCAGGATGTGATAGGTTTATACAAATGGAGAACTTTCATGTAAGAGACTGAATTACTCCACACTAGAAAGCATCTCTTATTTATTTATTTATTTATCTATTTTGTTTTATTAAGTAGATGGTCAAGAAGTGGAGCTTTAGCCAACTCTGCCACTGTTGTCTGATCTGTGGAGTTAGTTTCCTCTAAGAATTGTCTCTTGCTCCTTTAAAATGTGTTTTGTTTTCTGTTTTGTTCTTTTCTTTTGAGAAGGAAATTATCAAAGGTGACATCTTTTCAGCATTTATAAAATGTTTTCTCTATAGAGTTTCACTTCCCTGTGAGATGTTCTCAAAAAAAAGCCTTCATCAATTATGGGAAGACAAGAAAGACTGCAACTCGCTTTAAATCAAGAGAGATAAAGCAGGCTCTTAAGTCATGAAATTGGGGAAGGGCTCTCTCAAGACTGGAAGAATGTATCTGCTTTACAGCTTACAGAAGACCTATAGTCAGAAGAGCGCTGACTGCACATACCACAAAGAGGAATGCTGTAAGCACCACTATAATGTTAGATGAGTAACCTGATGCCCTGCTAGAGGTGTAGAATAATTGTTTAAGAGGAAGAATGGAAATTAATAGATGCTAAATTTGTTTTGACATGGTTGAGCTGTGAGTCGAAGGACGAAAACTTGCAAGCGTAATGCATTTAGGAAATACAGTCATATGTATGAAATGAAAATGGGCAAATATTTCCGTAACTGTCTGGAGGTTTCTTGGGTGCATCAACTGTTGGGGGCAAGATTCTGAGTTAAGTCAGTTTAAATTAGTCTGTTTTAACCCGTGAAGACAGATGGCAATAGCTGGACCAGATATACTGTTGGTGAAACTCTACAGATGAAAGTCCAACCAAGATAAACTCACATTGTCTATTCATGTATGTATTGCTGTATATGTTCGGGTATGAAGGTCTCTGCCTTGAGCTAAATAGATTATTTCTATGGATGGCTTATAAACTTAGTTGAGTAACCAAGACATTTTTAGGAGTATGGGAGATTACTGAATTATAAACAGTTTCCACAAAGAGTTTGCAGCTTTTGACAAGTAAAATGTGCATAGTTACATTTCAGCAAACTATGCCTTTGCATTTTGTCAGGGCAGGCATTCATTCCAGGCCAACCACTGTAAAAACCTATTGGTTAATTTGGAGATGAAATTAAGGGTTCAGCACAGCCCAGAATTATGCTGGCAAAGTAAGAGCAAAAATAGTAGTTGCTGTTGTTTTTATTATTAAATGTATATCCAATTTTAAGGGAAAAAATGCTTAATTCTAAGGAAAGGAATGAGAAAATTACAAAAATGGATCTGTTTCTGTTTCTCTTTTGCTCCCTTTTCCTCCCTCTAGTTCCTGACATTTAACCCCTCTTGGGGGAGATTGGTGTGATAGCATTTTTTCATCTAAAGCTCTGCTCACTGCAATTCCCACATGAAATATTGATTTCTTTTTTTCTAGCATCACAAGTCAAAGCACACCAGACTTAGAGGAGATTGCTTCTTTTTCAAGATCAGAGGAAGGTAAGAACACTGAGTAGCTGAAGCTTTTTGTCAAATCCTGCTTGCATTCAGAAGACTGACATTTAGGATATATGTTCATTGTTTTTCTAGGCGTTATCTGGTAAACTTAAGGTGCTTAAGAGAGGTCCCATTAGGCCATGAGTGAGGTATGTATTTACCCCGCGTGGTTTCCTAGGCAGGACTCAAAATGAAACTCAAACTCAGGAGACAAACAATCTTATAATACTGAATGAGGAGAGAGTTGCTTTAAGTGCTGTCAGCAGGCCGTGCTGAATTCACCTGAGATGGAAGTTCCTATTAGGTAGGTTGTGCTGTACCGCTGTTAGGCAGGTGTTGCAAGGTTTAAGTAGCTTTTGCAGAACACTGATTCTCAGAAAAAATCTCTTCAAATGCAAAATACCCTACGAAAAGATAAACACCTAGTTTAGGAGGTTTTGTGTGTTTAAGTAAATAATATAATAGGTGAGATTCCACTGAACAGAAGTCTACCTGTTTGTGTAGCACCTAGTGTAAGATCTATCTAGTATAAAAGTATTTATTAATTAATATAGCATTACCTTTTTGGATACTCTTTGCTTTTCAAGAACAATATTTCTATTGCAGCAGTACAGGATTTTCTCCATCAATTCTTTAAATGTTTTCTGGTCTGAGAGCCAGGTGCCTCCACTCCCTGTGCTTTGCAGCGTCGTTTACACCAGCTCAATGGTAGCATGAAACACCCCAATCCCAAACTCAGCGTTTGGCAGTTAGAGTGTGCTGGTGCTAGCAGTGATAGATCCTACCGTAGGCAGAGCGGTCTGGGGGCATTGCTAAGAGGCTGTAAACAAGGGCTACGGTCAGACTTTGGCACATTGTCAATACTGCAAAGCTGCCATGCAAGAAGTCTAATTGCTTGGCTACCTCATTGTGCAGTGCATAATATTCTTTTATTTTACTTAGTAGGATCAGTCATACGGTTATCATTTTAACTGAGAGTAAGACAGTGTTTGACTGTTTAATATTAGGGGAGATGTGAAATCTGCCCAGCAAAGAGGTAAAATACTAATGGTGGTTACTTGTCTGCATTAACTGGTTGTTGCTGCTTTTGTCCTCCGTTTCTTGATCATTTTTATTTCTCTCGGTAGCAGTTCCTGCCTCTGATTCCCCCCGGCTGTGGGAAGCAGACAGACCACAGGGTGAAAGGGGAGTGAGGGATGTAATTGAATGGCTCGGCAGGAGGCCCTGGGTGTGCTTAAGCCTGTGACTTGCTGTGTAAGCAGTTGCAGCGGGTGTTGTCTGCACTGTGAACAAAACAAGCAGAAAACTGTAAACTGGTGTTTGGGAATGGATTTGGTAATAAAGCAGTGCATCCGCGCTGCAGCGCAGCACCAGCAGACCTTATCTCAGTGAAGGATAGAGAGCAGCCGAGCAGTAGCAGCGGGGAAGGCAGTGTGGGCTTGTGTGCAGGCTGCTGAGCCCTGCCTGCGCTTTGTGCTGCCCGAGCAGCCTGCTTAAAGCTAGCTCAGATGCGTCTCTGCGCCGCTCTCTGCGGTGTCGGCAGTACCCTGCATTGTCTGCCCTCCTAGTCTCATTAGCGTCAGCTGTGGGAACGCGCCACCATCTGCAGTTACAGTCCTGCCTGGTGCTCTGCAGGTGTCTGAAACAGGAATAGGTCACTGTACGTGAGAGAAATCCTGAGGGAAGCATCGAGAATAGCTAAGCGGCTGGAGAGGTTGATTAATCAGGAGAGATCAAAAGTGCTGCAGGAATTAAGTTTGGCCAGATGATTAAGATGTGACCCGAACCGTATAAAGACATTTTGGGTGGTCTCACAAGAGGAGGAGTTTCAAATTAGCTGAAGCAAGAATGCTGGCTGAACGTCAGGCAAAGTACTCTAGCGGGAGCTCCCTAGTGTTTATTTACATTGGGCACCGCCTGGAGGTGCCCGGCTCGGCTCAAAGCCTCTTTGTGCCAGGCACAGCGCAAACGCGCGCACAGATGCAGATTGTGTGTCTGCCAAGAGAAGGTGGGAGGCCACCTGGGTCATGTAAAGCATACCAGACAAGGCAACAGAGCAGATATTGTTACGGAGGAGTCCTCTAGGGGAGGAGGGATAGGCAGGATGAGCTGTTAGGCTGTACAGACTTTGCTTTCTGTGATTTAGGATCAGAGTGGGCTGACTGTGTATACATACTCCATGTGATATTTTTAACTAGTTCATTAGATGTTTCTTCAAACCCTCTTAAAATGTCAAGAGACTGAAGGCTTTTGTGTAACAAGCAGAGTCTGGCAAACTGCTAAGGATTTGCACCTGTGAAGTGAGATCAAATTGCTGCTAGAGGAGGCACTTCCTTTTAGGTAGCACTCACTCCCCCAGCGAACCCAAAGGAGGGGTGGAGCGAGGGACTCAGGAGGTCCCACGGTCTTCTCACTGGCCAACCTTGGTCACACTTCTCAAGCAGTCCTTCTGATACACTTCACCTGAATGCACACATAGGTGAATTTACTGAATAGCATCTCCCAGGTCCCCCATACAAAGGTAGAGGATGTTGCTTCTCCTGTATAAGTAGAGGTGCAATAATGGAATTAGCCTCTGCTAGAGGCTCGTGCAGCTTGTCTCACTGCAGCTTTCTTGGAGTGAGGCGAGGTGTTATTTTTATTTCCATTATCTGGGAAAACAAATAAACAGGCCAGAAATGTAGATAAATCATGGAAACTACTGTGAACAATATTAACTGGGGAGAAAAGAGAAATACTTTTCTCTTGCGATTTTGCTCTCTCTCATTCAATGAAGTCCTTCCCTTTTACCCTGTGAAATTAGCCAGAAGTTGTTGATAACTTTTTGTTAGTTTGTTGCTTTCTCATCCAGCTATTATTAATGTTGTTTTTTTAGAGTGCTCTAAAGCCCATCACCTATTCTTTCTGTAAGTTTGATCTGGAAGAAACTTGGTAAATTTGTAATTTTGAATTATATGAGAATTAAATACTATTTCTAAGTAAATTAATGAAGTTGGAAGTCATGTGCCAGATAACCAGCTGATGAAAAACCAGAATAGCTGCCTTTGAATTCAAACCTTTATTGTAACTCTGCTATCAGCTGAGTCTACATAAATGTATTTTTCTAGCTGAGCTGTATCACTAGGCATACTCCTGCTCTCTCTGAAGTTAATAGCTAAACTCAAGGAGAGGGGTGGCACAGGTGAGCTCTGCCAATAAGTAAAGCTCTGATTTAGATGTATCTCACTGTATCTCATTTTCAACAGCTTTCTAGCTGTTCTTCCAAGTCAAGGCCTAACACAATGAGCACAGCAACTGGGAACAGTAGGCTGCTCTCCTGTATTTTCAAATTTTTTAAAAATTGTTATTTCTACTACATGTTGCTCTTTTCCTCCCTCTACTCAACCACCCCATCTTCAAACCCTGTCCTAGAAAGCTGTTGAAAATGAGATAAATTTTGTTTAAAATGGCAGAAAACAGTTTCTTCATAACAGCAGGATGCTACTGCCTCTTCTCTTGTCTCAGGCAGCAATAAGCTGTGGTTTCACCTCTAGGAAATGGAGAGAAGGCTGGAAAATGTAAAAGGAATTGGGTCGGGAGCTGGGAGCTCAGGTTGGTTGCTCAGAGGTGCTCTCTCCAGATGTAGGGGCAAACAGAAATAAATTGTGTTTATGAACAGAAAATATGTGGGATCTGAGCTTCCTTACATTGGAGTTTTATGTGGGTTTAGGCAATGAAATCAATGGAAAGAGATATTTCCCATTATTTTAATCCTTGTATATTTTTACAAAATCTTATAAAAATATTGTATTGTATTACAAATTGATGCCCAACTGTAGAGAAGAGAGAACCCCTAGCTATTCTAATTATATATTGTATTTTAGAAAGAGGTCCCGAAACTAATATAGGAATACTTAATACTCTTCTGTGGACTTAGTGCTTATTAAAATCACTAGCAAACTCACACACTCAATTCATCTATCATACCTCCAGGTGAAATAGCATGATTGTTGGAATGGCTGGTGTTTATGCTCACTGGTCATTTAAATGACTAGTGGTTTTTTTTTCAGGTACAAAAATATGTTATTACTGTATGGTTGGGCAGCAGTACTTCTCTGTTGTTGCTTGTTGAAATGTTGGCAAAAGGTATAAGGGTTTTTTTTGTTTGTTTTAGTATTCAGAAAGTCCAAATTGCAGCACACAAACATTTCCAAAATGTGATGAATTCCTGGGGCAGGAACTGAAAGGTGATTCTTTGCGGATTGCCCAGGGAAAAGAAGTGGTAGAATAAAGGTTATAGAGATAAATATAGAGAGGTTTTTTTTTTGGACAGCTGGTTAATCTTTACGGATTTGGAAGGTCAACAGGCGTAGATGGGGTAATAATAGCTACGTGTGTCTGACAGAATGCCTTGCTGCCTTGTGGCTATTAGGAAAATTCCTCAGGAATTATTATTTTTTAAATAGCTCAGTGTTGCATGCACAAAGGGTGTGACCATGGCTGCAGGAAAAAGTTCTGACATCTTAGTTCCTAAAGCCAAAAAATTCCTGTTTGCTAAGTATTTATCTCCAGGAGTAAACTGGCCTCTACTACCAGAGAAAACAGTCTTTGGGTTCAGCAGGCCCTGAGGCAGAGAAACTTTATTATTGTTTGGGCAGGATCTGGCAAACACTGCCAGGTGCAGTGCTTTATATCTAACATGAATCTTCATTGTCGTTTGGGCCTAAACTTAAAAATATGCAGCTGAGGAGAGCAGCTTTGTTGACCTGCTGGAGCTGTTCTTCCTCAAAAGCTCAAGACTGCAGAAGAAACATGGAGCTGAAAGAGCAAGAGAAAGTCGAAGTCCTGAAGCAAACGGGAGAGTGAAAGAAAAAATGCAGTGAGAAACTTGGATGGCCATGTGAGGTGGAGGGAAAGGAGGCGGTGAGAGCAGAAGCAACCCGTGCAGCAGAGGGGAGCTCTACCCCACGTGGTAAGCTGCAGGGGGTGCCTCCAACTCTATGCACACCCTCACCGTGGGCAAGATAAGGAAATATTCTCATGCTGAATTCACTCTCTTTAGTGACTTCCTGCTTAATTAAACATTTAGTTATGCTTAGAAGCAATGCCAGTGTCTGCTCTCACGTTGTCTATTGATGGTGCCTGCTAAGATCTCAACTGCTACAGCTCCTTCTGCCCTGCAGTGTAGCACAGGGTTGACACACTGTATAAATTCACGTTGTTATTCTTTGTGGATTGCCAAACTATGAAGACTGAGAAGCAAATAGGACTTCTTCCAGTTAGATTTACAGGTCTTGATTTGAATCTGTTCACCCTGAGGGCCCAATACAGTCCTAGGTGACATCAGGGGCAGTAGCAACAGG
Source organism: Rhea pennata (assembly GCF_028389875.1). Taxonomy (NCBI): domain Eukaryota; kingdom Metazoa; phylum Chordata; class Aves; order Rheiformes; family Rheidae; genus Rhea; species Rhea pennata. The sequence continues at coordinate 64,826,230 of NC_084666.1, forward strand.
ACTGGGTCTTGCCAAGGGTCCAGCACCCCAATAGGACGATGTGTGTGGGTGCCGTGACGCCTGTAGCTCCCAGCTGTTCTTCATTGTGGGTTGCACCGTGCAGAGGCACCCGAGCAGGCCAGCACCTGCTGATAAGGCTGTCTGTCTTTCAAACATACAACTTACAAAATTGTGGGTAGGTCTGTTCAAGAGGCTTTTGACAAATTGGTGCTGCTGTGGGCTAGACTGGAAACTAGTCTATGTTACAATGAAACTCTAATAAGTTCAAATGTGAGGCTTCACAAGCTCTTTCTTTGTGTTGCCATGAGGCTGCCATGGCTTAGTGTTAATTCAAATGCACTTTGTAAAAGACTTTGAATGTTGATACCTATTACTAATTTAAAAATCTGCTTTGGAGACTTTTATAATGGTCTGTGTAGGAACAAGTGATGATATGTTGTACATACATTTTTTTTTAAAAAAAAGGCCATAACACAAAGCTGGGCATGGTGGAGTAGGGGCTGATATCTACATGTTGCATTTGAGATGTTTTATGTGGGGAAGAAAAGGAGGTTGTTCATTTTCAGGTGCAGCAGCAGTATGATTTTAAACAACAGTTGTTACTTTGAATAAGAACTCCATTTACTCCATTTGCTCTGAAACACTGCTTGGATCTTTGTTACTGGAGCACGTGGGGATCTTCTGCAGCATATTTGCTGACTGCTTGACAAGAGACTGGAGAAATAACTGCTAAAAATGAACTAGCAATTGAATATAAACCAGACACAAACAGCTCACAGAGAGTGACAGTTTCAGTATCTGATCTGCTTTTATTTATCTTCGAGCTGCCTGAGTTCTTTTTCAATATGTGTTTGTTTTTCTCTGCTTCCTGCATAGCAGCCTTCTAGATGCCCCATTCAGCTATTCCTTCTTCTCAGGAGAGAAAAACAGATGAGTTTCTCTAAGAAGCAGAGAGGATTCCTTTAAATCAGAAGCAAGGTGACCTGTATGGTAGTAACTAAGGACCTGATCTTGCACTACTGAAGCCAATGGAAGGACTCCAAAAGATTGCAGATGATTAGCCCAGGGGTGGCAGAGACCAAAGGGCTGAGTGAGAGATCCCTGCTTCTGGGAGTTGCAAGCAAATTAACCTTATTTGCAAGCTTCCTCCTTAAATGGTGCTGAAAAATAGGGACTTTTTATCATGCTGCTTCTTTTTAACTAACTGCTTTTTGCAGATTAAGCTAGTTGACCTGTCTTTGCTGTAGCTGTGTATCAAGAGAGCAGCATTTAACAGTATCATTTGTGAGTAATTTCAAGTGAGTGGAGTTTGCCTACTTCTATCTGGACAATATAAGCATTTACTTTTTTTTTTTTTTTTTTATCTGCCACGTGGGTGAATTTATCCACCTTACTTGCAGCAGTATAAAGAGCGGGCTGGAGAGGGGCACAGAGCAAACTGCTGCCAGCGCCTTGAACGTGCCCAGGGATGGTGCCAAGCAGCTTCATCCTTGGCCGAAAGGCTGGAGCGCAAAGCCTGAGACCGCTGGGATAAACTCTGCTGCAGCTGCCACGCTTGACTCCACACAGCTCCCCTGTCGGTGAGTGTTAAAGTGATTTACTGCAGAAACAAGTTTTAATCACGATGAAACGCAAGGGTGCGGCTGCAGAGAAGGTAAACCCCGTGGACGTTTCGGTGAGTAGGACTGAAATCGGCTTCCAGTTCTCTTGCCAGAGGCTCACGTTCCCAAAAGCTCTGCAGTCAAAGGGCAGCGCTGGGCCGTGCAGTCCATCTGTAAAAGGGAATTGTTGCCCTATCTCTGGGATGTGAGGGCTGGGTGCCCATTTTGGCAGTCTGAACACAGCCGTTATTCCGAGAGTGTTTTTAATGGTGAGGTTTGAACTCCCTCCCCCTCCCCCAACAAATTATTTTCCATGTTGCAAGATTAATTTGCAGTCACTGTTGGTAACCTAATGTGGTTTGGAAATGCTGTGTTCCCGGGCTGTCCTGGAAAGCCTGGTCAGTGGAAAATTCACCTGTTGAAATGCCATTCAGTGCATTTCAGGGCCAGAAATAGAATCCAGTTGTTTTCCAGTCCCAAACTGGGCAGTGCAGTTGTGCCCGGGGATTGCTTGCATTCCCCATTTGGGCCTTCTGTGGTTAGTTTATCAAATTGCTGCTTGAGGGGTCGTGAACATAGCTCAGATTTATTCACTGCATGTTCAGGGTATTGCCTTGTTTGTTTGTTTGGTGCATTTTTCTACCTGCACACTCAGTTGCAGCATGTAATGGGTTTGGGGTTCAGCAGCTAGTGTTGGGGTGCTGCTGCATGGGTCTCCTCTGCTGAAGGTCTTTCGTGAGGAAGGAAGCAGACTTGCAGTAACAACTACATCACAGTAGGAGAAACTTCCTATTTTCACTAGGGAATCCAACGCAGTATTTGAATTTGCATGGTGTCCGTAGTATCACAGCTTATCCTTTTGACAAAACTGGAGAGGCAAATGAAGAGAGCACGTGCCTTAGGGATCCACCTGGTCTCAGCCAGCGTTGTGTGTTTCCGATGATGCTGAGCACAAGCTTCAGCCGAGGAAGCGTCTGGAGAGGGGAATGTATGAACAGAAGATGGGAACAGTGTTACAGAGAGCCTGAGCAACAGGCCTGCAAGCTTGAAACTCTGTGGCAGAGCCATATTTGAACCCTTTTAAGTTTGGTATAGCCCTTTAATCACTTACTTAAGCAGATCGGCCATATTTTTTGTGATGATGAGGGCATCCCTTGATATACCATGTACTTCCTCTATTTTTTATATTAATGAAATATCTTTATCAAGACTCTGTTTTGTATCTTCATTTGGAAAAAAGATTGTTCGGGTTAAAGTACGCAGGGTAGCTCACAGAAAGCTTCGCAGCGCGAGCGTGACTGCCGGGCTGCTTGCTGACGCACAGCCAACTGCCAAAATGCTGAGATCTCGTAACACCCCGCAAAACTGCCTAATGCACCTTGTGGGTAATTAAACATCACCCAGTTCTAGTAATCAGCCTTCAGTAGTGGAGTTCAGCCAATTAAAATATCCTTTTATAAGAGAGATAAAACCAGTAGCATACAACATAAGGGTGACTGAATTGCTCATTGCTTAGTGACACCTGTAACTATGCAATAAAGTTGTCTGGTTTCTATGTAAATGGTTATACACTACAGAATTGTGGGTTTAAATATTAGTGCATGATTTTACTATCTTAGCGCCCTTTTTGTACACTCCAAACAGTGGCTAACATGAATTGTGTATTTGTTGTTTGAGGGAGAACACTAAACATTCCATCTGGGCATGGAAAACTTGAAGAACCCCGTGGGATCACGTTTTCTCCCGTCTTCCAGCTGGTCCAAGAAACTGAGATAAGATGCCAAAATTTCAATGGAAGTCGAAGGAAGAGATCTCTTAGTGTCTCTCTTGAAGACTCCACTGATCCCTAGTAATCAAATTTCTTGCCTTAAATAGTCTTTCAATTTTTTGTCCTAGTTTGGGAGCGTAACTGACACTGCTCAATGCTCATTTGAGTTTAGTTCTTTACTCATATCTGGCTGGACATCACAATGGTCTTCACTGTGCTCCAGCGTTTTTTTTTTTTTTTTTTTTTTCCTTAACTTAAAATTTGGATGTTGCCTTTGATCTGTTACTGACCACATACCCTGATACACTTTAGACTGCTTGCCTCTCTTTTTCGGAAGTTTTGGTACATGTCTATTCAGTTTCCTGGGCTCCTCCAGGAACAAAATTCTATAAAAACATGCTTTAAATTGGTAGTGTTTACTTTTTCAGCAGAACTGCTGCAGAGCTGCTGTGGGACAAGCCGAGACAAGCATCTGAGGAGGGCGTGTTTAAGAGCAGCCCACGCGGATCTTCCAGCATTAGCGTCTGTGGGGCTTCCCGATGTCCTGCCTGTGCTGCTGGGCGACGTGCCCTGGGGGCTCCCTGCCGAGGTGCTGCACGAGGACCGCGGCAGGAGCGGATCCAAGGGCAGCTCTTCACCTCCCACTGCCGCCTGGGCCAAGAGCACCACGAAGGTACGGCCAGCAGAGCAAGCTGCCTGTCCCCCTGTGTTCACAAGGCTGCAGGGCCTGAGGGTTTTAACTGTAGTCAGTGGCCCTGTTTTTTTCCAAGGGGGTACAAGAAGGCGCCCTTTCATGGTGTGATCGTTCCTGGGGACACCAGCTGTGACCCTTGCTAGGAACCGGATCCCAGGGGGGTTGGATCCTGGGGTTTATTCATGGTGCCTTTTGAGAGAACTTCCCACAGCCACAGCTCGGCGTGCGTGGGAAGGGACGGAGCGCGTCCGCGCGGGTGTGAGGGGAAGCGCCCTTCCTTCCTTCTCCCCGCTCCTCCCACTCCCTTCTCGCTTTGATGCCACGTGCCCTAGCTCTGGCTTTTGGTGACGGGTTTCTTATTTGCTTGGTCTGTTGCATATATAGATTTGCAGAGCACATTTTTCAAAGTAGCCATACTAAGCGCCGGCCAGTCATACCAACTGAGAGGCAAACGGTGTGCACGTGTGTCGGGGCGTTGGGGAAATGGCCCGGGGAAGCGTTTCTGAAGGAAAGGTTGTGTTTTGTGTTTTGCTGTCCGTGTCATGCTGTTACGTCCTCGGAGGGGATTCTCCTGACCAGCCGATGGTGCACAGGGCATGCCTGTCGTTGCTTAAACTGCAAGTTGCGAGACAGGGCTGCGGCTGGGTGGGTTTGGGATACCCACCCCTGGGCACGCAGCACGGCTGTTTCCGTGGTGCTGTTTTGGGGCACGGCCCATCTCGGTGCGCAGCAGGCCCCGACTTCTGCCGTGCTGAGGAATCGGTGCCCGCAGTGACAGCGAGCCCCGCGGCTCCAGCTGTGCCAGCAAACACTGCCCGGGAGCACCGCCAGGCCCTGGCGTGGCCTCAGCCCTGCCGGCGGGCGCCGCTCCAAACGACTCCGGGGAACAGCTCAGCAGTCGGCGCACCCTGAGCATGGCTGAGAACAGACAGCTGCACGCAGATGCACCATTTCCATGGGCAGGGGGATTTAATAGTATAGTATAGATTGGATAGTATGGATGCAGGCATCAAGTGCTAGCTAACCTCAGGACCAGAGAAATGTCCCAGCCATGTTTAATAGACTAATATAGATGCAGCCTCTGTGGATTTCATGAAGAACTGATGTCTATTAAGTGATATTATTACAGACTGAACCATTTGAAAAGAAGAACCTCTCTCAAACCAGGCAGAATATTATTTATGCTGTTGCACCACCAGATCCAAGAGGTTTTACAGGTTCTATGAAAGCTTCACACTACTGGCTTCCTTGAGGAGAAGACAGACAGATGGACTCTGTCTAAGACAGTTCTCTTGTTTTTTCAAAGCTAGTTTTCTTTGAAAGGCCTTTTAACTGCTTGCAGTAAGAAGTTAACAGCTACGGAGCAGGAGTTTATACATATTGTGGTAATCCTGGTTCATACGTGGGGGGATTCTGCGTTGGACCATGCGGAGGGAAGAATCTGGTAAGTCCATTTCTCTGGCTTGTGGTACCAGGACCCTGGCGGGGATGTGGGGCAAAAGGCAAGGGAAGAGGGGAGGTGGTGCTCCCCTTCTGCTGGGGCACCGCTGGTAGCAGTGCTGTCATCTCCCTGAAGTCCCATGTAAGTGGTAATCCCAGACTTCAGCACCGGGGAGGCTTTGAGCAGATGTTGCTCGAAAATTTAGTAAAATCAGTCGCTGAGTGCAGGTGGCACCTTGTCGTTCAGGGATTATGCCCAGCTTGGAATGAATCGGAATGATTCTGGCTGAGAGTAGGAAGCAGGAGATTAGGCTGTCGAAATGCACAATGGGGAGAAACATGGGAGAAGACGAATGTTAAAAAAAAAGGACTATTTCTGTTCTGAATTGAAAGTTAAAAATCATAAAATAGAAAGTTTTTAAAAACTGGAAAAGTTAAAAATCTGGAAAAGTGCTGTAGTATCTTGTGTTCGCATGAAGGCAGGACTTGGCTGCATTGCAGAGAGTCCCTATCTCCTTATTCTGTCTGTTAGATAAATACCTGTCTTGCTTTCTCAGCTGATTCATACTGACATCAGCTGTTGGGTTCAATGGTGAGGCTAAAGATGAAGTGTGCTTTGCACAACTGAATGTACGCATATGCATAGGAGTGCACTATATATATATATATATATGTATATACACACACACACACACACTATATGTGCGTAAGTAGCACCGTGTATACATTTATAGATAATGTTCCCTTTACAGAGAGCACAGAGATGCTTTAGGGGTGTTGCTGTTGCTCTAGGGATGTGGTGTCTGTGATCTCTGTAGCAAGAGACGGTTGGATCACAGGAACAGCAGCAGTGTGGCAAAAATCTGCTTGTTTACTACAAGAGGAGGTTAAATACTACTAAAACAAGAAGAAAAAAAAAAAGGATTCTTAACAGATAGTGGGAGGCAACAAAAGGAAAAATGGTGGAATTCCAAATCTATGGAGAGAGAGAATTAATTCTCTGCTCTACAGAAAATGCAGGATGACTTTGCCTCTTGTTTGACATATTATTGAGGAACTGAGGATTAGATCTCTGCTTTTCATATGTATTGCATATGTGTAAGTAAGTGTGGTATCCTATCTGGTTCTCTGAAGTTAAATTAGTGATTTTTTTGAGAAGAATGGAAAAAAAATAAGCTGTGCTGAACAGCCCTGTGAGCCCTCTGATACAGTAATTGGGCTATTTGCTTTGAAAAGAAACTTCTATCTTGATCCCAATAGTGTTATACAGGCTGTCTGTCAAATTTAAGAGCAGGGATATCGGAAATAAACCATGCCTTTTCCAAAGACTAGGTTAGCGCAACCCAAAGAACCAGCAAGAGCACTCTCTAGAGGAGGCCTGTTTTAAAGCAAGGGAACAGGGTTTGGACTTGGAAGAGGTCATGAAAGTGGGCACAAAAAAGTGGTAAGAGCAGATCTAGAATGGGATTTAATTCATTTTTGAACATTCATTTTTAAATCAGCAGGTAACAGAGTGCATCTATCTTACGACCAGAAAAACTTTGATAATTTGGTATTCGATATGTAAGAAGTGAAAACTGCATATAATTTAAGTGTATCAATTGAAAAGTAGTGACTCTTCATCCTAGTTTAAAAAAAAAATCAGAATTGAAGATTTAAAGACAGAAAGGCAGGTAAAGTTTAGCCCATTGATTCATATCTTTAAGTAAGTGCAGAACGAACAGGTTTCAAGGTGACCCTGCTGATGCATAGCTTGATCCAAAGCCCTCTGGTTTCAGCAGCCTTTGGGGCAGACGGTGCCTCACGTGCTGGCAGGAACAAGCCAGACCAGGCGCGGGGAGGGAGACGGCGCTGGATTGACTGCGGGCGCCCCGCGACTCTGCCCCTTCGCCGTGACTGCGCAGCAGGCTAGCGACAGGCCCCTCTCACGCGCTCCCTTCTGCACCCCGTCGTCGCCTCCGGCCTAATCTGACCCTGGGGGAGCTCCTGCTGCAACCTCCAGCTGTATTAAAAACAGTGTTTTGGACTCCAAGGCTAGGATAATTTACAAAGGAAGCCCAGGGAAGCACTGCTCCAAAATGAGTGCAGTTTATCAAATACGCTCGCTACTGAGCATACATTTGATATTAAACCAATATTTGCCCTGAGAGGGCAGTTAGTTGCAAGCTCCTGTTAGGAAGACCTCAGGCCGTATTCTGATCTCTTTCTTGAGGGTCCTCGGAGAGCAGCTGTGCGGAGCTGCCTGACGGGGCCGGCGCACGGAGCGCCGGCGAGGGTGTTTCACCCGGCAGCTGAGCAGCCTCGCGGCATCCCCGCCCCAGCAGTAAGTGACCGTGGAGGAGGGAAGGTGACAAACAGCATCGCGGCACAGCAGGCTGCGGGGCGAGCGACTCACTTAGCACCGTACCAACAGCTCTGCGGAGCCAGGCTCTCCAAGGCTTCCCGATGGCCGGCATCGCCTGGGACTCCAGTTCTTCGTAACGCTTCATGATGGTACTTGTTTGACCGTAAAGATTATTTAACCCTATCAATCACGTGCCGAATGGCAATGTAGTTAGGATATCAGCAAACGCATAAATATGCAGAGACCCCCAAATCCTCCCACTGTCATCTGTGTGCGTGCGTACTTCTGTTCACCACCTGTATTCATTCCAGTTCTGGGCTCCAAGTCCATGTGCAAATGGCTAAAAACTTTCAGCCTTGCACAGATGGGAGATAGACTTCTATTTTTACAAGGGAACCTAAATCTCAAAGAAAGAACTGTAGTAATATTTGGTAAAAGACCATTTTATATGACGTTAACCCTGTTAAACATCAGAACGTAATTTGTGCAGGTTCAGTAGCGTATGATAATGAAATCTCTTTTATTTTTAGATTTGCTAAGAGCTAAGTACTTAGCTATTTACTATTGGTTGAAATACCATCTTTTGGCTTGTTTCATTATAATACAAGCAAAACTTTTGATCCAGAAATGAAAACGTGATATTCCAATTAGTAGGAAGTAACAGCTGCCTTTATTAATTATTTTAAAATAACGATAAGGCATTTCAAATATTCACAAATATTTCTGAAATACTGCAAAATAACATAAAAGAAAAATAACACCACGATCATATGGAAAGCAAAGTAGTTTTAAAAGATTTTACAAATGAATTATTTCTTCCAATTCAAAAGGTTTGTCAGTGCACTTTTACTGAATGGTATCTATTTGGTCAAGTGAATTTGCTATAAATACTGTGCTTATGGTATCCTAGAAAACAAACTGGAAAAAATTCTTAAAATAACATTTTGTCAGAAACAGCTTTTTGGAATAGGGCTTCTAATGGTCTTGCAGTTTTCTCTCTCTCTGTAAGGTCTAATATGGGGGGGGGTTGAAATGATAGTTCTATATTACTGAATTTACAATACTTTTACATCTCATGCACATATTTAAAAGATCTGAGGCCTATTTTCTTCCATGTATGCCTTTTTTGATGCTTTAAGGCTGTGCCACTAACAACATTTTATCAATCTTTGTCATTTTCTTAAACATTACAGTTTTGCAAATTTAGAGCTGTTGACAGCAGTGATGATGATGTTTATCATATAAAATTCCCATCCAAACAGAGAAATTCCCTGGGAAACTGCACATCACATGCAAGATGCATAACTAAAAATGTAGTCAAAAATTCTGCTAAGTATTTAGTTCCAGCTAGAGCTAATATTTATTTTAGTTCTGAAAAATGTTTGTTTACTGTATACGAAACAGTTGGATGGGATTCGGACATTTGACAAAGATCACTCAACGCATTTAATTGTCAGAATTGTTCATACAGGTTTAACGCAGCTGCCTTTTTTGCTTGCATTTTTCAGGTGGGCAGCGGCAGCATAAAACTGCGGCTTGCGCTACCCAGGGGAACGAACGTCCTCGTAGTTCCAACGGGCGCAGTCGTACGAGACGCCGTGCACCTTCTCCGGGCTGCTCGGCCTTCAACTGAAGAGGAAGCTGCCTGCAGGACTGAGAGTCCTTCTGGGCTTGCTCCTGAGCGAAATGCAACCTTCTAGGGCATGACCAGCTTGCATCAGGTGAGGATTTGCTTTTTTTTTTTTTTTGCCTTCAGCACACTGTAATGTGAAAAACTGCACCAGCATTTCGTGCAAAAGGGGAACGGTCAGGAAATGTTTTTCAATGAGCACCATTAACTGACTTTGGTAACGTACCTATTGGCACAACCAGTGGGATCAGAGAGTACGATGAACTCCTGCCTTGTACAATAAGAAAGTACAGCTGCCCTTTACCTTGCAACTAAAGTCTGTAAATACTAAAAACATAAATATGTTAATAACCATACACATATACACAAAACACAGCAGTAGCAATACTACAGGATGCAGTACCTACTCTATATAACTGCTTTCTGTTAATGCAGATACAATGCCAAAATAAATGCTATATGCAGCAAACCCTTCTTTAAAGGTCAACGGCAGAAAGATAGCCAGAGTTCAGGTCCGGGCCTCAGCTAATCCGAGCTAGCTATCCACTGTCTATCAATATAATCAATAAAACTACTGTTTTATTACAGTAGAGAAAATAGTGAATGTTGTTAATATTAAAACTTTATAAGCTGGAGATTTCTTTTGACAACATTTGGCATTAATTCTCCCTTTTTCACAAGTGCTCCTTGGTATGAGCACTCAACAGGCATTACAGGGGATAATGTTATTAACGCACAAAATACAATTAGGGGCAAAGACTGACAGAAACACCTAGCACTGGTCTGGAGTTCCTGAATCCTGGTAGGTGCTCTTCATCACTTTAAGTGCAGATTCACTGGGACTGCACTTAGCAGAACTTCAAGAAATTGTCTGTCTCCAAATATTTCTTTTTCACACAGTTTTGTTTAAGAAGCTCGGTAGGAAGAGGATGGGAAGGGCTGCAGGAGATGACTTGTGCCAGACCAGTCTCTGCTAGTGTTCTTCAGAGCAGCGTCCTCTCTTCAAGGTGACATCATCTAGTCCAATATCCCCAGTTCTTCCTTTCCTTTTCTCTCCCCTGAAAACAATCTGGGGAAAAAAAAGACAAGTTGGAGTGCAAAAATAAAATGAAGGAATCTTTGATTGGAAAGGTCTCATCAGAAAGAAAGCAAAAGTGTTAGAAAGCGCAAACAATCTTAACTGACTTACAGAAGCCTGTTTACTCAGAATTAAGGCTGTTTTTCTTTTCTCCGTTTCTTCTCTTTGGCAGGATTTTACTGAAGAAACAGCAGATCAAGATTGAGATATGGTAAATCAAGGTGTTGATCAAAGTGCTGAATGGCAGAGCTGAGGTGAGGTGAACTCCCACATACTACAGCCTGTGGTGCTGGAGGGTGCTAAGGGTCAGCTGCTTAAGGATCTTTCCGCATATCATCTCTGCGGTGTTCTCATGGGTCCTCACAGCAAAAACACAAAATCACGTGTATTCTGCAAAACGTTTTCTTATAGGGGAGCTGCCGTCCCTAGCATACCTTGCAGCTGGCTTAGTCCGAATGCCAAACGTAGTTTTGGGAACTAGAAACACACACGCTTTATTTAATAGATTCTGGCTCCTACAAAATATGGTAACCTAAAGAAGCACCGGTTCCTTGGGAAATGGATTGAAGCTCATAATCAGCAGTCCAGGCTTGGTCTGAGTAGGAGAAAATTCAACAACTAGGAAGCTTGACTAAAAGGACTGTAGCATAAGTCATGCAGAGAATGATAAACATAACGGTGAGCAGACTTCCTTTAAGAAAGTGTTCTCCTAAATTAATCTCACTCTCTGTTGTGTTATTAAGAGATTCACAATCTGAACTGCTTTAATACGCAGTCAGTGTTTTTGTCCATGGTTTAAAAATTATTCAAAGCATATAGCAAGACTTTGTAACTGTCTGCTGTTATTGCCAAGCTAGGAGGAGTTAATACAGATTCATGGATCAGAAATTCAGCAGTGTAATTAAAATAATTTGGGTTGTTGAGAGCATATTCCTAATTTAAATACAGACTAGGTACAGGGCAGGTAAGAGAAACACTATGCTGAATATACTGAAACAGTTTTTAGAAATAAGTGATTCTGGATGTGCTCTTTGAATAGTTCATGCAGAGATAATTCTTTATAAAGTGTGATGAAGGATTCTAGTCTCCGTTCATACACCCTTCTGAGGTTTCCACTAGGCCCCCAAATTGTTTAGTTGTTTTTTGTTTTCATCCGTGTCTAGAAAGTTAAATTTGCTTTTTTGCACTAATTCCTCTGTGACAGAGCCTTCCCTCGAGTTTTTGTTTGGTTGGTGGTTTTTTTTTTTGGTTTGCCAGGCCCATAGACTGCCACTTCTCGGCCATACAAAGAGGCAGGGGACAGTGCAAGGGAAGAACTTTTGTCCGTGCTTACGAGTTGAGCTCTCTAAATTTCACTGAATTTTCTGACAGACAGTATGTTAGTAATATCCACTTCTTTAAAGAACTGCTCCATAAGATCTTTATTTCACTCAACACTCCTGGCCCTCCTCAGAGGCAGGGTGCTAAGTAAGTTTAGAGCAAAAAACATTTTTCACTTGGTATAAACTTCCAGAGTCTCAGTCTATGACATTCACTTCATCATGGCAGAACATCATTTGATTTATCAATTTCTTTTCTAATAGAGTATCAGGAATCTTTTATTATTATTATTGCTGAGTTAATTTTCAGAAAATTATCATCTGCAATAATTCCAGCATTCTCATGGGATTAATATTAATTATTTAAGGCCACATAATGTACACCTGACTAGCTTTCTCCATGAACGTAACAGCATTTACCACTGTCAGGTTTCCAGAGCACCCGTTACAGTCAGAACGGAACAGGCCTTTAGGCACTCCAACGCCTTCCTAATATCCAACAGAAGCATAGGTTGTGCTGAGCTTTGAGTACATCACTTTATTGTTTAACATTTCTAAAACTACGAGGTGTTTAAACATTCTCCCTGATACTGCAGACAGCTTCTTTTGATGGTGCTAAATAGTTCTGCGTTATTGGCATCGTTCATCTCCCCGACCAGGTCATCTGTGCCTAGGCTGAACAGCCCAAAACCCGACGGACTGCGCTAGCAGCCTCCCTGCACTGTCAAAAGCGAACAGTTTCAATTCCCTTGCTGTTTTAACTAGCTATTAATTCACGAGACACTTCCCATTCCAGATTCTCTTTTTTAAAGCATCTGTCACAAGGAATCCTGCTACAAGCTATTCTGAAAGCCAAGCACAGCATGCCCTTGTCCGCTGGACTGTTCTGTTCTACGTGGAAAGTGACTCTCAAACCTGTATGAGGTACATCAGTACAGGCTATTTTGCAGTTTCCCATGTGTGTATTGCTGTAGGTGGGTTTTCTACGTAGAATGAATTTAAAAAACAGGCCTCGATTCTCTCATCCTTAGTGTGACTACATTGGCAGAGGTAAATTTAGAAGTAAGACACAGACTGAAATTGGATCTAGAAAATAAATGATCCAGTGCTACATCATCTAAGTGTCTTGAGCTTCTCGTGCTAAAAAAAGACAGTTTATGGAACTGTACTCACACTCTTGATGCCCGAGCCTCGCAAAGTTAAGTGCGTCTGTCTCCAGCCATGGCCACCATTTCTTCCCCAAACAGCTGGTCCGCGAGCAGCGCTTTTCCTCACGAAGACGTGGAGGGCACCAGAATGCAGCGCAGGCACCTTGTGCCTGAATGACAGGCACAAGTCCCCAGCCTGAGCCACGTGACCCAACGGCAGGATGAGATGTGCTACTCGTCTGTCTTTGTCTTTGGGCTCAGAGACCGTAAGATACTGTCCCCCTGCAACACAAAAAGGTGGTGTTAGTTTTTTAACTGTACTACATTTCAGGAACAAACGCGCAACAGTTATTTAAAAAAGAAAGGGAGGTCTCCAAGGTCCAGTGAATCTTAAATACAGTCTATAGTTGCTGGGAACCGTGATCCAGAACTGATGCATCTCCCTCTCCAAGCTGAGCAGGATTTACAGTGTTGAGTCTTCTGGTTTTTATGCTGGTACCAGGTTAGTTGCAAATAACGCATCTTTTGAAAATGAAAAGTTAATATATTCCTTCAGTTCTGTCGACCTCACTGTGACTACATGATTTTAAACCCACAATGACATTAAAGCTACTGTGTACTTTTATACAAGTTTTAAGATGCAAATTTTTGCTATCAGATGAATGTAAAGGCCAGCATAAATGTTACAATGCAAGAGAGCTACAGTTCTGCTATTTTTTTTTTAATTTGGGAAAAAGAACCCTCTTACCCTGAACCTAAGAATCACTTTTGGTGTCAGAGCCAAAAATCCAGATTTAAAGAAAGATCTTAAGTGGTTTGCAAGCTTTTTATTTGAAACCAGTACTATAGAGATATTGCATTTCTTTTTATACTGCAGAATATATACAGCATTTAATTACAAAACAAGAGAATGTTTTACATTTAAGTGTTTCCCTGCTACTACTAAATCAGAGCTATTTTCTTTTTTTTTTCCTCCAGCCTGGTAATACTTATATTCTTATATATATTCTTTTCAAAATAAATTTTCTTCAGAGACTGTGAGATTTAGTGATAATGCAGCAAATACTTGAAAGCAATCTTGTCTCCAATTCACTACTTCTATATAGTTCTTTAGCTCCTTTAGTTTTAATGAAATTTAACTAGGCAAAGTATTATGCTGCCAGCTAAGGCTTCAAATCTGCATGTGGGCATGGAATGGGATCCGTTTGGCCAAGTACCTGCTAGGGCTTTTTTTTTTTTTTTTTTTTTTTTTTTTTTTTTTTTTTTTTTTAATGCATGGCTTTTACATCAATATGACTAACGGGTAAAATAAAAACAACAAAGTTTAAATAATTGCACCTGCTTTGCGCAGATACAAATATATCAGCATTAAAGCAAAGAAAGACTTGATTCATTAACTGCATCTGTTTCAGATAGTTACAGTGACTGAATTCAATCACAAGGAAACAGGTTTAGTTAAGCACAAAAGTGACGTATCTGGAGGCAAGCCCCTACAGGAAAAGGTCCCCTCAGATCAGCACTTTCGGCTGCAAGATAAGCTTGTAAGGCTTCATCATGGCACCTTTCAAAATGCAGATTCTGATAAACCAATAAATATTGAACTTTCAAAAGGTGAAAGCAAACACTCAGGGACAAGCTGTGAAAATAAATCTCTGAACCAGGGTATTCTGGACAGCAGAGGGAGGGGTGGGTGATTTCAAGGGACTAGTTTTAACAGGTTATGTCAACAGCAACAGAACACAAACAGGAAACAAAAGCTGAGATTGTCCCTGGCTGGAAAGCAACAAAGGGAGAGAAAAGGTTTAAAGAAAGGCAGCTAGTTAAAAATCCTAGTTCTGGCACTTTATTAACAACAATCTTAGCGTACATATAATTAGTATGCTTTGAATAACTTACTTTCTCAAAAAAAAAGTCTTTTCTTAGCCAAAATTTCTGGTGATGCAAGCAGAAAAAAAATTACTTGTTCCTAAAAAATTCACCAAATGTATTTTTAATTCATTGCTTCAAGACGTGTGAAGTATTTGAGTGATTTTTTTTTTTTTTTTTTGATTTTTTTTTTTTTTTAGTGCCGGTCTGCAAGCAGGGCACAGTTACCTGTTCTCTGAGCTGCAGGAGGAAGGAGCTCTGCTATGCAAGTCACTTTAGTGTCTTCACAAGCATATGAAACACTGCAGCACGTGGGGAGGGGCCTGCCCCGAAAGTGAGAACGGCACTTCCCTTACGCAGCTGAACAGCCCGGAGAAGGCACAGGGGTCACCTGCCGCAGCAGCACACGAGTGTCTCATCAGTGGCAGCGTAAGCACAGACACCTACGACAAGGGGGTTTGTAAGGAAAACGGCGCTGGGTGCCTTAACTGCCTCAGCTTAGCCCACGCGGCCTGAGCGGGGGGGGGTCTCCTCCCGAGTCGGCGCCCGCTCACACAGTGCCGCCCTGCGCGCTCCAGAGGCTGCTGGCTACGGAGCAGCCCCTTGGCACGGGGGCCAGAGCGCGCGTGCCTAATCCCCAGCGCTGCGGGGGGGAAGGGCAAAATCGGCTGGGGACAAAACACAACCAACTTCTGGCTTTGCCCATTTGCAGTTCTGCGGGGGCTGCGCAGGGAGGAGGCCCCTGCTGTGCAGTGCAGATGCAAGCACTCCTCCCACCCCGCAAGCGCTGGTGCGCAGGCCGCTGTCACATTCACGTCAAGGTCACTTTTACCATTCCAGACATACGCCGGCAACGTTTTCAGAAGGCGCTGCGTATTAGCAACCTACCTTTACTTAACAGTTTTTGTTATACACAGTTGCTGTAGCTTATAGCAGAATTTTACAAAATCAAACTGAGACACAAACCAGAAAAAGAACATTGCATTTGGCAGCAGAACAAAAATATTTCCAACTCTGTCTATAATTTTACTAGTAATACGGAAATAATTACGTTTGCATGATGTCTTGAAAAATAAGCTTTGTTTCTGCATAAATAAAAGTTGTTCTCTAGTCCCCATTATCATTTTGATTCTTTTAAGTTCAAATTCTCAACTGATCTTTACTGCTGTGAATGCTCAGTTTTGATTCTTTCTGCACAGAAGAGGTGTAGGTGTGAAATGTTTCACACAATTAAAGGGAACAGAGTCTGTGTAAACTTATTACAACAGGAGAACTGTCATCAGCCTCTGCAGGACCAAGTCTGGGTGGTTCCTCAGCCACACGATGCAACTGTACACATGCATCTTACCTGATGGATCTTGAACTGGTTCCCAGTGCAAATCATCATCTTTGTCCTTGATCCAGCCACACAGCCCGCTATCAAAATTACAGCTGTGTATCAGCACACCTAGGCAGAACAGAGCAAAAGTTTTTAAAAAAGTGATTCTGACCCTTTGGTTGGGGAACTACAGCAACTTCCCCTGTGGCTGACACTGGCAAACAAATACGTTTATGAAAATAAAATGCAGCGAAAGGAACTCTAGAAAAAAGACTCTACAAAAATACTGAAACAATAAAAAGGATGCTATTATTATTATTTACAATTCAGCCACCTAATTTGGTGATAAATTTGAAAAGAAAAGAAAAGAAACTATAAAGGCTTATTTTTACAATGCATTGTTTTAAACAAAGAGGCTTAAGATGCAGGAGTCCTGTAAAAATGTATAAATAAATAAAAAAGAACTCTTCAAAAATCCTAAACCTCAGGCTGGGGCTAGGGATAGAGGATGTGCTCTTTACCTGGATCATCATTTGCTTCAAACTCATCAGCAGTAATCCCTCTTTCAATTTCAAGTATTTCAAACAGATTATTACTCACTCCTGGCTGGCGTGGAACTGTGGAAAAAAAGGAATGAAAGAGAGAGGTACAAGTAGTTAGTGACCTACTTCCTTATCTTTAATAAACAACAGCATAGCCACCCTGGGCATTGCGCTCTTCTTGGAGAATTCAATATATTCAATATATTTAATTACATTTGATATGAAGATTCATCAACTTTTTGCCTAGGTGATTTATGTTGTAATCTATGAAAGGAGATTCCAAATCTGCTAAAGGCTTTTCAAATGAAAGATGCTTTTTCTTAACCCAAGGAGGGGGGGGGGGGGGAAGTAGCTTTCAAGCACAGTATTGCTCTCTAAACTCACTGTTAAAGATAGTCATTTCACAATAAACCAAAGCTATGCTAAAGCCCTTTCTCAAACTTTCAGATCCACTTACTTACCTTCCACAGATATTTGTACAATTTCAGAATTTTAGAAAACTGAAGGCAGTGGTACTTGGCAGAGGTCCCATGTAAAGGAATGAGATCTCCTGCACGTAGATACACAGTGGCAGGTACAGCCATCTACCCGCAAAGGATCAGAATTCTCTAAACAATTATCAGGGCTGCAATGAGAGTTGAAGAGTTTTACAGTGGAAGCTGGAATTCAACTGTAATTATACTTTTTACTCTCCAACAAAATCTGCCCTTCGGTTGCTGTTCTCAGCTGCCAGAAGAAGGGACTCTCTGGGAGACGGACGGGCTCTGGGACTGCGAGGCGTTCAGCAGGCTGTCACCTAGGCGTTTCGGAGAGCTCTGTGGGAACTGTGGCTGCAAAGTGCAGATGGCTACAGTGACTGCCACTTACTTCGGAAGACTCTGCGCCAGTTGGTGTAAGCCTCCAGAAGTAACAGCAGATGTCAGGCCTGATGGGCAGCTGTAAACTGGACACAGATAGGCTGTACTGGATAGAGCTGTCTTGATACACCTCTTTTAGGGACAGGTCTGGCACATAATTAACAGCAGCAATGTGTTTCAGACAAGCCGTTAGATGTTATAGACATCTCTGACACCTATAGTATTTGTGAAAGTCTTACCTATTAAAAACTCAACACATTCTCCATTTACAATGCTAAAAATAAATATTTAAATATGTATATATGCTTTTTAGGCACGTGAGAATGAGAAGAATCGAGAGAATTTACAATTCTGATCTGAAATAAAGGACTATTTTGTTTTCAGAGAATCAAATTGAAGTTAAGAACGAACACACCTTTGGGTTAGTCTTTCTGCACTAGGATCAATATGTAAATAGCACAGCTGAAAGAATGCCTCTAAATCCAGACGGTACAGCAAAATACTTTAAATTACAATGAAGTAGCTTCCTATTTTTGGAATTAGGATTAAAATAAGCAGCCTGATTAACAGTCGACCAAATGCATGTGTATTTTAGAAGTGGTATTACCAGGCTACACATCTTGGATGGCTAATTTTTATTATAAAAAATAAATAAAAAGCTTGAAGTCTGTACGAAACTGATCGATTCCTTAATAACACAGTCATTTTTGGAAGGATTACTCTTCTCATTTTTTTTTACCATTTGTAGATTTTGGAATATGTCTAGTTGCAGTCTAGGATCCTAATGCACATGCTGCCTCAAAGGCTTTACAGTTGGTAAGGGACTAAGGTCGCTAACTTTTAGCAACAGATTGTTTGTAATAGTATTTTATCTGTTTTGTTTAATCTGTTGTTTAGCTTGTATGATTACCTTTTGAGATTTAACATCAAATAAACGTTACAAATGTGTATAACCTCCAAGAGGTCCCTTCCAGCCTTACTGATTCTATGATAACGTGCAACTTAGGCCAATAATCACTCTGCTGTATATTTATACCCAAATCCTGTATTCAGATATATAAATGAAATTCAGTTTACCTCAGGCACCAGAAAATCCAAACAGGAATACTCTGAAAGCATCATTCACCTGTAGTCCCTCCCAGCAGTAAATTCCTGCCTTTCTTAAGGGCTCCATCTAATATGTAACCCGGACAGTTTAACAGGTTCAACCAAAGGAACCAACACATCATACAGCTACAGTCGTACCCGCACAGGGCTGCCGATGACGGGGCACCCTCTCCCAAAGCAGCACAGTATAAGCACTTTCATACTGCTCTAACTGCACCGGCATTACAGCCACGGGCAGACAACCACGAGTAGCAGCTTATCGCTGCCGAGCACTACATGTGCACATGCACCTAGAGCACCGCCGCTGTGACAAATGCAGCAGCCACCCGCACGATCTAAGTTCAGCTGCAGGAGTTTGAAGTGCCTGCAGTCACTCTCCATGGAATCTCCATGGAATTCCACTCAGGAATGTTAAAAACTAGTAATTCAATTTCTTGGGCTTAATATGGCTAGACTGATGGAACATCAACATTTGCACCAGTATTTACTTACCGACGCTGCTGAACTAACAGCATCCTGTTAGTTACTGTCCTTTCCGGCGGGACTATGCTCTAATTGTAATTTTCCCTTAGATAAGCCCTCACAGTGAAATTTCACCCCACATTATAATCATGCCGTACTCTCCTAATCCCCACGGAATACAGCAGCTACCACGTATGACACACATCAATGCTATATTCCCCCGGGATTATCACCTTACCTTTCCTCTCCTCTGAGCTAAAAAAAAGAGACTGTTAATTTCCTGCACTGTGAAGAAAAAGCAGGCAATTAGCTTCAAAGTTTTTTGAGCGCAGAGTATGTTTGTACTATACAGCTCTTAGTCTGCAACAAGCATACAACAGCCTTCTCTTCAAGTGCCTTTACGCTGCCACGTTCAGGTGACACGGATAGAAAGAAGCCAGCCCACCATAGCTAAAGCAAGCCCGAGTGCCCACCCCGGCATCGCAGGTGGTCTCCTGCCGGGGTTCGGTGAGGAGTCGCGCTACCGTCAGCCCTCCACTGCCACGCAGCTAGCTGCAACGGGGACACCCACATCCTCTTCTGATCTACTTCAACCATTGAGTTTAGCACTGTGCATTTCATCCTCTTCCTGTGTGCCTTAGAAATCAGCTCTCTTAGGGCAAGAGCAGGAGTCAGGGCAGCGGGTTTCCACAATCTCTCTGTCCCTTCCCAGGGAAACACTGTTCATTCAAACCCTGTTACCAGTCTGCGGTGTGAGCCCGCTGTCCCTAAGAGGTACAGGATTCTCTCCAGGGTCTCTAGGTCTGTGCTTGCCCTGTGGATCCTCTTCCCATTTCCTCAAATCTCCTATTTATAGAACAAACAGCCTGCTCTTATTTCCTGCAACTTCAATTTACTTAATAACTAACGTATTGCTGTATCTGAGTTGTGTTGTGTGCATACTTAGAAGCATTTTCTTTTAATTAAGTTCTACAAAAATGCTTCTTTAAAATTTTTCTCCAAAGTCCTCCCCAAACATTTTTAGTATGAACTTCTAGAAGAACGTGTTATAATGCTTTAAAATAGTATCCCTAGTGCTCAGACCTAATTAGAGGAATGAACACTCATATCCAAAAACAAGAACTATCACAAGAGATGTGGGACTCTAAATACAATCCACGTGTACACTCTTTTTAATAAGACGATTAATATGTTGACTGGAGATTGTGGGAGAAAATATTATTTTCTGCAAGCTTTCCAAGTCCTTTCTGTGTACTTTATATAGCATTTCAGTGTGCTTTCACTTAACTTCAGTAGTTTGATAAAGCTTGTTAAATATAAACTTGGCTTTTCTTGGAGAATTTTATAAGCTATGGATGAGCCAATACATTAATTCTACAATATTCTCAAAGTTTGTTAGCCAAGTTCCTCGTAAATGTGGAGGGAGGGACATTTAATAGCTGTTTAAGATGAATGTCTCCTCAGCCTTTTAATTTTGGGAAAGCAGTAGGACATTTTTCATTTACTTGTTAATGACTCAGTTTGGGAGGAAAAGAATGGTATTTATATATGGCAGAGTACTTACAATTACAGAATAATCACTGTCTTCGTGTTAGAAAACCAAAACAAAACATGAAGTTGGAGAGCAGCTTCATGTTATTAGTAATTATTACTATTAATACTGTGTTCTGCCTTACAAAAAACATTGTGTTCTTAAGCAATTCCATGCCACAGAATACTCACAGCTGAGCTTCCAACCACTACAAAAAAAAAAAAAAAAAAAAAAAAAAAGCCAAGAGGAAACAGATTTTTTGACTGAATAGTTGATTGAAAAGTTGTTAAAAGTTAAAGTAATAATGATTGAGAGTTTTTAAATTCCACCCCCCCCCAAAAAAAAAACACCCAAACCCCTCAGAATTGATGAGATCTCATGCAGAACTAGTAGCAAGAGTAATTCAGAGGTCAAAATTCTCTGTTCTTTAGTGAATAGAAACATGTCCTCTTTTCCTCAGTCTATACTGATACGTGCTGGGCTAAGAACAAGAGGCAGCAGAGAGGCAAACTTCATCATTTTATC
This sequence comes from Rhea pennata, assembly GCF_028389875.1. Taxonomy (NCBI): domain Eukaryota; kingdom Metazoa; phylum Chordata; class Aves; order Rheiformes; family Rheidae; genus Rhea; species Rhea pennata. The sequence goes on from NC_084666.1 coordinate 64,847,460, forward strand.
TGGGTACCCCCACTGTCCAGCATTTGCTGTCAAAAACTCTGGATGCTAATTCTGCAGTGAGAATTATTTGAGGAACAGCTTCTCTCTTTTGTACTATTTGCATGAGAGGAAAAGTTATGGTGCTAGCATGTGACCACTCTAAAATCCAATTTTACATTTTTCTGGCAGTTATAAGGCTCATTTAACTTTGACCTAAATCTAACCTTTTAGTACATATATTTCCTGAAGTTTTTAAGGAACATGCCCACCTTTCTGTGAGCAGCTATTCAGGAGGAGAGAGGTGTTTCAGTGAAACACAGCTAAAATAAGTAGTCTACAGAAGCTTAAAATTCAGATCTTGGAATAAAACTAGCTGGAAGATTCATGGGAGGATATGATTTGTAAGAGTCCTAGATCCTACGTCCAGAAGACAAAATAGGAATAAAACCTGGGAAAAGGAAAGGAAAAATACCTGTCTTAAATGCTTAAATATTAAGACAAATTTATCTTAACAGGTATGACAACAGTGAGGACAAATTAAATACTAATGAGAAACAATGCTATTTCCGTAGTGCCAAACTACACTCTTTGCTTTTAGTACTTCCCTTATTTCAACAGTTTCAAGGATCACGTAACTGCATTTGCTGCACTAAGGAGTTTTCAGTCATTGAAAGGTGGAGCAAAAAGGATCAAGTCCTAACCCTGTCTTTAAATTTTATTAACAGCTGATATGAGGAAAGTCTCCTCTTCCATTTCCAATCTTTGCAGCTGCACTAAGAGCTAAGACAGACAATTACTGAACTATGTTTTAATACAAACCAGAGGTTTTTTGTTCTTGCTTTGCTGATACCCAGTATTATACTTTGTCTTTAGGCCTATGCATTTAACACTTGTTACCTAGACCCTGATAGTGGCAGAAATTCACTCTTACAGAGAAGTGCATTCTATCTGTTAAGAGACCTTATCCATCTCAGTAAACAAAAAAGAATCCTCTGTACTTCACTGTAGTTTGTATCAGTCCCAAAATAGTTAAATATTAAGCCATTGCTGCATTCCTTCCCTGCCATTCCCCCTACATCCATATCAGGAGAAGATTATCCTTGGTGCCAGATTCCACTGTCTGCATCTAAGTGGTTCAAAGGCCAGGGCTGGAATTCTATTTTAAAAAAATACTCATTTTTGCTGTCTGGAAAAGCAGCTTCTCAAAGTTATCACAGTAATTTTAAGAAAAGGGGTAAAGCATCTAAGGCAACCACAACAACCTAATACCTTTCAAAATTTCCCATGGTTATTTAAACAACATTATCAGCACAGCACATTGCAATATTTCATCCCTGAGGATACCACTGCAATTTCACTGGTTCTCAGCTAATTTCATGCACCTTCTTTGCTGCAGCCACAAGCTGCACAATGCAAGCATCACCTATTCATCTGGTCAGGCAGCAAGGCAAATCAGCATTTACGCAATGCATTTTGTCAAAAATCTGGCTATGGCTTCTGGTCTCAGTAAATAAACGAGTAAAATCTATGCACTGCAACATAACCCCATCTACAATACATCACTTAAATACTGAAGTCTTCATCAGGTGCAAGTGGTGGAAGGTCAAAACCAGCAGTGGGAGTTGGCGACAGCGCCCTCGGTGCTGGCTGCGCCCTGTTACGTGATAAAGCACTACTCCATGGCTCTTTGGGATGCCGCAGCCCGTGGCCACACGCGGGGAAGCCGCCACCTACCAGAACACTGTAACTCTGCTGAGCATTTGACCAAACTGCCGTTAGTCCTACCTCATGCTCCGAGTGGACCCTAACATTCAATTCCCTCCATCGCTTTCTAAGACAACGAGTGTTACGAGGTGACTGAATTGCTGCCTGCCTTTTCCTGTGGGAAGTAAGTAAAGCAGCCAAGAGCAAGGCTTTTCTGCTCTGTTCAGGCTGACATATGGACCACGCTGCAAATTCCTTTTTGAGAGCCATTTTTTTGCTGCCTCAACTGCAGAAGCTGAAGTGGGAAAAGGAACCTAAGGAAGCTAAGTATAAGCTAAACAAGATCAGCTCAAATCCATGACCCATGAACACTGCAAAGATATCTGATAGATGCAAAATTAAAATGGCCACAGAGTTTTAAGAGGCTGAAGGAAGTAGCTGAAAAAGTTGCTTCCCCTGAGGAAATACGGAGGCAAGTGAAAAATAAGAAACCCACACATGGTTTGCAAGGAAGAAGAGGTTGGCACATCCATGCAGCAGATACAAGGCATGTCAGAGGTTAGCTGGATGTTAGTTCAGTTTAAGATTCTGTATTGTCTTAACATTTTCATTCTTATCGTTGTGCTTAGCTGGGACAGGAAAATGTGAAGAATACTTTGCTAGAGCCCCTGGCAGAAGGAGGAGGGAAGCACTGCTGCGCTGAGCTTGCGGTGCCTCACGCAGAGCGGTTTGCGTCAGGGTGGTCTCTGGGCCTGGAGCAGGTCGCCGGCTGCCCTGCAGGAGCCCTGGGCTGCCCGAAGCGGGAAAGTGAAGGTTAGCACGCTGGGCAAACGCCGTTTGTATGCTATTATGAAAGGTGTTTGAGCTAACGCATTTTACCTCCCATCTGCTGCTGGCTAACCGCATGCAGCAGCCAGCTCTGCAGCCCAGCTAATGCCCAGGACCTCAGTGCTGGACCTGGCAGCAACTCACACGTGTGGCTGAACCCCTGCAGTGACAGTATCTGGGCATGCACGAGGATCTCTGTATTCTCCTTACAAGTGTGCGCCTGAGAGAGGCAAGGAGAGGCTGAGTCATACCCTGCACGTCATTTCGTAGCAACGCATACGGTTCCCAATATATTTAGTTTTGGGAGGCTTTACTAATTTTTTTTTAGAACTTTACATAAAAATATTTTTGTATTTTAGTAACCAAATATATTAAAGTTAAAAAATAACCTTGAAAAAGCCAATGAAGAACACCACTTTGAATAGTGCCAGGATTTATCTTTCTCAATTTTAAGTCAGTTTCTGTCTCCAGAATACCTTAATTAAACTGTCTACAGCAGATAAAATATTAACAGGGGAAACAAATCTTTCATATAAAGAACAAAATACTTCACTGTGTAATCACCTAAGAGAACTCCTCCCAGTAAGTTACCATATAGACGCCAAAGTAACCGGGAAAACACGCTCACACTGCTTGTCCACCGCTCTGAGACAGCAGACTTTCTCCTGCATTACTTCAGCTGCTTTATTGTACATCAAGCTGCAGAAAAAGGGCTGATCCAACACACCCTCTCAATCCCTAAAATTAACTGCAGGACTAAAGGTGAAATCGGGTGTTGAGTATTTCTTGGCACACATGCGCAACTCTGCATGTGCCAGCAACATCATCTGTGGTATGCACTAAAGCTGGCAGAGAAATGCTGCTGTATCTTTCAGAGCAGCTCTTAAAACAACACATCCTCATGCTATGAGCATCTTCAGGATCAGGAGCTTTTTGCATACCCATTTTCATAGACATATTCCATAAAATAAGCTTCCAGGATATTTTGATGCAATTTTGCAGTTGCTTTGTTGTAAATATTAAAGTACTATTCTTATACATACAATATATAAAACATAATGGAGTCTTCAGCAATTCAGACATGGTTTCATCTCTTACCATTCTTAAAGCTAAGGAAATGTGCTGAGCAACAGTGACTCTCAACACTTTGATTTTTTCAATCTCTTAACTCTTTATGAATTTACTGAATATTCTTTTTGAACTATTCAGTAAACTTCCAAATCATTCAGCGAATTCCAAAAAGTCACAATGTTCCATTTCAATATTTTTCAATAACATGCCTTTAATTTCTCTGCTCTGAATTTTTGTTTGGAAATGTAAATAGGTTAAGATCTTATGCAGAGTGATATGTTCATAAATAATTTCAGGAAGAATAACTGAATTCTTTTTTGTTTGAATGGCTCCAAAACTACTTCCCCACATCTTTGTTAAGCCACAAAATCAATTAGGTGTACAGCTTTACCATGTGCCTATTCTCAATTTCACATCTATATTCTCATTTTTAGAACGTTCCAAAGAAAGAACAGTCCAGTGCATGCTTTCACCTGACTGAATTTACAACTCTGATAAATAATAAATAAATAAAAGAATATGTAAATTTACTTACTGAATACATCTCCTCGGGGTTTCTGAGGATCCACCTGGATCCTGTTGTCAACTGTAGTTACTTGGGAAGATGTAGTTTCAATGAGAACATGGGAAGGGTCTCCGGTTGTCATCACAGGAGTTGTTTGTGGTGGCAGTGTAGACCTTAATGTTGTAGGTCGAGGCTGAGCTGGAGGTGGAGGCCTTGTCACTGGCCTTGTTACTGGTCTTGCTGTCATGGGCACATACCTGGTGGTTGGCCTGGGCGCAGGTCGAGTTGTTGGCCTGGGCGCAGGTCGAGTTGTTGGCCGGGCCACTGGCCTTTCTGTAACAACAGCAGGTACATACGGTGGTCTGAGGGATTGCCTTGTGCCTCCAACGTCAGGAATCCTATTGGTTATACTACTACCTCCCGCAGGGAGTGTGCTGTTGCCCTTGAATATATGATATGGGCCAGGTGGTTCAATCATAACATTGGGAATAACTGCAAAGAGAATCAAAACGGGAGCAAAAGAGAAACCTGAGTCTTTCGCTCCATAAACTTTAACAATATATTTCATTAGTACACGGAGAGAATTTGATGAAATTGTTTCTCTTGTTCTGAATGTTTCCACTGATTAGAAACACACGTCAGTATCAACACTGCTGAATTATCACACCCCTTCAGATAGTTCTTCTCATTTTAAAGACAACTTAAAATAACCAAAGGCACACAGCACTTTCCAGTCCTGTGTCCTCCCAAGCACCGATTCACCTTCATGGTACGCAAAACTTTCCCAGAAGAGGTATTAACAAAAAACATGGTCAGAAAGGCATGTCTTAAGGTAAACCCTGAAACTGGACAGGTTCGTACTCATGAGCAAACGGAAGTTTAGTAAGAGTCCAATGTTTTAACTGTTTTTTTCATGGATAGGCAGATTATCCAGATTATACCCTGCCCTGAGAGCTACAGTCAAAGGGAACAAGTCCACAGTGGCAGTGCTCTTTAAGGAGATCAGTGAGTCACCAAGGACCAGAACCCGCACATAAACCCAAGTTCCTCACGGGTATGGGTCCTGAGGGATGTCAAATGTGGGGGAAATCCAGCAGTCTACCCTGTACCAAGGGGGACAAACTGCTTCAACCAAAAACACAACGAGGAAGAGCTCTGATGAAAGAATCACAGAATGGTTGAGGCTGGAAGGGGCCTGTGGAGATCATCTAGTCCAGCCTCCCTGCTCAGCCAGAGTATGTTGCACAGGACCCCATTCGGACAGCTTTTGAAAACATTCAAGGAAAGAGACTCCACAACCTCTCTGGGCAACCTGTTCCAGTGCTCTGTCACTCTCACAGTAAAACAGTTTTTCCATATGTTCAGACGGAACTTCTTGTGTTTCAGTCTGTGCCCATTGCTTCTTGTCCTGTTACTGAGCAACACTGGGAAGAGCCTGGCCCCTTCCTCTCTACACCCTCCCTTCAGCTACTTGCATACATTGATAAGATCTCCCGTCGTTCTTCCCTTCTCCAGGCTGAACAGTCCCAGCTCTCTCAGCCTTTCCTCTTATGGGAGATGCTCCAGACCCTTAATCATCTTAGTAGCCCTCTCTCTGCTGGACTCTCTCCAGTAGCTCCATGTCTCTCTTGTATTGGGGAGCCCAGAATGGGACACAGTACTCCAGATGAGGCCTCACCAGGGCTAGGCAGAGAGGGGGGATCACCTCCCTCAGCCTGTTGCCAATGCTCTTCCTAATGCACCCCAGGATACCACGGCCTTCTTGGCCACAAGGGCACATTGGTGGCTCATGGTCAACTTGTTGCCCAACAATAACATATTGATGGTAACGGGGAGTTCTTCCAGAGATCCCCCCTCTCAGCTCTATTCACAGCTAGGGAGTGGTGCAGGGGCACAGCAAACTACTGAAATTACCAGTTGCAGGGTGTACATAATCAGCAGGGTATGAGTCATATGTACTCTTTGACTAGACCCTGCCCTGCTTACTTGCTTGCTCTCATTCTGAAGCAACCTCTAGAATGAGGCTGTGAATAGGGTTTGGTAGGTCTCTTTCTAATTATGAAAACATCTCTGGGAAATATATTTTTATCAAGGCATGCTAAGACTCAGAAAACTCTGAATACATTCTCTGGCCCTTAATTGTCTATCTAAAATAGTTAAGAGAAACCAATCCTGACATTGCTATATCTCAGTATTTACAACACAGGATTCATGACCAAGTTTAGTTTCAGAATTCTTCTCTTAAAAGAAGTGCTACGTACGTATGCAGTTCGTTCCGTTGTCTCTGTACCCTTCTTTACATTTGCATTTGTAGGATCCTTGTGTATTGTAACATCGTGAAAAAGTACCACACCGATGCTGGCCAAGGGAACATTCATCAATATCTGCAACAAAGAGTTATATAAAAATCATTTACATCAAAGCAGAAACCTGCCTTTCCCTTTATATCCCCATTAAAACAGAAACAGTACATATGATCATTAGGAAAAAATATTAATTTCAAAAATCTCAATAAAATTGAATTGCCAGTAGAAAAAGGAATGTAGTGATACAGGTGTCAGGGTAGAAGGGACTGTAGTGTAATTTTTGTATTGCTTGGCTTATTGCTTAGCATCAGTTTTGGTCATTTACTGTGGTAGATTACAGTTGAAATCACGAAGATTATAATTTCAGTAATTACTTCCTGAAGATGACTTGGTACAAAAAGAAAAACTGAGTTTAGGAATATATACATATATATATATACGTATATATATATACATGTTCCTAATGCAGCCAAGCATTAAATTGTTTGTTCATAAAAGGTTTCCTCTTTGTTATTATACCTGGATAGAATCTGCCTGAAACATCATCCATGGCATTTCCACATGGCTAGTGATGCAAGCAAAATCTCCAAAACTGTAGTGCTCTGCATAGGGATTTCTCTCCAAAATGTACTTAAACAAATATAAAGCAGTGTCATTATTTCACATGATCCTTTTTTCAGGGAAGGGATCAGAACCAGTTGAAGCACTGAGAAACTTAGACACCGGGACTTGAGAACATCTTTTTCTCTGTCAAAGGGCACACATTGGCTGCATTCCAGCCTCAAGTCCAGACAAAACCTTCCCAGCCCCCGTCCTTTCCCCACCCATTTTCAGGGGAAGAAAAGTTGTGCAGGCTAGGCTGGAAGGAACTGAGGTGTGCTCTAGCCACATTTTATCACTTTGGAGCTTGGGGCATGCTATGAAGCACACCTGTGTGACAGTGCAGACGTAACTTAGACACTCATACACTGTCCCAAACCTGCAACTGCTTATGCCGACAAAAGTCTGCAGGGACAAAGGACTTCCTGAGGTCACCAGCTCTGCTCTGCCACTAGCCTCCTAGGGAGGACCAGTTTTCAGAAGTGAACTGAAAACATACTTTCAGTTATTTTATCATCCAGCCTTTCCTAAAATACTGATGCAGAGCAACCTAAAATAACCTCCTTGAACATTTCAGCCATAAGTGAACATTCTTCTTTAAACCATTAATTCCTGTTTAGAATATGCAGCTGTCTTCTATGCATAGAAGAAATTTGCTGTTGTCATTACCATGGCATTGGTATTTGCCTCCAATATACATTAGATCAAAGCCTTTATGACATCTGCAAATGTAGCTTCCAAAAGTATTGATGCAATGCCTAAATCGGGGACAGATGACTCTCCCAGTAGCACATTCATCAATATCTGCAAAAAGAGAGGAATAGTATTATTCTTTATAATAGTTAAAATGTTGTCTATATTAAAGTGGCTTAATGTTAAAAAAAAAAAAAAAAAAATGAATAACAACAGCCAAAGTATTTTTGAAAAGCTCTTTTTGGCTGCAAGCTGGTCAGCCAGCAATAACACCCAGGCTACGGTTCCTCAGTTAAACTCTTGGTCACATACCCAAAGTATGTCTGTCTCGTGCCAAACAAATACTGTGAGCAACCATATCTGTGAGTGACAAAAGATGCAATATCACTACTGACTGTATGAGTGCTTGCTGTGTGGTCTTGTGACCTTGGGGCTCTTCCCCACAGAGAAGATATAGAAAATACAGAGAACACTTCATTTTCTTCAAGAGTATTCCTCAAAACACTCATCCTTAAAACTGTAACATCTTTTGTCTAAAGAAAAGCTATTTCATGTCATTTGTATAACTTTCTTTTCTCGCATTGAGCCTTGCATGATTACAAAGGTAGTACCTTGATTTACAACCAAGGAATTAAAAAAAAAAAATCCAATAATTCTTTTTAAAATATTCTGAAATTTCTCTGAAATATTGTTCCTGTAGCACGGGTCACGTGCATATTCAATGTATATCACCCTCCAGTAGAAAGTGGTTTATTCTTTTAAAATCTCAGGCATCCCTAGGACTGCCCATTAAGCCTATCAAAAATCTTCATCCTTTCAGGACTCACTTTGAATATGAAAAGTCCAAGCTAATGCCGGGATGGAGGTTGTATTTCTGGGACTCCTACCAGTTAGTTACTGCAGGCCAAATGCTTTTTGAGTAATTGCCCTTTTGCAAGTCCTTACCCTGAAGTACGTGTGCTGCAACTGATCCCTTTCAGGACACCTTGGTTACCTGAGGGACCTCAAAATATCTCAGGTATGGAGCTACGTGGCTCCTGCGTGCTCACAACAGGACCCTGCAGCAGGGCTGAGGCCTGTATTCCAGGCTGAGGCCTGTATTGCAGACAGGGACCGAGGCTTAGGCAGACGTGGGTGAGGCCTGATCAGTGTCAGGTGCCCCTCCTCTCACTGGAGCTGCTATTTGTCCCACCGAGTAACTAAGCCAGGCAGAGGCCCTGGGAGTAGCCGATGCTAAGCCAGTGCTGCCTGCGCTGCCTGGAACAACTCTTGGCAGGAGATCAGGCAGATACACAAAAGCCCCTTGCACTACCACTTCACTTTGCAATCCTTGGAAACTGAGTTGAAGCCTGCTAAGCACTTGAGCCCTAATTCTTCACTGAGGCAGGGACACGCCATGCACGGCCGCCTCTGACGCACAGCGCTTCTGACGTGTATTGGTTATCTCAGGGAACGGTTCAAGCCTTTGCTCTGCAGCTCTACCAAGCTCTTGATCTACAGAAAAGCAAGATTTTGCTCCCCAAGCAATTCTTTTTTGAAAAAGGAGCACTTCAGCTGCAGGTGTCAAGAGTGCAAAACAAAGCCAAGTGACTGATGCCCTGCTGCTTGTGAGAGGCCTCACTAAGGCAGAGAGGTGCAGAATCTGAGTCTCTTGCAAAGCACGGAGGAAATGCTACCACTGGCAGAGAGTTGCTCTGTCAGAACAAAATATTCTTGATTGCTAAAGAACAGTTCAAATAGGGAACTAAAAGAAACAAAACTGCTGGTTAGTTAAGGCAGCTACCCAAGATGAGAGATATAACCTTAAACTCTCCAAACTGTGTTTCCCACAGCCAAAAGAAGTAACCTAGAGTCATGAGTAACTGGCTAGATGGACTCTCCCAGTAGCTCCTGCTGGCACTGTCCCACTCTGCATAAAGAATTACAGAGGAGAGCAAGAATCCAAACCTGACCTCCCACAGGCCTGGCCCATCAGACTCCTCTCTGACATGAACAACTCTCCTTCATCCAGAGACCAGAGCTCTTCTGCTATGGCTCAGTATAGGCCTGAATAAGAAAGAACAAGAGACCCAAACTGGGCACATCTCCACGTCCCTACACACCTAAATCTTTGTATAAATCTGCCTCTTGGTTTGAATACATTATTAATGCTTTTACAAATGCTGCTGTGTTCTGTAAACTCATTTAATTCACAAGACATAATTTTCTACACCTTTTATTAAAATAACATTTCAACATTGCCTATTTCAGATGTTAATTACTATGAGGTTTTTTTTCTTTTTTTTTTAATCCTAACTTCGAAAAGCAATTCAGCAGGAATGAATCAGCTACAGAATATATTTTATCATGCCATGGAATGTTTTCTTTAAAACCTAATGTAGCTGGTTCTGCCTTTCCTTCTGTGCTCATGATATCGCAGACTCACGGGAAGAAGTGTGTTCAGTAACCACAGAATTACAGGGCTATCATCTGTCTATACAGTTATATACCTTAAACATACAGGACAGCTGATCAATACTCCTGTTGAAAACTGACACAAAAATTAATGGAAAAGTGTTATAAAATCTACTGCATACCTTTAAGGTGAGATGTGGATGCTCCTCGCTAGTGGAAAACTGCTTTTTGAGCATTAGCTAGAATATGGTATGCAAGTGCTTGTGCTTATCTTGCTAAGGTTCTCAAACGGTACGCGACTGTGGCTTCTTCCAAGCCCACGGGCCCATGCCGATTCACACCCGAGCCCAAACAGTGTAGACTGTTTCCTTCTGCCTGTTGCAACACACCATGGCTCATACCTGCTTCCTACGAAAACCACGGCATAAAGGGGTCATTTGTATTCCCATGGCAGCCTGGTCTGGAACCAAGGTACGTGCCCAGGCTGAACATCAGGAACTGCTCCAAAGGCAGACAACGCAGGCATCACCTAAGTGACTGTGCCAGTCAGCCTTCAACAGGGAAGCCGAACTGCAAACAGCTGCTTCTCTGCTTGTGTGAATAAGGCCGTATTACCAACCAAGAACCAAACATGAGATTGATTTAAAAATAGTTTGATTTTTGTTTCCAAGACCATATTTTCACGTTTCTCTCCACAATCAAAACTAACAAAAAAGACTATTTTGCAGTGAAAATAATTATTTTCAGTCCTCAAATTCTTTCAGACCTTCTAATGCCAAAGAAATATGTGAATTACTAATATCATAGAACAAAAAACCCAATCAAAAAGCTGGCAACACTGTTTCAGCAGTTATTTTTTGATTCTAGAGTCATTCATAATCCCAATTTTTACTTAATACTTTGCTGAACTCCATTTTGATTCTTTGTTATTTAGTTTATGTGATTTACCTTCGTAGGTGAATTGTTTGGTTCTTCCTTAATGACTGGCTGGAGAAAACATTTTAAAAAGAGAATGATCAACACAGGATAACAAACTAAATAGAATAATTTCTAAAGGAATTTCCACCTGTGGTAAAAAAATAAGTATTAGATCCCCCACGGTCTTTAGAACTCCCTTAGAGCAAGGATTTCATGAGCTACCGCCAATGCACGTTTCAATTTTCTTACCACTATCTCTACTTTTGTTTCTGCTGCAGCAGCGTTTGGAAACTCCCTGGAGCTGACACGCACCCCAGCAATGGTGGGCTTGTACACATGTGAGTGGAAGACACAGCCTCAAGTAACTTCAAATCTTGAAGGTATTTACTAGTTTTAGTACAGCTCTAACTTGACAGAAAAGCTCTGAAGGACTATGACAACACAAAAAGAGTGCCTGTCACAATCATGTCTTACCAAAAAATGGGAGCGGAGCGTATTATGACCCATGAAGGATAACAACTCCTGCTGTGACTACTTTCTCTGCACTGTGCAAGGCTGCTCTGAAATTTTTGCAGAAAATTTAAAAAATAGGTTGTGAAACAGATCTGAATGGTTCATGCCCACTGAAATATGGGTACACATAATGCACATAGTTCTTCACCTTTCAAGAAAAAAATGTGTTTTTTCTTCAAAACTACAGGATACTGAATAAGCTTCATATAACAGGTTTAAGTGCTAGTCTAATCGCTGATTATTTAAAAACATTAAATGTCCACTTTGTTTATTTCAAAACAGGTACAAAGTTTGCTTGAACTTTCTATAAAAATGCACACTAGGAGGATCTTGTGAGTATTTTGCTAGCAATTTTCTGTTTTGAGTATAACTTTCTTAAATTTCACTCACAATGCCACAATTATTTTCCAAAGACTCCTTCTGCCATGTTTACAGTATGATTAATCATAGTTCAACCCCTTCAGCATTTGACAAACGTTATTTTTGCTACTGTTGAATCCGTTCTTTTGCATACATACACATGCCAATGATACATTTCAGAAAGCCTCTGGCTAAGTGCCTGCTCCTTATATCAGGAGAACTAGTTTCTGTCCCTTGCTCTTCCACAGACTTCTTGGTCAGCGTGGATAAGTCTCTTCAAGAGGCAACTGTCTCCCCTGGACAGCTATAATACCCAGAAGCAGTCATCCACAGTCTCTTAAATTCTTTCAGTGCACAACTCCTACAGGATATGAAACTGTAGTTCTGTGTTAGGTATCAATAATAAAATCACTGGAGCATCCTATCCACTCAGGATATACAGTTAATGACTAATGAAATCACACTTCGTGCTGTTCTTCAGAGCATAGTAATGTATAGCACAATACAGACTGATTAATCATGAGCTCCTGAACCACATTCAGGGAGGTGAGAATAAAACATTTCACTTTTATGCTTTCTGAACTTCTGAATTTATTTTAACTTGAGGTTTTCAAAGATGCCTAAAAGACAGTAGCCTAAATCTCATTAATATTGGGAGTGTGCACAAACCTTCATCATGCCTCAATGTATTCTCAGCAATCTGTATAAATTATCCCTGCATTCACTGAACCACGGTAGCACCCCGCTTTATAAGTGTATGAAGGAAAGCTGCACTCTCCATTCCTTTTTGATACATGCAAGTATTTTGAAGTCCCTGTTAGCAATACTTTTAAATTACCCAGTAACAGGAGGCTGTGACATGAGTCAAAAGCTTTGATGCCAAGTAGCCTGTGCAGGCTTTAAGCAGGCAGTCAACAAAACTTGTGGGACTGGAAGAAAACGCTAGGGATCTCTAACTTGCATCATTTGAGAATAGCTGAGCAACATCCCAAACCTCAGTCCAATGAAGTTTTTACACTGCATGTGCTATGCATTCTAAATACACCTGACAAACTCTCTTGAATTGTGTTAAATGTATGGATGAAAACATTGGGGGGGGGGAAGAGAGAGAAAGAAATCTGCATTTTATCACCTACCTATGCAGGTCCTCCCATCGGGCCCTAGCTGCAATCCTGGAGAAGGACAGCGACAGCGTATTTCCCCTTTCAATACATCACAGCCGTACTGACAGTTTGCCATTGAACAAGTAAGGGCATCTATGAAAAAACAATTGCACATACTTGGATGAGGACCCTGATCCATACCAGAAAATCACCAATATCTTTGGAGAATTAAGATGTAGCTCATTTGTAATAAAAAACAATGGGAAAACGCTTATTGAATTTAATAGGTGTCCGTTCAGGCCTCTGAATGCCAAGCCCACACGCAGTAAATTTTTCTTTCCGTGAATTGCTTTCATGGGGAGGAGGAGGGGAGAAAGAACAACTGTAGTAAGTTGTGATATGAAATGCAATCTTTATGAGGAAAATAAATCCCTGTATATACTATAAACCCTCCAGGGCAGTAATGCCATTTTAAAACAGTACCTTCAATAAAGGTCATTTCTCTCCCCTTCTCCTCTGCCCAGACACTCAAAACAACCACTTTTACAGGACAGAGAAGGAACCTTATCTCCAGAAAGATCACAGTACAGTTTTGTATCAGTCAAGCAATCAACATCTGCAGCTCTAATGACTTTACATTTATATAGACATAGCACTGCAGAACTGCAGGTGTCTTGCTGCTGTGAGAACTGCAAGCCATTGTCCTTGAAGGCCAATTAACAGTGATTTACAGCACTGGAGAATGTTTCTGGGGAGGCCAGTAATAAAAATAATAAAATCAAAATATTTGCTCTTGTTTTGTTTAGCCTAAATTCATTAGAACAAAGAAGCTCATTTTGTGCAATTGCCTGATTTCCAGCAGGATTTACTTTTACTTTGGGACTCATCTTCATTTCATACAAGTTTCCCAGGGAATCCTGGGCAGTAATACAGGGATACTGAAGAGGAGGTTTGAAAAAAGAAAGCACCAAGCCTTGACGTACTAGAGCACGTTCCATCTGGCATGAGCATGTAGCCATTCAGACAATAGCACTTGTAGCTGCCATAGGTATTCATGCATCGATGTTTGCATGGCCGCGGCTTTAGTCCACACTCATTTAGATCTGAAAAGAAAGGGTACAAGGAAAGGGGGTGGAAGAAGAAAACAACAAAGTATTTGTGAAAATGCTAGCAGTTAGAGATCCTGAAGAAAGAAGGAAAATTATAGCAATTAGCTTTTTATATACAGTCCAGCTCATCAGCAAATATCCTGAACATCCTGCATGAAGTCCTATTCAGTCCTCCCGAGAAGCTGACTATTTTCTTCTCTCTGTATCACAGATATCCCTTTCAGAAATAACAATATTGCATTAAATTATGCACTAGCAGAAGTTTCATTAGGGAATACATGAGCTCAGACTGCTCACGTCTTGCCACTTTCCACATCAACCTTATGACAAGGCTCAACCAGATCACTAGACTAGGAGAGGCAAAGCACACGTCACTGCTGCAAACACCGTCAAAGACCACGCTCCAAAGCTAGTGGCAGAGGAAGGCAGGAAAGCTGATGCTGACCCACTGAAAACAATCTAGTGCAAAAAAAAAGTGTTCCTTACCTCCCAGACAATACAGAAAAAAGCATCTGACATCACTAGTATTTTCCAAGGACTACCCATGAAGACTATTATTTCAGATTTACAAATTACTACACCCAGAATTCATTAATAAAGATATTCAGTCCACAATTTTCACTTTAGTAGACAAGACTTCTAGCAAGAAGTAAAAATTGACTCAAGAATTCCTTCAGAATTCACTTCCAAAAATGCAGGTTTATTTTATCTGTGTAAACCACAATAATCGGTTCCTGAACATAGCCATTTGCTGTAGTTATGCAGTGAAGGTGACAATAAGAAAATGTTAAAAATAATAAATCTATCCACAAATCTTGTCAGCAGGTAGTTTTACAACTGCATTACTAATCTTCATTTCCAATATTCCACAATGCCATCTGGAGTTTTGTCACAGTAAAAGAGTAACTGTTATTTCCAGGAACCTTTCAAAGAGCAATCACTCCCTAATCACTCCTAGAAAGGTAAGCCTTGGCTCCTAGCAATTAGTAGGCACATGAACACAATACCTGCTGTATAAAATGCTGGCTGAGAGGGAGCTGCATCTTTTTTAAGGACTAGGTATGAAAGGTTAGAGATAAGACATTAGAACAGAAAGACAAATGTACCTCCAGTTAGAATCATGTCAGTAATTCGTTGATTGCTTTATGCACTATAGGAACCAATCTTAGCAATGGTCTATGTTGAAACACTAAGAGAGAAAAGCTGCATTCACTACAAAGCAGAAGTCAGACAGAACGCTGGTTTTAGAAAGTTACACTCAGAATTCTCCAAATTCCCAGTATTTGGAATTTAAATTCATCTTGAAATGTTTTAATCACCCAGTTTTGGAGGGAAACTTTCTTCATCTTTCTTTTTTTTTCAGAACAAAGCTTTTAACTGCTATTCTAAAAGTTGCAAGTATTTCCCCTTTCATTATGACTGACAGAATATAGGGCAATCAGGAGCAAAATAAATCACGCTCCAAGACACCAGCGTAATTCAAAACCAGCCACAAGGATTTTTGCTTGTACTTGTAATAAGCATTCTGTTACGCTGCTGCTCTCCTGAGAGTTCCAAACAACCTATGGTTTTCTGAGCTACTTTATTTCACCCTGCCAGAGACAAAGAAGGGCCAGCACTGTGCAGAGACAAATTTGTCCCTGCCACAACACCTCCTCTGACAGATGTGAAGTTTTTTATTTGGTTTTCCAAGACTTCAAGAAGTACAGCAGGTTTAGCAATAAGCATACCTCCTGCTTCTTGTGCTGGCAGAGAGCAGTGGGAGGGGATACAATTTTTGCTTTATTCCTGCAAAAGGCTGATCAAAAATTTTCTAGCCTGGAGGGTCTGCTTAGCTCCTAGAGAGGCAAGGAAGACCAGGTGAGTAACACTGATGAAAAAAGGTTGCCGAAAGAGGAAACTGTCGCTTACAAACAACAAGCTCTGAGTGCAGAAGCCAGTGGCCTTTTCTACACTTCCTGCAGAATGTGTCCTGCGGAAGGAGCATCCCTTCTCCATCCCTTCTCCATCCCTTCTCCCTCCTACTCTCCAAGAGTTTGAAGACATTTCTGGAGTTGCTAGGAGAACACACTAACTTCCCTCAGCAGCCACTCAGTTCTCCCTCTTCAGTTAGGCGTGCTGACCATTGACAGAATACACACATAGGTCAAATGGAAGAGCAGTAGATAATGCTCCTGGAGTGGGAGGATAAGTTTCGAATGCGAAAACCTTTGCATAAAAAAAGTTTACATAAAAAAGTGGAATAATAAACACATGAGAGATGCGCATTTTGCGAGGTAAATTTCTCTAGGGGGAATAAGAAAAACATACTTTATTTTTTCTTTGTTCTGTGAAGCTCATTAAAATTATGCAGTCCCTGACAGACATTATAACTGCATTAACAGATCAGTGACACATTCCAAACTTTTGTTAAATAATAAGTCGTTGTTAAATTCAATAATTTTGTTAACAATTTATAGACAATTTGTTATAATCCATAGACATATCTTCACTGAGCCCCAACTAATGACTATTTTGAGATTCACAGGGAATAATAATTTTGAATTTAAATAGAAAGGTTCTTATTTTAATGCTAAAATAACTATTTTTTCCTGCTTTTTACAAAACTCATCATTTTACAAAATAAACGCGTAACAGAGTAACATATAAAATACTTAACTAGAAGTAGTGCCAGAATAGGAGCAGTAATACTGAATTTAAGCTGATAGGGCTGGATTTTAGCAGTGCCTGTGTGATCCTTTGGTGGTTACATCCCATTGCACTTCAGCTAAGTTTAGATACTCCTAATAACGTAACCCTTAGGAAGAACTCTCTCACTTATTTCCAGAGCTACTATCACAGATCTGAAGTTGAAAAACATAATGACTGATCTGCATAAAGCATGGATTACACTATGAACCTTAAATAACTGGATTCTTCCATAGCATACTGACTACTATACCACTATTTGGTACAAATAGTATAGAAAAGAAGGCTTTCGTATTGATGAATATGTGGCTATTAGGGAAATATGATGAGAACAACCTCTTAAAAGCAGGTGCAATGAACCTCATTAGTTTATCACACCACACACTGGTGAATTTTGACTACATTTAGTTACTTCTATTGTACTCATTTTATTCTATTTCTACCTGTGAATAAACACTGTCACATCAGATTTTGACTCCTCTGGTTCAAATCTTTAAAAAATGTGTGGTGAGTAAAATGCCTGTGTCTTTCAACAGCCAATTTTTTTCTCTGGGCTGACATAATAGAAAGCTAAGGCATCAGGAATGGGCTATCAGCACAGCTCCATTTAAATCTACAACTCATGTGTCATGCGTTTTCATTTTTGCCCTTGACATTAGCTATTGAGACAGAGATGTTTTTAACCTTATGGAGTCAGAATGAATGCTACTGCTTAGGAAAACAAGAATTAGCAATACCTTGGCTGCTTAAAAGCAAAGCCAGCCTCCAAAAAGGTTAGATACGTTAAAGCACACAGCTCAGCCCATCTTATTTTATTTTCCCCCAAATGCAGTTTTTCTGGTTCTCACTTTCATCAGCACAGACAGGCATACACTCAGAAACCACACAGAAAGCAACACTCCATTTCCTAGGAGGCACACTGCATGACTACTGGAAAGCCTTACTGGTTCTTCATAAAGCCCTGCATAAATATGCCGACAGCTCTCTTTATCTACCTCCACGCTCCCATAATCTGTAACAGTGTGCTTCCCTCAGAAGAGTCTGGATGTACTGCACATGGGCAAGGGGTGCACTGTAACAGTCTCACTACTAATACACTATATCTGCTTCAGTTGTGTGTTTTTCATTCTTTCAATAATGTTAGCAGTTAACAAGTCAGCTACAACAACATACCTCTTGAACATATCTTGGTTTAAAAAAGATCAGGTTACTTACCCAAAGATATCAACTGCATATTTCAAACAGTATCTATAAAGAGATCTCAGTATAAATGTCTATGCATCAAAAGAAGAAAAAAAGAAAACAGTGGAACTTTCTTCTAAAGAAAGCAAACTAAAGAGTACAAACTCAAAGGATAATGAAAGTAACACTTTTACATCCTTTTTCTTTGTAATAGAGCATCATCGTTCCTTCTAGTGATGTAAAACCTTACACTGGAACTTCAACTATAAAGCACAGCACTATTAAGAATTTAACAAATGTCCGTTCACTATTCTGAAATTGTTAAATTTCACTGCTCAATCACTTAAACTCAGATTTGCCTACAATTACACAGGCTATGCAAAATGAGCATTCTTAACTTCAAAATAACGTAAGACAGTACTGCACATGAAAGTAGGCTGAAAGGTTTAGGCACTAAGGAAAGCAGGTCTGTAACGTAAGTGGAGGCTGCTGAGCCCAAGCGTTTTATTTTAAAAGAAAAGCAATGGAAACATGAATGCGAGGAACAGACAGCAGTGCTATGCTGGCAAATCCAGATGTGACCTCTTTGACTACTGTGTGCCATCACACAGGATCCTGGGAAATGCCTAATGTCTGTGTGTACCTAACACTGCAGAAAGTCTTTCCTAGGATGACGCAGTACACTGTGCTGTTTTCTTTAATTAGCTTCCACAAAAGACTCCAGCCTATTTTTCTGCCTACTAACTTGGATCAAACCACATAGAGGTCAAATAGTCAATACCAAATTTACTCAGACTAAGGTAATAGAAAGTCACTGACCAGAAATCAAGTTAAAAATTAAGCTGTTACCACCTACACTATACAAAATAAATCAGCTTTCATTCTCAGAGAGTATCATCACACAACCACATTAAACTTGTCTATGGAGCAGATTTGTATCACCCTATGAATTATCTTTCACAGTACTTAGGTCAGATAAAACAACGGCTGACAGATTCAGAAGTTGGCAATCCTCACTTTCTTCAACTTTCTGCTTTGTGTGAATTACAATTTTGTCTTTATCTGACCTGACAAGCAATTTCCAGTTTAGAAAGGAACTTAGAAATAAGTAAAAAGCAATGCAAGTCCTGAAAGAAGAGCAAAGAAATAATAGCAAGGTGCAATAGTAAGTTTTGTGGAGTGCCAAGTCTTTTCAGAATAAGAATACAAGCACACAATATCAAGGAAATACAGCTATTAGCTCTGCATGCCAATGACACTGCAGGCTCAGCTTTCACATTGCAGCCATCGGTCTGCCAGCCTCCAATCCATTTGCAAGACATTGGATTATTGTCTCAAGCTGTGCAGCCACCTGAAATAAAGCACCATCTCACCCCTTGAAGGTACATTTGTTGCGTGATGATTCAGGATGCGCAAAAGAAATGGTTCACTGTTTCGATCAGATAGACTTGTATACAGTTGCTCATCTTCACAGGATGGGAAGAAGGCATAATAAAAACAAAATGACCAAATCTTTCTAGTACACATTACTTTAGCATCAAAAAAAGAAAAAAAAAAAAATCAGGTGCTGATAAGAACTGCCTTACAAAAAGAGAAAGAGGTAAACTTTCACAAGATGTTCCTGGAACAAGCAGGTAACAAGATAACAAGTTACAGGAGAGATGCCACATATTCTTTTAAGTGAAGTTAATCTTTCTCAGCCACAGAAAGCAACCTGCATACACTTTCTACAACTAGCAAAAACTTAAGTTTTCAACTACTTGTATTTGTCAGTAAACACAGATTTTATTGAAGAGCAAGTACCTATTTTCTGATGAACACATTTTGAGAGAACTGTAAGTTCCATTATGATCACTATGAATTAGAGAGCTGGCTAAGGGTATTTTCTTTCAGAATGCTCAGCAAGTTTTTTTTTTTTTTTTAAAAAAATGGTTACAGCTGTAAACTTGGGCTCAAAAAACTAGAAAGGAAACACTAAATCACTAGTGAGATTTGAATGCATTCGGGAGAGCATATGGTTCCCTCCTGTGCAAAGCCATTGCAATTTAGTTGCTGATGCTAGTGATACAGTAAGAGAGGTGGTTATCAGCTAATCCTACCTTCTGCAAGTGACCTAAATCAAGGTCTAGATTGCCACTGCCACTACAGCACCCCTGGGAAAGGGCTAACGTTTGGGCAACATCACACAGTTGAAGTTCAACAGTTCAGCTGTGAGGCTGGGTTGTCTTCTTGGCTTGATCTATTGAATATGGCTTGAACCACAAGGTCCATGAACAGATGAGAAGTAAAACCTATTTATGAGCACTCATACTCAAAGAATGCCTTTCACCACAAATCTGAGCATACTTTACAGCTCAGTACCATTCACACAGCCCAGAAAGACTTCCATCTCTGCAAGGGGTCTCCAATATCTCTTCTGCCAGCATCATTACTTTTTTTTTTTTTAATTACTAATTATTATTCTAGAACAAAAGCAAGAAAGATCTCCCATGGACTAAATGGGACAGCTGCTATGTATCAAGATATAATATAGGCTGTGTTTATCCTGTATGGTAAGTGTGCCTCATGGGATGCCCTATACATCTAATGCATCCAGTTCTCCAGATTAGGGATGGTTGGACCATGCTATGGCTCTTTTCCCAGTCACAGATGTGCATTTCCTTCCAGCAAAAGTAGGGCTCTGCATGAACTATGAACATTCAGGTCTCACCCTCAGGCTGCATACTCTGAGCCCAGGAACAGCTCTAGGGTCTCAGCGCATATGGTAGCACAGACACAGCTGTAGTCACCTAAACTGATGTACGTTTTGGCCAGTACAGTCAGGAGGCATCTCATGCAGATCTGCCATGGAACTCTGTCACTGATACTACGCAAGAACATTTGGTCAATACTGCCTAAAAGGCTGCCTTTAATCATTTTCCACCAAGTTTGTTTTCCTTCTTTATCACTTCTTGGACAGTGAACTGTTTAGCTCAAGACACTGCAGTCTCCAGTAATCTGCACATCTATTTGATATTATTTATTACATGTATATATATATATAAACTGCTACATATAACAACTGTTAGTTCACTGCACTATGTTTTAGAAAAATTCCAGGTTCTACAGGTGTAGAAAAAAAAAGTTCTACAGGTGTAGAATAAGGGTGTCATAACATGCTATCCATGTCAGCCCAGAATGAAGGCAGAAGAAGATAGGATAATCTGAGAGAGAACAGAGTAAGTGAAACTTAAAACAAAACTGAAAAGCACAATATTTATTTCCACATCAGTTTGGGATAGATTAGTAAATCTGAAAACAAATATTTATATATTTAAAGAAAATAATGCACTTCAAAATCAACGTGCCAAAAGGAGGTTAGAAAACATCAGAGAACACACTTCTGGACAGCAGTTTAGTCCTAACTTTGGTAGATTTGTCTATCATACTTCCTCAGCATTCTCAGAAAACATTTACAAACATTTTATCTACGCTGGGACAACTGGAAAAGAAAACTGCCTTAATGGGACTTATTGAACTTGTCTTAGGCATCAAAAGCTTTTAAGTTCTGTATTATAATACTGTTTTATACTATATATTCTTTATACCACTACACATTTTTGGAGGTCAACTGGGGGTGGAGGGAAGAAAAAAGAAAACTACCTATGATAATTTATTAAAAGAACACTTCATCTTTCCAGCTTTTAATTACAAAGTACAAGTTTTTGCTAGCTAAACTCATTCAGCGTCAGAAACACATAAAGAATAATACAGGAATCAAATTGTTTCTAATTAAATATATATTATTTCACTACCCAAACCTCAGAATTGTTACTCTGCTTTGAATTAGCAGTCCTAACCACGAGATTTAAATTATTTAATCCAGATTCAGGAAAGCATGTAAACACATACTTCACATTAATCTCACTGACTTCTTCTGAATGAAAGCAAACGTTTTCCCCTGGAGATGTCATTCTCCCTACAAATGTAAATCTTAATACCAGAATAGCTGCAGCAGGAAATGTCCTGGTATTTGAGTTCACTACCTATGACTGCAGGCAACATATGCAATCTTGTGATGAATACTACATGCTTGTGAAGAATTAGCAAAGAAAAGAAAACGACCAATCCTAGGTAAGACAAAATTAGCACTTCTTTTTGAGTTCCAAAGTACTTCTGTGATTTCATGAAGGAATTCTCTTTCTTGGATTTACCTTGGTTGCAGGTTTTTCCAGTGTATCCTGGGTGGCACTTACACTTGTTTGGTCCAATGCATTCACCATGTTTGCATCCTGGCTGGCATATAGCTGCAAATGGAAGAAAACCTCATCACTCTTTTGCTCCATCACAGCTGATGGCACATTACTTTCGATCAAATGACAACAACCTAACAGACAGTACAATTTATCTTCCTCCCCTAAGCATCATTACATGTTCAAAACACCACTGTTCAAGCCCCAGGTACACTTTCAAAGACAGCCACCACCCCAATACACACAAAGAATGAACCACCCATTAGTGTTCTATTTCTGCATAACAGTAGACTGTGCTGTCTCTAGGTTATTAAATGCTTTTAGTACCTGACCAGCAAGCAGACAGCAAGCCTCCTCTGACTCTATGTATATATGCACTATGATTCATGCCATTAAGTGGGGTATACCTGGAATATGCCCTAGCTCTATAGGAAATATGTACATCAATGCCATAGCTAACATATCAACAAAGTCATAGTTCAATCACCTGTAAGTAGCAACAAAGTTCCTCAGATTCACAGATTTCCTTTGTGACCTCTTAGCACAATGACATTTTTCACCCCCCATTAAGAAATGTTTTGGCTGAATCTTTCCCTTTCAGATGCTGGCACTGTTGCATGGGAATGACATTTATTTCTTCTTCTGGGGGAAAAAGGAGTGGGTAAAAACAAAAGCAACACTGCAATATGCTACTTTATCACTGCACATATCCAAGTCGCTGCTATTCAGAACATTTCAAGCATATATATAATCAAAACTGCTACATAAACACAGTTGAAGAATGTGATGTTCTACTCTGCTTCTAGAATCAAACTTGCCAAGTGATTTCTAACTCCCTAACTGGAGCGTAAATGCAGAACGCCAAGAAATAATAGTTACAAAGCCATTTTTGGTGCCTCTCTTACTTCAAATACAAATAAAATGCATAAAAGAAGCTTTCAAAACTTCAAAAACAAAAAAAACTGCTTTTGAAGAAACGTAATTCCAAGTCTAAAATTTTAACAATAAAACAAACTTTGCTTTTGAAGAAATTTAAGCTCAAGAATTTACTCCTACTGATCTATGATTAGCAAAGAGGAGTATTTCCAGAGTGCTAGGAATCCTGCACAACTCTGGAAAACATTTCACAGGTGAAACAATTTTAAACAGACATTGGCAAGTATTTTTGTTATAGTATCTTCCTATTATTAAATATATTGTTTTAGCCTACCGGAAAACTGAAATATTTGCTATGCTCTAAAATGACACTTATCATGATACATGACAAAATGCAGACGTAAAATGCTGGTGAGCTTACTATTTAAGCAATACAGATACAAACTAGAGAGAAATCGGAGAGTGGCGTAACTTGAATACCCTGCAGAGTTAGGATCCATTATTTATCTTTGATTTAAGTTCATTTTGTAAAATAATGGCATCATTTGGAATTTGTGAAGTAACTAACTAAATACAGCTGTAATTTTAATTAACCTGACAGCAGTCTGTATCATAAAATTTGATGTATTAAGGATCTAATTTAACACAAATCTGTCAGAAGGCACTCACAAATGTGGCTTGCACTCTAGTCCAAGCTTTTCTACAAGGGCTGAAGTAAACAAAATTAAAATTCAAACAAGAGATTAGTTTTTCTTTAGCTTGTTAAAGAAATATGCAAATACATCTCTCATGTTATAAAAGATTCATAGAAGATTCCGTAAGATTCAAAGAATCCAGAATTGGCCATTCCCACTACTGCATCTGCAAAAGGAACTACAGCATAGAAAGAGTTTGCTCCATTTAAGTTTTAGAACTCAGTTTCCCCTCTACTATCAGGACATCTTTCTATATGTCTATGAACATACATTGTATGTATATGGCCTGTGATATTCCCTGAGAATATGAGATCTTGCTTTTAATGCATGGCACTGCTCTTGATGCCTTTTTCTAACAAATTGGTGCAGTCTCCTTCTTAAATCTTTCTTAAGGGATATTTTTAAAAGGCAACATAGACAGGTGTTTTTAGTTAGTATAAGGCATTTTCCCTACAAACAATAGCCAGAAACAGAAAAATAGTACTCAGAATCACAGAAACATCTTTCCTTTAAATAGTTTGGGGAAGGGGCTGCTTAGACTACTAAAAAGAATGCTTCAAGAAGTATGCCCTTGAGTAATGCTTGAACAGATCTGACTGAAAAGCAGCTGATGCCTCATGAAAAACTTCCAAAGCGTTCTACTTGAAAATGATCACTTCCTCTTTTTTAAACACTATGGTCAGAAACAGAAAATGGATAGGAGAAAGGTAAATCTTAATTTTAGACTGCCTCCCAAGTCTCAAGAAATAATTAAGTGCACTTAAATTGCCTGACAGATGTGTCTTTGTCCTGTTTTCCGAAGTCTCAAGTGAAGATTTCAGTGCCTCTGAAGTCTACTGCTTAAGAATCCCTTCTATGATAGTTTATAAACTTTCTGTGAAAGCTTTTAGCAAACCACAGCCCATATAGTCAAAAACAATATAAAATGTCATTTTGCACATTAAATGGGTATTTGGAAATCCGTATTTGCTGCCAAACACTGTCCTTGGAAAAAATGTTTACTAGAATATAGTCTGTGTATCTCAGCTACTTAAATGCTCTGTATCTTTTTTATACATAGCAGCCAAAATTCAATACAGTGTTATGACTGAGAATTAATATATAAAAAAGAGAAGCATTTAGCAGTAAGCTTCACAACATCTTCAATTCTACCAACACTACAAACACATTTTATATCACTTTCTATTAGGAACCAAGCCACTCTCACTGAGCAATAGGTAGGTCCTCCTGTTAATTTAAATTAAGATTTGTATGGTGCTGAGGATTTTAAAGAAATAGGCCACATTCAGCCAAGTTTGTGCACGTGGCTTGGATTGCACTAGCTACATCTATAATACAGCCTCTTCCACTACACCTCTACCAGGTCCAGAGAGGTGGCCTAGTTTGCATTCTGATATTTCTAGGATGTAAATTATACTTTCTTCTCAGCTAGCTTTCCTTGCCAAAGGGACTAATAGATTCACTGCGTGCTGGAGCTCCAGGAGTGACCTAACACATGCTGTGTGGATAATCAACAGGCAAAAGAGATGCAGAACCTAAGTGGCAGTAAAGATACATCCTGCCTTCTAAAGGGTTCCATGTGAGTAAGGTCAACAATGAGATCTGGGTATAAAAATAAACTTGAGACTGACTTTCAGCCTTTCTTTTAATAGTAGTCAGTTATTTCAGTTGTTGGGCATGACTCTAGACTGTGTGGTGAGAGTTAGATTTCATATGTTGATTTCAGGGGGGGTTTCTTTTAATTTTCCACCCAACTTCTTTTCTGACAAAATTCCAAACATTCCTGCTCACACATGAACAGACTGAGTACATTCACTTCTCAATACAATTAGACCTATAAGGAGTGAAAGAAAATGTCTCACAATTGCTATTCTCTGCATCTTGACAATAAAAATTTCCCCTATAACCAACCACAATAAAACAAATGGATTATCAGTTTTGTCAGATCAACCCAAATTTACAATGACTGTTTAAAAATGACTGAAATAAGTCTAGCCCATGTATGGACTTTAAACTGCTATGTGACACTCATTTCCTTACTAGACAAAGAAAAAACGTAGATATTGGAGGGTGACACCAGACTGAGAAAGTCATACACTTGCAGACTTAAGACATTGTCTTAAGACAATCAAGTTAAAAAGTCAAGAGTCTGGGAATGTTGCCAAAAAGAAACAAACTTTCTACTCTTTGCAAGACTGATTCTTTTTTTTCAAACAAGTTAAGAGCACCTACACTTGTCCTATAGACTAGCTGGCCACTGTACAGATGATTGCCTACTTACCTTTGTATTAACGTCAACAAAAAACTATGATTTCTCCCAGGACTCCTTTTTGAAAACACTGAAACTGGCATCCTCATAGTACAGTGAAGTGAATTTAGATAGATAGAAGGAAATTCTAAGCACAGCTATCCTGCTAATTAGTCAACCTGCTGCTTATTTATCTAGGCCATAAAATAAACTACTGCTAAGCTTTCTATTTCACTTGATGCCAAGTTCATCCTAGATATATCAGAAAATAAACGCTGATCTCATGATCATTCATTCCTGTCTGCTTATTTTAAACTATTATTCTGGGCCAGATGCAAAGAGTTGCTCTCTCTCTTAATTCCCATTGACTTCAATGAGACTTAAGGAGGTATCCTACAGTCTTTTATTTGGCCATCAATGTAACAAGAGTACTTCTTTTAAAAGACTGGCAAGAACTCGCTTTTCCCCCAAAATAAGATGATAAATACCACATTTTAAGTTTCGCTTAAATTTCAGCACAAATTAAATTTCCTGTAAAAAATAGTACAGGGAATTGAAACATGAGAGTGGTTTTGGTTTGAGTATTTTCAAGTGTGGGAGAAAGAAGCTGTGGTAAAATGCACACACTGCTAGCACTTGTTAATTTTGTATAAAAGATAAAAGCCACTCAGTCATCCACTACTAACAGCTGATGTGGCCTAAGCACAACTAAGTCATCCTGAATTACTGTTGTTTAGTTGCTGTATAAATTCAAGAAGTGAAAAATGCATTCAATTCATTCTGGGCCTACAAGTGGGTTGGGGTTCCCTCCATTTCCCTGCTGACAGTCTTCTCAAACTACTCTGGAAGCTCTTCTCAGGTTTTTCTCAGTTCCACTGTACTAAACTGCACACCTTTTGAGGGCATTAGTGAGTACCACATGCTGTCACCTCTATTCCCATCTAAAATTTTAAGCTTAAAGATTTGTTGCTTGATTACTATGCACTCTTTGGTGGAGTCCTAACTAGAGGGCTGCACTGCCTGTGCACCTAACTGCTCTTTTCACTTGTGGCCAATGACAGAAATTCTACAGTTTCTAGTGGAGCATCTCTACTATTATAAAGCTTATTTGGTTGGTTCTCCAACACTTCTAGCTATGTCTTCGATCAATTCAGCTCTGAGCATAATTCTTCGAGGACATATTCAGACTATGCATCTTCTTCTCTGTTTTGTCTCTTCTCTCAATTTCTACTTCCTAATAAAGTTTTTTCTTGTTCTATATATCTGCTTTCTTATATGATGTTCACAAGAGGTTTTTTTGGGAAAAAAAAAAGCTGCCATCAAAGTCTTTAGTTGCTCTTTCTGCATCCCTCACTCAAATCTGCTGCAAAATGACAGACTGCAGATGTTCAACCTACCCTAGAGCTCCTATTTTCACCTCTCTGAAGTCTAAAAATATCCGTAAGAACACCTGCATCTGAAACAAACCATGATGACTGTCCACTCAATGGCTTTGCTTCCATCCCCTCTTCCTAAGTAACATAGAGCCACTCATTTATTCTGTCCCTAAATCACAACTCTTTAAAATTCGATCTGCCCAAATGCAGGAACTAAATTATGCATCGGCACAGAGATTATCACATATTATTCAGCTTCACAAACCTTTATTGGATCTTTTTATACTGCAGTGCCAACTTTATGACCTAGACTTGCTCATTGGTAAAGCAAGCCGTCTTTTATGCTGTCTCCGTCACCTCAGGCTCCCCTTCTCCTGCAGCCTAACAAACCATAGCCTCAAGTTCTATACCTTTTCTCTGCAAAGACAATTTGGCTTTGAAATACCTGCCTATTTCTATATATATTTGGCAATTCTACAAATGTAAGTAACAATATGTCACAACAACACACTCAGTAAAATAATAAAAATTTGCCTTATTCATAATTTTTTTTATCTAGAAAGTCTTCAAGATATTAGTTAACTTGCAAAACAAATCCCTGCATATCTTTCAAAGATAAATATTTCTTCTTTGCTCAACCTCATCCAAATGCAAGACAATGCATAAAGTTGAACCTACCACACAGCAATCTGTAGGTGGTAAAGGCATGCCATACCCATAACTCATATTACAGAATTACTTGTGAAAAAATAACTTTGCTTCCCAAATAAGTATACCAGAAGTCACAACATATCTGTAGACATCAGGAAACCCAATTAGGGCAACAAGGGATTAATTTTCAGATAATCTGATATGCCAACATTCCTTACTTTATTTCTGAAAGACAAATGTCCTTGACCAACTTCTGTAGCTAAGGACCGATAATATCATCAGATAAAATGGTAGTATCTAGTGACAGTCTTTTCAGAAATAATTTGCTCTTATCGGTAGCACTCACGATAACAAACGTTGCCAAAGTGCATGCATAAGCTTCTATCTAAAATATACAGTACCATTAAGTAAGCAGCTCCTAATTTTTCATGCACAACTACCACATTTGCCTGGGTAAATCAGTTACTAAATTTGCACATATGAATGTGGTAATAGCACATTAACATGATAAATGGTAACCAGGGGGACCTTTCATTGCAGTGAATTTTTTGCTTGCCTACGACTGCTGCCAAATGTGTTCCTGAACCAGGATCTGAATTTGTATATGCAGTTTAAGAATGCCTTGCTATTAAGACAGAACAACTCTTTAAAGCACGCACAAATTTAAACATAAGCTCAGGTAACACTGAAATCAATAGGATTTAATGAAGTCAGTGAAAGGTAATCAGATGCTTATGCACTTAAACACTCTTTTTAACAACCAGTGACAAATTCATCCAACAAATATGCAAAATTAGAATTCTTCTCTGGAAAAGCAAGAAATATTTCATATTTTGTCAAGCTTTTCATATTTTCACTTTGAGTGGTTCATGATAATCACTTAAAGAATAGAGCTTTATCATCTCAAATGCATGTTTGTTATCTGCATCTTTCTGTGTGTCTACTGAATTCCACCTGGTAGAAGCAGGCTAGCATGAGTGTCACTAAGTGTGGTGGCAGAAGAGAAACTGGGCCCTATTACTGTCTTCTTCATAACATATAATACCAACTGGCTTCAGTGAAATAAATCCTGCATCACAGTGACAAAGTTGAATTCAACACACAACTGAACAGCTGATTGCTTTGCTCTCCTTCTGAAGACCAGTGTTCCCAATACAGGGATAACTAAATAAGACATATCAATTCCTAAGCAACAGACTATAACCCTGAATACTAATATGAAGTGGCATTGACTTCATCACGCTTTAATATGCCAGATTATACACTGCTGTAGATCAGGGGCTCTAAAGTTCCCTTCTTGTTGGAATGACAAGCCGTACTAGAGGTGCAAAGCAGACAACTGTGGGTAACAAGTGCTTCGGCTATCCCAAACGAATCTCCCAACACACACAATTCAATATCTCAAAAGCAAAATCAGGCCTTTTAAGTCTGCCAGCTTGTAAATGTGATGCTGGCAGCATAAATGATTTGCAGGAAGGAAAATATTTCTTGGGGCTTGAGGGAAAAAAATATAAAGAAAACAGGAAAAGTGCAGTATTTTAGATTGTAAGCACGTATCTTTCATTAGATAGGTGAATGGAATAGAACAGCCCTGTAAATTTCTTCCCCCTTAATCCTTCCCAAACCAAATAACTTTAAAAACATCATCTTGCCATGTATTATAGTTTTCAAGTAAACTTACAACTAAAGGCTATAACTCCAAGCCATAATCTTGTCAAAATTATTTCAAGAAATATATTCAGCTAACCTTTAGGCTGGCACCTTAGGCTGGCTATTCTCTGCCTTAAGACGTAGAAAGCTGCAAAACAAATATCCAAAAAAAGAAATTCCAGCTTTTTTATTATTATTATTTTTCCTTTAAGGAGGATGGACTTGGCTCAGATTTTTATCAACTTGTTACATTCCTGGAGACTTACACACATTCAACATTCAGAGCTTTTCTGAAATAAAAAAAAAAATCTGGTACACATTTTAGATTAGGAATACCTTACATCAGTATTTCTTTATGAGATTTAACAAACATTCTGATACGTAAGAGCAGTTAAATATAATGACATGATGCTATTCTTATTCAATCAATCAAGGAGCTACTTAGTCATGTCTCATAGGGGTACATAGTTGTAAAAATTCTCATGTTTCATAGTTTAAGTTCAATGTTTCTATTAACAGAACAGAAAAGCTTTTCTTAAAGAGACAGTATCCTTACATTTAAATAAATATATGTATTTTCAATGCTGCATCTCTATAAAGCAAACAAATGGTTAGCATCTGGATGCTAATTTGAGAGTAATTAAAATGATATACATTGTTAAGTATCTGAATATCTGCAACTAATAAAGATGCTGGCATATAAATTTAATGGTCATTTTTATAATGTTTGAATGTCATCTAAAGTAAAACTAATGTTTAGAGACCTTTTCAGATCTTACCAGCACATGAAACTAAATACACTACAAAAGTAAAACAAGATGCAAACACAGACCTATGTTTTGGGCTGTATTAGATCAATTTATTTGTCAATAAAATGAATGTTAGCGGCACAGACTGCTAAGCTACATATCCTTATTATAAAACATATTTTAAGTATTATGCGACCAACACTTAAGGATTTGCTTTGATTGCAACTTATTCTAGTTAAAATTGATTTCAACTGGTAAGGCCCTTAGTGGCTGTTCCAAAAGCCCACCAGAGGGAGGCTCCCCAAAGGCTGGGCTTTGAGAGAAGCTCAAAGTATGAATATACATGGTCAAACCATGTTACCAGAAGATTTTCATGAGAAAAATTGGACTATAAAACTATTCATCTATGTATGAAGTGCAGGAGGGGTACAATGAGGGAGTGGGAAGGATACTGTATCTTTAACATAGTAAAGTCATATTTTCATAGCTGCTTTAAAACTGTAAAAGCTTCGGAATTGAAAAAAGGTAATTGAATAAAAATAGCAAAACCTCATTTCCTTTCTTGCATGGCAATATTAAAGCGGTATTGCAATTCTGTATAAAATGTCTTTTCTAAAAGAACACATGAAAATGCACAAAGATATTTGTCATTTCTTAACAGCCAGACATGCTGCATATCAATATTCATTAACATTGTCAACACAATGCATTCATGTAGGCTGTATTCTTGCAACCACAAATTTACTAGTGAAACTATTACCAACTTTAAGGAGGCTTCTGCCAATGTGCCAGACTCCAGGAAGTCAGTATTTTCATAGCTCATTATTGACAAAATCATGTTTTTATTTTGCTAAAGATTTGTGCATCTTGGACTATACAGAATTGCCATTTCCATTTAAAGCACTGTTACGTACAAGGAATAAAGTCCTAAACAACATACTGCCTCTTCTCCCATTGACGGATGAGAGATGATTTATATGGGTAAACTCTCATCAACATTACTGTTGGTTATACAAAATCTCCTTCTAGGATCAATGAGAGCACAACCATCCCTTCCCCCCACCACCATCTTACATATCTGCAAATAGATTACACAGCACAGATACACAGTCTTTCAGCTCATGAGGACAGCAGCAGCACACACTGTGCAAGTTTCTTCACAGCTGTTGTAAGAAGGCAGCAGCATGCACAATTTCCAGCAAAGCATTTGGTTATGCTTGCATCTGCTATGTCAGTTTGTATAAGCTCCTCCTCTCTCCTGCAGATCATCTAAGAACCTCCTGAAACAGTATTCATTTTACTAGGTTTGGCTAAATCTAAATCCTAACCAGACAGCCTTCAATTAACATTTTTTACTGATGGAATACAAAGATAAGCTGTAAAGTGATCACTTGACTTGTACTTTTACTAATGTGCATTTCATTGTATAACTGCTTGATTGCTCTGACCCTAGGCTTTTAAAAAATAATTTGTCATGATTTTACTGTAAGATGGTGGGAAACTACTGTGTTGATCTATTCTGGTTTTGTCTCTTAGGTAAAACACTCAAACCTCAGCATGGAGAAATAACAAAATTGAGTTACCACACACAGACGCCCTAAAAATGCACACTCATCTTCATAATCCCTTCTCAAGATATACCTTAAAGACTCTTTTATCATTTAAGGAGAATTAAACATTTAGATGAGTGAAGTAACCAAGTTTACATCACTACTTAATAAAATCCAGTGGGATTTTATTCCTGTTAAACATCTCTTGTTGATCTAACTTTCTGCCCACTGGACAAACTCTCACAGTGCTTAAACAGGCAGATCTCTGCTGACTTCAACAGTCATGCAGATTCATGTCAACAGAGGATCTGATAGACGAGCATCAATTTACAGAAGTCACAGATCCTATCTTCTGTTTTGTACATGTGAATGCAGCAAAATGAACTATTGCTGTCACTGCCTCTAGCAAAGGAGTTGTCCAAACTGTAATCCAGAATGAAAATTCAAGCAGTTTTTTATTGCCTTTAAAAAAATGTAGCTTAACCCTTTAAATCTATATTAAAGTAGTATCTCTTGCTACCAACTCTTCTATAATAAAATGTGTTTAGCTCCTGGCCCTTAAACTGCAGCTGAAATTTCAAAGCAAAAGGCAGCCTAACCTTTAGTGTAGCTTGATTGTGAATAACTAGCATACAAATGAGTTAGACATGCAGCCAAGTACAAAGCAGGTGTATTTGGTTTGTGAAAAGATATTTGTAAGCTAGCTAGAAGAAAGGCAGATAGACCACTAGTTCTAAGAATGACATTGAAGGAACCCAGATGGAATATGGGTAAATATGTACACACAGCAAAAAATAGTATTTTTCAAATAGCCTTAGCATAGCCTGTTGGAAGGTAAAGGAAGAATTTCCACTTTCATATGTAAGATTAAAGAACATCACTAAACATGTAAGTTTCTGCATGAAATTAATGCATCTCTTATCCTCTCTTTTAGTCTTCTGATAGGTTAACCAGTTTGCAGAGCCCAGTACACGCACACACATTCATCACAGTGATTTCTGTACATTAGATTGTCAGCTGGTGTCAGTCAGCAATGGTTCCATGGACTTGCACATGGTTTGGCCTACCATGTGCCTACCATGGTCCGCCCTAGCAGAGACACTTGGACAAGGCCCGGATTATCCTTTTGTTGAGAAAGGCTTAGGGTCATTCTTAGAGAATGTTCTCACAGGCATTTCTTTAAGAGGATGGGATGGGATTCTGCTGGAAGTGCTCTCATTTGGTATCCTAGACTAGAGACACTACTGTTTTATACCCTGGAGTTTTCATTTCTCATCTAGTTCACAAAAATCTCAGCTCCAGCCCTACCTCTGCCAAGAATTCTCTTCCCTCAGATATTATTGCTAAACAACACATTAAAAATATGCTGAATTAACTTTCCACAACAAAGTTTCCCTGCTAGTGCCTGAAAAAGTGCCCCTGTGTGAGATATATGAAATGATGCATGCCCCTACTGAGTTTTGCCTTACTCATCTGTATACCTAAAAATCCACAGAATGGGTTCTGGGTCAGGAAAACACTCCCAGTACCAGAGATGCAGTGCCTCACAATGCAAGATAAGTTTAAGAATTAAAAGCAGAGTATGGATACTTGCTCTACGATTTTGCTGTGTACACAGCAATAATGCATAAAAATCCAAAATAATAGGCCTAGTTTTTACAAATCTCTCATCAGGCACTTTTATTAGAATACCTTTTTTCATAGAAGTAGGCTTTTGGGTGATTACTCCCACTTGCTGTTATTGATACACAAGTAAATTCCACAGAAAGGTCAACAATATGGGATTTTTGGACTAATTTCAATTGGAAAATTTAGCAATATCTAACCTTAAAATCCGAATCCTTTGAGTTCATCAGTGTGCAGAATCAGTTCTTTTGATGATGATGTTACTTCACATGAACTAAGACTTGCTGCTAAATAAAATTTCTGCTGCTTCCAAATTAGCCTTTTTACACGCCAATAAACCTAGTTTACATACTCGATCAAAACCTGATAAAGGCTACTTGGTCATATTAGCGATGGAATCTATCAGCCATTCTAAATCAAGATTAGGCCAGTAAATAAGATTGGCTGGATTTTTAGTTTACAATGACTTACAAACGCCAGTGTATTTATTTGCAGTCATATTTGTTCAGCACCTTTGAAAACATGGCTATATTTTTATCACTCTCAAACTGAGTTTAGCTGACTAAACTTGGATCTCACTTTGGTGTTCACAGCCTGTTAGGAACTAAGAAATCCAAGCTGCTTCAAAATTGTTGAGATTACCACAGTGAAGGGACACCTCCTTGGTGCATTTTCTGGAATTGAGAAGAGCATTTGGAAGGGCAATTCTATGACACAGCAGAGAGCATACTTCTACCAGCTGAAACGTTAAAGCTGATATTGAAGGCTTTGGAAATCAGACCTACTCACACCTCCTTACATAGACAAGTCTAGATTGTTGTAATTTATTAACAAGAGACAGATGACGTTTCAAAGGAAAAGTGTAAATTAGAGAAGAGGCCTGATTTCAACTTCTTCCTACACATTTATATGAGTGAAAAAGACAGTTGAGTTATGCTGACTTAATTTACTATGCAGCAGAAAGCACAGTTATGCTGTACATACACTCCTATGTTACTGAGTCAAAGTGACATAAAATTAATGACTCTGCACTTCACTCTGTACTTTCAACTGGTGCACCTCACAAAAGCAAGCTTAGCTAATCCAGTCTAGTTTCCATTTGCAACAGATTATGGACAGACAACCGTGAGAACTGAGTTACCATGGCTTAATGAGTTACCATTTGTCAGCTGAGCAACATTCCTACTGTGTTAGAGCTGGCAAGCACTTGCCTAATTCTCCTTCACAGTCAAACCATTACCTTAAACCATACAGTTGGTGTAAGCTAACATATTTCCTTCTCAATAGCTGTGGGCAGTAGGCATGTTCACGTGTGCTTGGAGGGCAGCTAGCACAGCTCAGCTGGACAGCAGGAAATGCGTCTGAGTGTGTTTGCAATCTCTTGTCCATGGCTCATCATAGATCAGAAGACGTGCAGCAACTCTGTAAACTGGGGCAACTCTGTCATGTATCTGAGCCTACATTCTTGCTACTTGCTGGTTCACAGCACCTCATGTTTTTTCTCTGCAAACTAAATTCAGAGGTGATCAGTACATTCACAGTAAATTATGCGTGACTAAACAGGAGAGTCCAAAAGTGCTGGAACACTCAGAGACATAGCAAGGACAGTTTAAGCTACATAGTTTGAGTATAGCAGTCCAAGTCTGCTAACACAGAGCTCAGCACGGTCTTATTGCTTGAATATTTACAGCTCCTTTTTGGACTCACCTGTAATCTGGGTCTCACTACTCATTTTTAATTTTGACTCTATAATCGTTTTCACTGCATAATTATGACTTATTCTAGAAATGGCAAAGAAAACACTCATTTAGTAAGGAAAGCCTGGCCTGTATGCATGCGATCCATTGCAGGGACAGGACTAAGGACTTTGTCTTTTACCATAGAGGGCAGGAAAAACAATTGCGCACTTGGTTTTTCAGAAAATTTTCAGTGATATCCCTTTGTGCAGTAAAACACTCAAGGACTCTTCGAGGCCAGGAATGCCATCTTCTGTGCCAGGTTAATCCTTCATACTGAACGCCACATTCCCAAGGTGGAGAGCTGACTACAGATTTGCTGTTTGGCTGCCAGCACTAGAAAGATTCACTCTCATTAAGTGTAATCTTTCCCTATATGATATGACTGGAATTTTCACCATGCACAACTGGAGCAGATTTTCTTGGTTTATTTTTCTAAAAACATTTTGGCTCCAATTTCAAAAATAGGATGAGCTGCTAAATTATTAAAAAGATCTTCACTCAAATGTCCAAGATCCTTCTAAACCAGACCCTCAGAAATTCTCAGCTCCTGATGTATGGAAAATTGGAAAAAAAAAAATGTACCGAGAATGCAGTGCAAATTGCACTTCAAACTCTGGTCCCAAATACTAGAGATGATCACATAAAATCCATCTCTGCACTTCTTGGAAAAGTGAATGGAGAACAAATCTATGGAAAAGGGACTTAAATGCAGCAGGAGGAGATGAGAATTTACCTAGCTTTTGTCTAAAAAAAGAATGCTTATGGAATGTGAGAAAAATGGCTAAGTCATTCCAAATAGCTTCACTAACAAAATTCAAAGACTAAAAAAAGTTTACTTTTTGATTATTATTGTTTTCAACTTCTAGTTATACATTTTTTTTGCTAAATTCACTTTATGCTATTCTCATCTCTCCAGACCATAAACCTCACAAACACCAATCAAACTTGGTAATAGTGAGAAATCAAAGGACAGATTTAACTGCAATTGACTTCAGTCTAAGTGCTATCAGTGAACTGAAACTTAGGGTCACAACACAAAAGACAACTTGACTAAGGAAAGGGACAAAATAACGTTTTTCACAGCACAAATTAGTGATCGTTGCCAGTTAGAGTCTTTGTAGTCTTAAACATACAAACGCTCAAAGATTTTCAAGAAAAACTGTGTTCTGAAAAATGGACATAAATTCTATCACCCCTGGAATGGCCTCAATCAACATACTTCACATCCTCCTTCCTACTCTAAAAACATTCATCTTAGGGAAATGACTGTTTCTGTTATGAACAACAGCCCTAAAATCAAAATGATTCATGGTACGGGCTAAGAGATACCAACCTGAGAACTCTGAATCGAAAAATAGTACTGGAGATATTATGTTCTAGAAGTATTTTCCATGCTCACACACTGGTCGTTTTATATACTTATTGAACACTGTGGGCTTTTAACAAACTTGGGAAGGAAGGAGCCAGTCTTGCTGCTTACAGATTTGAACAAAACCTTTGCTTAGAGTCTACAGTTGCATCTCCAGTGCTTTCTCTATCTCTTGCCTACATTCACTGCTTTGCAGATTAAACAACTAACAGTATTCAATACCCGTTTTACTTTCAAAATGGCTTAGCAAAGAATAATCTATTTTGCAGACACTTACATCTAAATCAAAATGCTGAGAATCAGTATCATAGGTTCGTTCCTGGAAAAAACTTACAGGAAATCATTCATGTACGTACTGTTAAGCGCATGAGCAATGATTTCCAAGAACAAAGTTTGTAATTTTAAGAGGCTGAGGTATGACACTCCTAACAACTGCAACCTCTACATAACGCTAGCTGCCAGCACAGAATGAGATTTAATTAATGAAGACCTACCTATCTGATTATCCTGCAATTATATCAAAAACTCTAAAAAGATGTGAGAATCTCAGAAAAGTCTCTCTTGATGTGTGACTCAACAAAAGGATGCTGTCAGGCTCACTTATACTCTTAGTATGGGATTACTGAAAGAACGTCTGAGCTTAATACCAATTGAACTGTTTGCATTGACTTTTAAAATGAAATGTCAACAATCTGGGTTTTCTTCTCAGACATAAATATTCCTATCCTGCAGTGCCTGTAACATATATACTGCAGTATTATGTCAAGCTATTACACCAGACCATGAAATAAAGTGGAAACAAAACAAATCAACAAATTCTCATTGCCCTAATCAAATTTTACCTTATTCAGATGCAATTATTTATAGTTCTTTTAATAACAGACAGAATCTTAACCTGACAATTTCCTTTTATTAAGTCAAACTCATGCGTGCAAAAGCCTAAGCCCTGCAACATAAGAATGGGTGTGAATATAAGAAAGATATAACTAGGTGTGTGCAAGCCTTTTCTATGAGTGACTAGAAGCCTCAGCAGCAACAATACTCACGTTGGCATTGCCCCCAGGATGCACGGGCCCAGCCCCAGCAGCAGTCGATTCTACTTCCAAACCGACACAGTCCTGTGGAGGAGATTATTTGTCTGGGCCACCTGAACAAGACAATTCAAAGTAGTCTGGTGAACCACTTTTAAAGTAGCTAAAATTATTCTACATTAAGAAAACCAAAGACAAAAAACAGCAAAAACCCTCCCCAGCATGGAGACATATACCTTTTTGGGGTAAAAAATAGCTGCTGAGTATTTAATAGTTCTGTCATTCTTACAATGTTTAGCTAAGAAAAGGTAAACGACTACAAGGGAAGAGGGAAAAAGATCATTAGAATGACTTTTTGAAGTCTGAAATAACTGACATACTTTGCTATGTGCTCACTACTGCCACTCTCAGGTTAGGATTAAGTCCTTTCAGAAGTCCGAAACACAGAATTTATAATGTGCAATAAATCACAATTACAAGATTTCAGCACTCATTTATTTCACGATATATGGCTAAATTTTCTTACTGAAGCATTAGAGGAGGAAAATCAGAACAAAAACTTCCTGTACTGTTAGACAGGGTATCAGTACAAAAGAACTGTACTCTTCCCTTGTCCAAAAGGAAACAGATACTGCAGTCTGAAACGTTACAAAGTAATGCCACAAAAATGTTTTTTTTTAACAACACGGTAAAATAAACACGTTATCCAAACAAATTCTAAAAAGAACTTTTTGGAGAAGGGATTGTCAGCTGATTTATATGCACACTAAATCATTTCGCTTGGAAGTCCGTTCATTTTCTTACAGTGCACCTGAAGCATTCTCCAGCTTGCATTTCCGCAGTTCACTACACCTGACACAGCTCAGCACCATCCATTAGGTGCACGCTCTCCAGGCATTCACTTCCATCTTGTTTCATGTTAAAACTTGAGCTGCAACCTTCATCGCGTTTCCAAGTGCCTCGGGGCACCGATAAAGTAATTTTATTTTCATAACGCGCGAAGCCCTTCATTTTTAATTTTTATAGAATACCATCCTATTGCAGCAAAAAACTTTTTTACACGCGAGGGACGCGTGCGTACCGCCGAGGAGCCCGCGCAGCCCCCACGCGAACGGCGGCGCTCCCCGTGCCTAGCAGAGGGCGAAGGACCGCGGCAGTTTGTCTGCGCAGCGGAGCGCAAGACCCGCGCCGGCCCCGCCAGCTCTATCCGCCACCCGCGCCGGGCCCCCGGCGATGCGCACGGGCAGCGCCGTGCCGCCCTCCCCCCCCAAACCTCCCCCGCGGCGGCCGTTAACGGCCCCCAACGGCCGCGCGCGGCCGTTGGGCGCCGGGGCGGGGGGGGC
Source organism: Rhea pennata (assembly GCF_028389875.1). NCBI lineage: Eukaryota > Metazoa > Chordata > Aves > Rheiformes > Rheidae > Rhea > Rhea pennata. The sequence goes on from NC_084666.1 coordinate 64,886,548, forward strand.
GCGCGCGAAGCGCCTCGGCCGCGCTGCCAGTGCCGCGGCGCGGGCGGCGGCGGGGGGCTCCGCTCTGCGCGGCGGCGGCGGCGAGCCGTCCCTTACCTTCTGTCAAAGTCGGCGGCCGCCCCGAGGCAGAGGCAGGAGGCCAGGAGCAGCCGCAGGCAGAGCTCCATGGCCGCGGGGGCTGGCTGGCGGCGCGGCGCGGCTGAGGGGCGCAGGCAGAGCGGGGCTGGCGGAGGCGCCGCCCGCCGCCAAGCCGCAGCCCGCCGAGAGGAGCCGCGCGGCGGCGGCGAGCCCCTCCGCCCGCCGCCCGCCCTCCCGCGCTCCGCCCGCAGCCGGCAGGGGCGCCCGGGCACAAGCCTGGACGGCGTCAAGAGCTGGCCGCCCTTCGCCAGCCAACACGCTCCGCCCGAGTAACGCTCTGCAGAAGAATTACACGGTGCGCGTGGTTTCTTCTGGCTCAAATGGCGGGCTATTAATAGCCCACAGATGTTGGCGCGCGCGGCACAAAGTGTCCCAGATCTTGGCCAGAAAAGTGACAGGTTTAAACGTTACCCACACACCAGGTAGCAACCTCCCAGTGCCGCTTACCAGCAGGGATCACCACAGCTGTATTCTGCATTAACATAATGAAATAAGGCAATTATTTTTGTTTGGTTTTTTACAAACTGCATCTTTCAGGACTTAACTGCAGGTACCCTGTTTAATAACACCTCCCACCACGTTAGTGTCAGAGCAGTTCCGAGATCCCAACAATTCCAGACAAACTGGACAACAACTTTGATTAGATTACAGAACTGGTTCTGATTTGAGCCTAAATCAAGGGCAAATCTCGTCAGCTTTTCTTACAAGGCTCTAGGCTCTGGCTATAGCTTAGAGCCAGAAAACGTATCTTCTGATTTGAGCTGCAACACAAAGCCAGCGATCGGATGCCAGCTTCCTGAAATACGATTCCAGGCTTTCACTTTGAGCTGCGGTTTTGCTCAGAGCATTTTGTACCTTCAAAACACTTATACAAATATTTAAGGCAATTTTTTTTTTTGCACAAGGTATCAATTGGTACCAACAAGCTCTATAAAATTACACCACCACTAGAGTGGTTTTAGGATTTTTCCACAACGACTGCAGAAAGCCCCCTCTCAAGGCTACTTCCCTTCCTTTTGCCATCTTCTCAGGACTATGCTTTCCCTGTGCTAAGCTTTCAGTCTGCTAGTCAGACACGGAGGAAAAAAATTCTAAAACCTACAAGGTCGTGATTTGGCAGGGTGCTTGTTACCTATGCTCCGGAACAGACAAGCTCTGTCCCTTAAAGGAGGGAGCTGAATAGAAAAACTGCATCAAGAACCTGGTTCCCCTCATTCGTATCAGAATAAGCTGATGACCAAACACTGAAGACAACTGTCACCGTGGCATTTGGGAAGACAGCAGAGCACCTGGTTCAGATTTGATCACTGCTGAAATACAGAGCTGATTTCCCACTCTTGATTAATTGCAACATTATTTTCACTCAGATATATGGACGTGGGACAGTCAGGTTTTTAGCTGCAAATTCACAACAGTGAAGTAGCAACATGGAGGAAGATGCAGGGTATTTAGAACAGCAATGCTGTACCCTTGTGTATGAAAAGTTTAAAAAACGAAGTATGCAGCAATAGCAAATAAGAAGGTAAATTTTGCCATAAATAGTGCTTATTTTGCACAAGCATGGTGAACTCTCTTCATTCCACCATGCTTCTTTTGCTTTTCTCCATTCCCCCATAAAGGTCCTGTAATTTCAAACCACAAGGGACTTCTGTTCCCTGTGCCTAAGAAGCCAAGCTGTCAGTCATGATCCTTATCTCAGATTTTCAGTCTCACGGTAATCAAGTTGAGACCCTTCCACAAAAACCACGACCCTGAACTTACTAAGGTACTCTATATTGAGAGCAAAGGAAAAGTTTGATATATTTGGTGTAGCCTGTGCCACTATGAAGTCCGTTAAGTTCTAAATTTGCTAGGATTTGGGGGTGAAGCCCTAGGTATGCATTATATTGCTGCATCCTAGGCGAATTGCCTCTAGAGAAGGCAGGAAGGGTAAGGACAGTGATGACCACTGCTGCTTCTGAGACGGTTAAGTATGACAGAATGGCATTTGGCACAGTATTTTATATAAAGCATCATGCAAGAATATAGCACTCAGTATGGCATTTTTCCGAAAACATTGCGGCACAGTCTTAAAGTCTGCTAAATAATCAATGTTGTGAACAACACACAGAGCTGTTATTTTAAGTTACATCAATTAAGAAAGCATATAAACAGAAAAACAAGTTCTAATTAAATGATGCTTACTTATAGTTCTCTCTGACAAAATGCAGATGTTACGTGCTAGGGACCCTGTTCTCCTTGAACAACAATACTTACTTTTACCTCAGCAGAGGTAGTACGACTGTACCCAAGCTAGCAGTCTCAGTATTATCAAGATGAGTACAGTGAAAAACTTCAATTACAGTCCTAAATACAGGTCTCTAAGACATCCTTTGTGGATCTAACAATTCCTGAAAAAAATGCAAAAACAAATCAAAATGTTTCTGGAATACTCTCTGGCATTTATTGGACAAGCAGTACTAAGAAAAAGAGAGCTGAAAAGAACCAAATGGTAGATACGCATAAAATCACAACAGAACCCATCTTAATTTTATTTTCATTGCTGCAGGTAGCTGCAAATTAGACATAAGCACACCAGTAACAGCTATTGCCTTGAGGCAATCTATTGCCATGTTAACTTTCCTTTGAGGAGGGCATTAAATTAGCTTCCTCTTGAAAAATCTCTTTTTTAGTATTGATTTCCTCATTTTCTTAAAATATGTAACAAATGTTAAATGAATTAAACCTTCCATCTAGCTGAATCAGGCTATACTTATTGTGACTCCTCAGTTTATACAAGCAGAAATCAAGGAAAGTGATTTCTGCCGCAAATGAAATAAATCTGTCATCAAATGGAAAACAGATCTCCTGTTTTCCAATTTAATACTTAACAACAAATCCATCCCTCTTTTTGACTATGTATTTCACCCCCATCGAGACTAAGTAATTTAACCACAAATACCGGATTATCCTAGGTCACTAAAGCACAGTATGACATAAGTGTAAAATACATTTCACTTACTTGTAGTTAATGGTGTGCATGATCATATTCTGCACTTCCAATGCTAATGTAACATGAATACTTGAAACTTTTAAGGTCATTTTATTTCATTTGAGGCTATGCGATTCTGATTTTCAAGCAACTTAACAAATATTAAACAGTAGTACTTATTAAATAAATATTATCTCAGCCATACAATACGTAACAATCTCTGTCACACCTACAGTAATAAGAAAACCATGAGGCATCAGCAAGGTGCAGTAACGGCAGTTAAATCAAACTTTGTATTTCGTCTCCTTCTTTGTAACCTCACTTGAAAAGGTAAGAAAGTCGGCAAAACGATCAGACTCTGTAGTACCAAATTAGCTTCTGTAATTTTATCTGTGTACAGATAACCACTGTGCTTTGGAAATACTAATTCAAAAAGCTTCCAAATGCTTTTTGTGAATCACATCTTACTAATTAATTTCCTGTGTTTGCAATAAGCTTCTTCTACACAGACTTAATTCTTCTTTAAAAACTGTGAGTGGTATTTGTGCTGAAACTTTCTAATTTCATTAGTGTGAAGTATTTTTTCCCCTGTAAATAAACAATAGTTTTAACTTCAAAGCCCACTGAAATGGATTTTTGTTGTATTTTCATATTGCATTATATCTTTTAAACAGATTCCCAACTGGCCATGTAATCAAATTTTGCTCCAAAGATATTTTGCACAGAGGACCAGATCGATAATTCAAATTCACCACATCCTCTCATTAAAGATTTGATCTACTTGGCCTCACTTTAAACGTATTTGTTAGATGCAGAAAGATGTGCAACTGATTTAACAGAAATCCTCAGCAGGATGGTGAAGAACAGCACGTTGACCTTTAGAAAATGGGGGACAACAGAAGCAAATGAAGCTGGTGCAGCATGGATACAATTGACTAATTGTCAATTATTTTGTCAATTCCATTTTATTTTTTGTCAATTGTCAATCCTACAATTAAGAAGTAATACAGTCCTTAAAGCCAGAAAGGCAGTGGTAGATGCAGACCAAGGAGGAAATGATTTACGGTAACCTAAGCTATCAGCTTTGACTTCCATGCAATTTTTCTATCTTTGTTTCTCCCCATCTGTTAATACAGGTATGCCACCCATACTATCTATATCAATTGTGATGATGCCTTTCCAGAAAGCGAGTTAATTAAGTACTACATTAACTTGATTTTTCGGATTTTTTTTTTCCATAGTGAGTCTGAATTGCTACACAAATGCTTGCAAAGATTCAGTAATTTATCTCAAAATACATAAAGCACTCTGGGTCCTGATTTTCCCTTTGTTTCATAACACCACACTTGAAATTGAGTAACTCTGCTTGTGTTAGTTGTGTAAAGAGATAGATCCTCTGGTACCGGTTCCCTATAAATTGGTCTAGAACTACTGACATAAATGAGTTTAGATTGTTGTTCTCAAGGGAAAAAAGGCTCATCTAATTCATTCAAATTCTTATGCAACTTCTGTCTTCTTTTGACATACAGAAAACGCCTAGTAAATTCTGAGGCGTCAAAGCTGCCTAGCAGTCAGGAAAACCTACTATAGATGTTTAGAGGGAGAGTTTTCAGGTAGTTGTGATAATGTTGACCTAACTCCTCTGTTCAACTCTACATGACTGCAATTCATGAAAGAAATTTCAAAAGCTAAAATATGGTGCACAGATGATTATATCTATTGCTGCTTATGTTACATTGGTCTTTCAGAGAACTTATATTCAGGGGGAGGTTTTTTAAGTTGTTTCCACAGGATTTAATTAGCAACTAGTGGAATGAAAAATGTCTAGCCCAGATTAGAACACCCAACATAATTAGTTCAGTATTTTTTTAGCAAAGCTTTTATAACAGTCCTTAGTAATGGACTGGGACAATCCTGAGTCAGGTCCTCAAATTTTCTACAGTTAAATACCCCTATGTTCAATGAAATTCTACCAATTTATACCAATAAAGGTTTTACACATTTTAAATCAAAACCAAAGAAGATTCCATACAAGCATAGTCCAGTAATTGTTTTATAAAGCACTTAACTGGTATGGTGGAACATAGCACACACAGCTGTTCATGAGCCTTTTACTGCATTTCAGGATTACAGATTTTATTTCTGGTTTCCATTAGCTATGATTTAAGAGGTTTTACAATGTGCATGAAATTCACGTCTTCAGAATACATTAAGAGAAACAGTAGGATGGAAAAGACTTAAGATGGGCTTAAGTGCTCAGTAGGAAAGGAAATGAAGCAGTTTCAGGGTTATCTGTAGGTTTTGGTAGAAAGTTACTGATTCTTCTATATTCTGCTAAAACAACAGAGTGGCATTCAATTTTACTTTGTGGTGTGTTCTTTCTGAGGCTGTATATTCAAAAACAGTGAGTAACTATAAATAACACTTCCAAAACTAGAACAAAAGGCAATACTAAAAATCATAGGCATGGATTTTTATGGATGCCATTTGAGAGGAGTCAAAAAATTTGGGGTTCTGCATTACAAAGTACTTGGACATACACCTGAACTGTCTAAATATACACAGAATTTTCCTAAACTGAGAATTTGATAAGGTAGAGAATACACTAGTTCTGCTTGAGATGGATGGGAGCTCTAGGCAAGGAGCTTTTTCCTCTGAGTAATGAAGATATTCAGCAGAAGGAAAAAAAATAAAAATGCAGAAACAGAAAACAAACTGTTACCAGTGGAATGAAAGGAGATGGAAAACCTAAGAAAGAGACTGGAGCAAATTTGTCAACAGTTTTAAAAACTGGTTAGCAAACCATGATAAAATGTTCTAGGAGAAACAAGAAAAAGTCCAAGGGGGACCAGCACAGCTTTGTGTAGTGGGATACACAAGTAACAAAATTAATGAAGAGGTCTATGCATGAAGAGAAAAGATGCAACTGGTACAAATGGATGAAAGTTGTTTCTTGTCACTATTAAGAAACTACATCTTATTCTTGTCTCTTTAGTTCTAATACACGAATAAACATAACTGGTACTGTACCTGATCCAGTAGGACAAACATTAAGAGTTGAGAAGACAGGAAAATCTATAAAAAGCTCTACCGTTTTCTGAGAACTATTGCCTAGATTACTCTAAGTTATTTCGCAGTAATCTGAGCAGTATAAAAGTTGCACCTTTAAACTGACAAACTGTCAGCTCCTGAAGGCAGAGGGAAACTATCCAGGTAAGTGAAGTGTCATTTTCCCTTTGCGTGAAGTTAAAAGAATGTCAGCTGCCCATCAGAAGATTAGGCTTGCAAGTTTGTGTAAATCTGAATTTCTATTCTAATGAAACTAAAGGCAGAAATCATAAAAAAATACATACATTCATATATATATATGTATAAAAAATAAATAAGGCTTGGAAAATATCAGGAAGCACTCAAATGAAATCCACTTAAAGCATCAGATTTCTGTTTGTACTGTAAATGACAAAGGATGCTAATCTGTGTTTCCTGGCTCCCGGAAGCTTTTGATTTGGGGATTCAACCCCACAGACGTTTGAATCCACACCTAGTTTTATTCACATGAATCAACATCAATAGCAATACTGATATGTAGAAGTTAGCTGTGCATACTTGTAGGATATACTGTACGTTACATACAACTCCTAAAACGACTGCATTAGTGGGCACTACAGATATGTTTCATTAAGCAGATACATTGTAGAAATTATTCTGCAGAATCATACTGTATGTAGACTGCCTTTCTCACCGCTGCACAGTAACAACACAATCAAGGGTCTGGAGTATGGCTTAGAATTAAACTAGCACCTCACGGCATTTATTGCTTTTAGTCATTTCTTCTTATTCAGCTTCATGGGTGTCAACTTCAGCTTTGATCTTCTTGGTTAAAAGTAAGGAAGTATTGAATAAATAAGAATATTTTATACCCTTCCCACACACATGGAAGATGTGTACACTTAGGAGAGATGGACTGCACTTACAGAAAACTGTCCTAAAATAGCTTGAGAGCAATAATTACAAATTTGTTCTACAGCTTTTTGCACCATGTTGGTTCTTTTCTGTAGATGGAGGTAGATATTAAGTCATAGCAATTTGGTGCATGTGACCTTCAAAAAGAAGGTAGCATTCTTCAAACCCAGCTGCACAGAAATGACTATCTTGAAAGATTAAAAAACTTCAGATAAAATAAGCATGCCAGATGACTACATGTCAGAATCCTGCTGTATTACTCTCAGAACTTGAGACTCCTGCTTCTTTCTAGTAAGGCAAGTGCTAACATTAAAAAAATTATAATTGTCCTCCAGATAGCATTCAATAGCATTGTCAATAGCATTTATTTATTCGTGTAACAGTAGCTATTGTGTGTACTAACTGTATACAGATATCTTGCTAATGTAAGACTGTCAAACGCTAAAAACAGCTGCAACTCCAAATTCTCTCAGTAAGGATTCTTCAGCTGGAACATGTTTTACTTTAGATGGCTTTCTGGTACTTACTACAGAGCATATAAAAGTAATCCAATTGTAATAAAGATTCATAAACTAAGTGAAGTCTTCAAATTGCATAATTGCTTTAAATCACTTAAAATGGGATTTTCGTTTCCAGATTCCTCCTTTGAACATGAAATGTTATTGTAAAGTGGATGATGCACCTATTTATAACCAAATGTTTGTGTGTAATGGTCAAATGCAAAAAAAAAGAGAAATGAGATGTTTATTTTAGTCTTGATGTTCATCCAGTACCTCAGATAATTTATCCTGCAATCCTAATTATATTCCTTTATATAAGCAACGCAAACATGAAAACTGAGAGAAAATCTATTTGCTAGAGCTTTTCTTTTCTCTTCTGTTTCCAAAGTAAAGAGATGCCTGCGGTCAAATTACTTAATGAAAAAAATTCAGTGTGTCAGCAATCAACCCAACAAAGAAAACATGTCCATTTACAGTATTGTTTAACTATTTCTATAGTTAGTAACCACATTAAATGGATATTTGAATGGGAAAATGCCAGGTGAATAAAAACAACCTTCAGGGGTGCCAAGCATTAGCAATTTCAACAAAATAAGCTAAAAGCACGTAAAAGCCATGTGCAAAACTACACACATCTACCACAACTACTGGCCTCTTACGCTGCCTGAGTTCTCTATAGTTTATTCTAAATGATTTTGTTTAAGAAAGAAATGTCAATAAAATATACTCGGAGTTATTACCAGTTTACAATACAATCCAATCTTATATTGAATCACAACAATGTATGTATCATACCTCAGGGACTGTAACTCAGCAAGCATATGAAAACTGGTATCTATCCATGAATGAAATCTACAATTTATACTGAGGTAAACGAGAAAAAGCATAAGCTATTAAAATGTTGTATCAATCAGAAGCTGTACAGTTCAATAACCTTGTAGTAATTTAAGAATAAACTGAACAAAAGTCAGCTTTAAGAAATCAGTCATTGCTGACCTCAATTAAAAGCGCCTTGACAAATAAAGACATCTGGATTTGCAACAGTGAGTCAGAACTTTGGTTTTTCTGCTTTCCAACAGTGGTCCAGACTGGAGGCCTCAGAGAAAGCAGCTAGCATCTTTTTAGTGAATAGCTGTTGGCTGAAAGGTGTTGGCCCAAGTTCTAAAACAGCAGGCTTCCGTCTCCCACAATGCTTTCCTATTGGCTACTATAATCACAGATAACTTCATTATCCTTGTTTAAAAAGAAAAAAAAAATTATTTAAAACCTTGTTTTAAATCTTGATTCAGTGATAGTTTGTCACAAGGAATTGGACTGGCTAAATGTAGATGCCACAAAGAAACATGCATATATGATCACTTAACTTAAGTTTGCAAATTTACTGGTACACCAGACTTCTACATTAAGTACTATATTGGTTACCCTAAGCCAACATTTTTATGTTTGCTTTGCAAAATAACAGGATTCTTTATACACAAGCTGTTAAAACTGCTTAAATGATTTTCTTGACTGCTGTATGTTTTTAGTATGTATTTTTGACTGACTGCATGCAACCAAACAGTAGGCCAGCTTGTCACAAAAAACACATAAGCGACCCTTCCATCTATCAGTTCAAACAGCCATAAAGAATCCAGAAACGATTCACAGTCCAGGAAATGCCAGATGAAAAACCCCTCTTCAAATATGTTCTATGGGTAGGGGGAAAAGAGGGAATGCAAATTGCTAGAGAGAATGAGTTTCCCAGCCAGAGCATCTCAGATAACCACCCTGCATTCGAGTCACCCTTCCCTCTTCCACATTTATTCCCCACCACTCCACATGCCCGCAGCAAAAGGACTTCAGCTGTCTTGAAAATATTAGACCAGTCTGTATTATAAAAATCAGTTCTTTAGTGGAGTACTTACTCCATTACCTTCCCCCCCCCCCTTTTAATCAGTAAATTAAAACAGAAGTCTAGACTTCATGTTTATTGCTCAAGCAAGAAAATATACTCCCTCCCTTCATGTTTAACATTTTGTGCCACATCACAGCCACTGCCTGTTTCCTCCGCTTTGAGGCTGTTTTCTTAACCCATACAAGCATATAGGACTAGATGTGCTGTATCTGAGGGTACCGAGAGCTGGCTGACATGCCCTTTCTCATCTTTGAAAAGTCATGAAGATCGGGGAGGATTCCCAGTGACTTCAGAAAGGCAAATCTTACAGTAAGAAGGACAATGCAGGGAATCGAAGGCAGGCTGCCCTCACTTCTGTCCCTGGGAAAAGCATGGAGCAAGTCCTCTTGGAAGCCTTCCAAATTGATGATTCCCTGTAACTGCGTTGCCTCTGTAAGAATCAAGCCTCACCTCAACTCAAGCTCTAAAACCACAAAAAAATCTCTCTCCTTTTCCATACCTGCAACGTCTTTATGTCAGCATTTATCCTGGCACATCAATCCCTAATCCTTCCAGGATGACTTCTTGATTCACTTGTAACTGGAGTCAAGCTAAGGTCTTTGACGTGTTGCTGTTATAGGGTGAATAATAAAATTACAGTAAGCCTAAGGAAAAAACACTGAAACTGGGAAACACATCAAGTTGGGCATCAAGACAAGATACAAGATAAAGGAAAGCTAACTGTGAGTTTTCTGTCCCGTGGCACAAAATTAATTTATTTTCCTATTTTTGCCTAGATATGCCTTTTACTCTCTGTTTCTTTCCTTTCCTGGTGTTGATGTCCCTTTGTTTTTGTGTCTGTTATTGGATGACTGCATTTCTTTTGAATATAACTTAAAATTATATTGCTATAATTGAAGGTATTTTAACTCCAATAGAGGGTGAAGTTAGTAACAGTTTAGAGTAGGGTAACTTACTGTATCTTAACAAATTTGAAAATAATTTCTTTTAAAATTTCCAAAACTGAATCAAAAAGACGAATCAAAGGTTAGAACATTAAATGCAGCAAAAGCAACCAAAATGAAACCAAACTCACAAAAATGTCAGAAATGGTAAAAATGACAGATTAGAATAAGGGCACTTTAAGTACATTGGTGTACAATTGTAAATTGACATTTTATGCTCAGAAAACCTGTTCACAATTAAAAATATGAATGGAATGCTACTCCAACGCACTCGAAGTAATAATCTGGGCTGGAAAACTAGCACCAAGAGAGGAAAGAAAAAGAAAAATGGGAACTATCATAACACATTATTAGAAAGATAAAATAACAATTACTTAGGACTGATTAAGTATTAGAATTTTAAGATGAACTAACATTCAACATACTAAGGGCCATTCCTAAAATTAGACCTTGGTGACGGCATAGGAAGTAAACACAGCTAAGAAGCAGAAATACCTTTTCTTCTTCTGGATGCTGTATCTATTTCTAATGCTTCTGCAATTAGCGAGCTGTAGTTTTTCCAAATTTCATGGCCATATGTATTATAACATGATTATTAAAATTATTTTAGTTCTCATATAAATAAGATTCTCCTGTTTGACTTCACCATTCATATAGTTTCACTCTGATTTTGAAACCAGACAAAATAGAGATTTTTTTTTTCCAAGCTTCAAAAATAATTGACTCAATCCTCACCAATTTGCAAAAAAAAAAACCACATAGGGTGCTAGTGTTGATGAACGGATACCCAATTCAAGACGATACATACTGAAAAGAAGGGATGAGAAGGAAAAAAGAGAAAGGCAAGACCAGGAGTAACATGATGGGTAATAATTTATTTCTACAATCCAGTATACTTGCTGCCAACTAAACATAAGCCACAGCTGGCAGAGGAAGTGTATAGGGGTCTAAAAAGGCAAACGAATGATATCACATCAGCAGCATTTTCCAGCTTCAGACTTTTTAACTGAGAGCTAGTTATGGTTGTTCTCTGTAGGTGTTTTTTCTATGCATTTTGATCAGTAGGAAGAGTGTATTTTTTTTTTACAGGATTTTCACAGTATGTCCAATAAAACTGAGTTGCAACACATTATACTTTTCTTTGTGCCACATATAGGTGCAGCATCTTATGACCTGGTAATGTAATGCTTTCTTAGCGCTAAAAGGATGAAGGCTGCATAGCAAGCACCTGTCCTGTTTGATTTGGGCACACTTGGTACACCTCTCCGGGCTATCACTGGATTATTATGTTTCAGTAGTTACCTAAGCCGTGACCCCATCTTGCTCATACATCTGTGAATGTGCAAACAGCTCATTCTGGGTTAATATTTTTTTGGTTTAGTTCTGCCCTCCATGCCCATTTTCCCTTCTGCTGTGTGGATGTCTATTTCAACAACTTACAGAATGCATAAGATTTCTACCACTGCTCAAGTCCAGAATATATAAAACACTTCAAGAGCTTTTGGTCTCTTTTGATCTGGAGGTCATGACTTCAATATTGTATACACAGATTCTATTAGCTAATTTTTACATAGCCTCTCAGAAGATCAATTTAACGCAAACATTACTACTGACATTTGACACTAACTCAGGTGTTTTTAAAACAAAAGCTCCTTAAAATAAATCTTAAAATTCTTCAAATACCCACAGCAACGGAGTCCAAACATAGAAGGGGTTCTAGATAAAAGAAAAAAATAATAATTAAGCATCAGGTTTCGGCTACGTAAAGCCCATGGATGAAAATCTACCTTCAACATCATTGAGACGTTGCCATTATCCTCAGTACCGATTTCAACCTTCATATATTCTGATTAAATGCCACTAACTCTTTAAGCTCAAGGAAAACAATACACTCAAGGAAGATGAACAAACTTATTGCAACGAATATGACAGTAAAACTGCTGAATCGACACAGGCAAGCTACCAGGCAAAGACAGGGGCAGTGCCATGTACTAGAAATAAGAGCTAAAGTAGGAACAGTGTAGATAAGTTACTCACAGACTGTGATCAAAAACAAGACTAATTTAAGGTGCATTTCAACTCCAAGACTCATATTTCTGAGTAATATGGAAAAACTAAAAAACTAGTTTCATAATAGAATTAGTAGTATCAAACCTGTTTCAAGGTCTCCATCACAGTTGGTGCTATACAAACTTTCAGAAGATCTGCAACAATCAGGTCTAAATAGTCTAAAAAGGGAAGAGCATAGCAATAGTCAATATTTTAACCTCTAGAATCACCAATTATTTAATCAATTTAACTTATTGATTAGTTAACAAAAAAACCTCAAATAGTATCACCCACTCCGCATAAAAAGAGCATCTCCACTAGCACCTCTGAAAAAAGAAAGTATGTGAGAAATTTAAAAACTTAAGTCTGAAATAATTTTGAGTTACAAATTAAGATGTATACTGCTTGACACATACAAAGTTAAAACTCCATTCTACTTTTGCTCAAAAATAAACCAAGTAAAAGGCTTATTAGTTTATTAATAAAGGTTTACAAGTTTATTAATAAAGGTTTATAAAGGTTTATTTATTATTATCTTATTTATAAACATTTATTTATGAGTTTATTATAACCTTATCCTAAATACTTTTCCTTATACAAGAGGCTGATCATGAGAACTTTAAGAATACAGGTTATCTTCATTAAAAAATATATTTCTGAGGACAGAAGTGGATAATGGGACACTTCATTATTTCATCAAATTTCTGAGTAAATAAAAGCTACAATTAAAAGGAAAATGAACCCAGTTTCAGTTTTAACACTTGCATACAACTTTAATCTACTATTCATTTAGAAAATCTAATGTCTTTTAATGACAATCGTAATGAGCTGAAGCTTGCTAAGGACTAGCTACTGAACTGAAACCATGAAAGATGGGTAGTTTAAGTGGCAGTCTGAACACGGAAAGTTATGAGGTCTGCTTCCCTTTATTAAAGACGCAAATAAATACAACTTTTCAAATTAGGTATGTAAACAGGTATATGTACCATATCTAGTTTTTCCTTTTTTTAAAAAAGCAAAAGCAGCAATAAAATGGAACTACAGGAACTCAGGCTGAGACTGTACAATAGGAGCCTGATGGTATACCAGGCAAATGCTCCTCGACAAAAACATCAGTAGTAGTTTGATACGTTTAAAAAAAAATTTTGAATTCTGCTCTTCTGCTGATAACTAAGCAACTAAGCACTAGGATAATTCTAAAACCTTCACTTCAGCTGTTCAGTTACATATTTTTAAGTAATGATCTTCTAGTTCAATACTCTTTTTTCAAAAAAAGTTAGGAATGATAATCATGGGCAGGGTAAATTACTAATCCTAAAGCAAAATCTTGACTGAAAATAGCGGACACTGATAGTGCCTAGCCAAGCTAACACACATATAAACCCATTATAAAATCAGCTTTGGCCATTGCAATGCAGACCACTTAAGCCCATAAATTTACACATGTACACACTTGTGCACTTGACATCCTGGACAGCATCAACTTCTTATTATAAGACACATCATTGCATTATAATGGTATGGCACTTAGGGAAGCAGCAAATAAAAAGACATTTCCGCTAATTAATAGTCGCTTTAGAAAGGAGAGATCTATCAGAACTGAAAAGTCAAGCACTAATCAGAAACAGGAAGCACTGATCCCTAATGTATTGCAGCCCTTCGAATGAATCATTTTGCATGCATCATTGTACGAATAATCAATGGAGGATTTTGACAGTATGTGCAACTTTCATAAATTGATTGATTGGTTTAACAGAATAATACTTACACTGCCTCCACGTTTCTTGTTAAGATTAAGCCACAGAAAAACTCAGGGGGCACAATGTTCAAACCTAGGAATGCCCTTTTTATATTACTACCTATGCCTAAATATGGCAACACTAACACCTCTTGAAAGGTCCTCACTGAAGAACCAGATAATTAACGTGACAAGGATGAAAAGAAATAAGGGAAAACAAAGATACATGCACCCACAGATAACTATCTTTAACATATAGACGAACTCGGTTCAGTTTGGTCATCTGTTCCTTGTTATAAACTTAGTATTTCCAGCATTACTGGCTACAAGGGTAACATTAAGTCAGACTGGCAAGACAACGGAGATTGTGACTAAGTTAGGACAACGTTTTGTTCGCCCTACGCACCCACATAGTCGCAGCGGGGTCCGACACTTGAGAAAGACCAACAGTATCCAGGCCTGCATCTTGTACATTCAAGCTAGTTCTTTGCATAACAAGCTGCTGAGAGCAAACCCACCGTTGTTCACTTACCGGGATCACAACGTCCAGTCACCTTGCTTACAAAATTCTTGGTCCTATTCATTCCATACCATTTATGCATTAACAAAATAACATATCTAAACATTTATATAATTGAATTCACGTTTCTAGAGCAAAGTACATAGCACAGAATGGCAATTTAATTGGTAATAAGTCTGTCATAGTTAGCTGTTAAAAATAGACTGTTTATGCTTTTTTTCATGTTTCCCTTCAGTTTTCAAAAAATAAAACATCAGTTCACCTCCAAGTATAGTTCAGACTTTACTATTCATAGTAAGGTAACTCCATCCTTAACTATGAGAAAGGCTCTATACTCCTGAGAGGAAAAGAACACAAGCCCATTGACACTGATAGTGACCAGGTCAAAAAGCTGTGTTAGGAATGGGATGCAGTCTCACCATCCTGTAAGGTTTCAGGGCGATAGATACAGCAAAATATCACCAGAATACCCATGACCTATGAAGTAACCTGTCACAAAACTGTTTTCCATAGTTTGGACCATCCAAGAAAACTGAATGCCAATACACATATAAATACCAGACTAGAGTCTGCTGTGTCTTTCCATTGCTTCTGCAAAACGTTTTCTTCCTGTAAAGCCTGGTTCTACACTGGAGAGATTTTTGTTGCATCTGTGGGATTTTTCCTGTCTGCATTCAGAAAATAAAATAATTTAAGTCAGGAATAGGCACATCTATACGAAACTGCCCCATTAACATGAAAACAAGTACTTAAAAAATGACCCAAAAAACTGCCAAAATCAGAGATGGTATTTGGATTCTTGTAGGATTTTAGTCACTTCTTTTGATTGTGCCAAGTATCTAATAACCTCTGGGCACTTGTTCAAATGAGATTCCACCTCTGTTTCAAAGAAAACTGTCTCTTCCTATTAAAAAACCCCCAACATTTATCTTTTATTCAGTGACACTCATGCTCCCCATGGCACATCGCAAATGCATTCCCCCTTCTCTATCTTCTGGTAGATTCAAAAACAATAGGCTAGTCAGATATTGCAGAAATTTTGATGTACGTAACAGTACAGATTCTTGATGTACTGAAAGCTAACTAATATTGTACAATATTAGAACATGTAAAATATTCAACATCTGTAAATTTAAAACCAACACATTACTATCTTGGAGCAGAGCCTTGTGAAACACCTTACCATGAAGAACAAAGAAGTTTGCACCAGGTGCCTTGACTTCTTACTTCAACACAAGAAGTTAGTGAACAGACATTTTCTCTTCCAGATTTAACACCAGGAGTCCCAAAATAAATTAAGTGGAATAATGTTCAGACTTGAGAAACAGCTATCTTAAAATTAAGTTCTCTTTGGGTGAGTGAAAATGAGAGAAAAGCATAGAAGCAACTGGTGCTGCCACATATTTTATATTCAATCTACATTCTTCCAGTCCCCAACTCCTACGACTAAAAAGAGTTTCACAAAAGATATTACAACATTATCTACTCAAGAACTCAGCCTAAAGCTCTGAAATCATACCTGCTTGCATACCTTTGTGCTTCCAGATAAAATAGCATGCAGCTTCCTTCAGACATCACATAAAACCCCCCAAATTTAGATCTTTTAGAGATATATATTTTCTAAGGAATAAAATATTTCAAGGTCCCTTTTCTCTCCAACATCTTTTGCTGTCCTGTAGGTCTGTTTGAAACATTCACTGAAGATATGTTCACACTGATGAGACTTTGAATATATTTAAGGTAATCCATGAAGAATACATAAACGTACTGAACTCAAACATGCAGGAAAAAATTCACTTTCTTCTGTGATAGTGTCTACAAATGATTTAAAATTAGAGTAGAAAAGTGTCCTCTAATCAGAGCACAGAACATATATTTCCATTTTACTGTAGCACATCTGTGGTTGATCTTTTCATATAGTTCCACAACTGCAACTTTTTTCAAATTTTAAACCAAATATGAAAATAAATTAAAATGATGTAAATATTGGTTTCGTCAGTGAGTTTCCTAAGAATGGGAAGCAATACACTTCAACTAGTAGAGGTGGCAATGAAGTAGCAGTTTGCTGATATCTTCACCACTTCCTGTTGTCTGGTAATGGATAAATTAGGTTCTGCTTTCTTTAACTACACACACTTTCAAATGCCCGATCACAGAACTCCTGCATCATATTTAAAGTTGATTTTAAAAGGCTTTTCTTAGGGATTGATAAATTAGAATACATTTTTCTACAAGCAGTATTTCTGCAAACTTTATTAAAAACAATCTTGCTACAGAAGCACGGAATTCTTTATCAAAGTCAAGCCACCACCTGTTGCACAGCCTGCCCTTAGTAACATCATAAATTTGATCTTTTCAGTTTCTCTGTTGATCTGCATCATTGGCAGATAAATGCTCTGCCTGTGGGCACAAATGCTGTTTTGAACATGAATGAAATTTTGAAGCAGCCAAGACAGCTTTACTGAAAAGGAAATCGCTTTCCCTTCAATGAAATCAACTCTCTTCTGAACTTTTGCTGGTGGATGTAATTCCATGGACAGGTATCAGATTGAGAAACTTCTCAGTAAGAGGACCAAAAGCTGCTCAATGACATGTTACAAGTACAATTTGTGATGCTTTGCAGGCAGTGCACTTTCTAAGACTTTTCCTGCTGCTTCCTTTTTCCAAACACAATGAGTTCAAGATGCATGATGTCTGGCTCCCAGCTCTGCTCATATCTGCTGGATGTCATTATGCACCGAGGATTTATGTTCAACTTCAAATTAAATGAGAGTTTCACAGTCTAAGTAGGAGTGCCCACAAGCATATTGTTCTTTGGGGAACAACTTTCTGGCTCCATAGATATTACTTGGACAGAGTAATTTCTTCCTTCTGCAGCCCATGCCCGATCCAGATCCACAAGCCCCATACATTGCTTCCCTAAAATGAGAGCAAAAGGAGAGCATAAAAAGCCTAAAAACATAGAAACACGTAGCAGAAATGTGCATTTCAATATTCAGTGTCAGGAAAAGATATCAGCAAGTAATACAAAAATAACTGACCTACTTAAAAATCTATCATGATCACTCCTGCTTCAAAAAGACAAAGTTTATGTTCCCATCTCTTTTTTCTTTCTTGACAACACCATTTAATACATATGGAGTCACAGATAAAGGGGAGACACAGGAGTATTCGTATCCTGATGGTAAACAAAGTAAGTCAGGTATCCTCAACTACCCTCTGGAATTGCTTGCTTCTCTCCCTTCAATATGTAAGGAACTTGAATACCCATCATTATGCACTCTAGTATGAATCTGTTAGGCGCTCTGCAGAAGTTTATGGTAGATAGCACAAATATATTCCCCTTAGTATCTTCAGTACAGCTGATGCACATCACTGTTAAATACAGTACGCATTTCAATCTATTTTTTGCCCTTTCAGAGAAAATTATCTTTTGTGATTGGTTGAACAAAAAGGCATGTATGCACAAGTGTCACTGATAGTATTAACACTATTATTCAGAGTACACTCAACACAGAATATGTTAGGTGGGCTGGAGTGATGATATTCATGAAAGCACTGAGCATAATTACAATTAAGTCCCACTACTGCATATGGTAGATAAAACAGAGGTGTGCAGTGTAAACATAACTTTATAAATTTAATAGGGAATTATTCTGTGTAGTGGAAGTGGGTACAATTTTGTATTTTTCTATTCACAGAAATACAGAAATTGGTGATACAACTCCTTTGAAATTTTTGCTGTTTCAGCTATGACAAAGTCATAGCTTGTGTGCTGTGTATTTGGAATATAGTGAGCCTTACAGGTAATGAAACAAAAAGGTCTGTGGGTAATTGCTAAAATACACTTTATTAATCCTAAAAAGTTGAAAAGGAAACAGAACAAGTAATTTTTGACCATCTACAATTAAAAAATGTGTCCAGCTGTTCAGGGAATATTTTCATTAAATGAAATCTACAGAAGTTTCTCAATAAATGATCATGCACTGCACAAAAGTAAATAAACAAAACCTCACCATGGCTGTAATACTAGTCTGAGTCAACCTTTACTCTAATTATTTGAAAGCAAAACTTAAACTACTCCAACAAGACTCCTGTAAAACCAATTTCAAAGCTGAAACAGAAACCTGGAATGGGAATAGTCTTCACTAAAACAAAATTAATATATGAAACTAAAAAAAAGTCTTTAAAGCAGAGAAGCCAATGATGTTTCCTGTGGAATAGGAAGAGGATTAAGATTTATCTATTTATTTATTTATTTTTGTCATGCAAAAAAACATGAAAGTGAAATTTGTGAAGCAAATTTGCTTTTCAATTTCAACTTTTTCAAAGTTTCAGAGATAAAGATAACAGTTGCAATCTTTCAGAAAAGTTGTTGGGTCCTTTTCCAATTTTCAGTTTACCTGCAAGCAGCAGGAGACAATTTGCGGTGATACACTGGTAACAGAAACACTGTCAATTTTTTTTATTCCAAATACTGTGATGATAGCAAAAGCTGACAAATTTATTATAAAATAGTTATCTCAGAATCTGTATTATTTTCTTTCTGTGCAATAAGTATAGGAAATATTTGGAATTTTTCAAATGAAGCTTTTTAAAAGCATTATGACTATTTGCTCCTACAGCTTTGACAAACCTTTTGTTTTCTGAAAGCCAAAAACGCAGTTACATCCTGAGTGTTCCCAGCCTCTTCCCTCTCTTTCTTTTCTAACCTGGAAGCTAGTTTATAGCTTCCATCAGAACATTAATACTAAACAAAAGCATATTCTGCCCTTTAATAAGTCAAAGCATACTAGAATCTTGCACATAATGAATAAATTGCTTTGTTTGCTTATTCCAAATTTTCTGTTCTTATGTTTTTATTGATTTCTATGTCATCAGAATTTTTAAAAATTGCAAAAATATTCAAGACAGTAAGAGGTGAAATTACTTATAATGTTTTTGTGAGGATTAAATATTTGAAATGTTAGCATTTTGCTGTCCTTCTGAGTAATGAAATTCCCTCTACATTTATGATGTCTTCTTGCATGTTATTTTTCTCAAAAATTGTTGACATCTGATTAAGTAAATGAAATCTGAGTGATGAACTTGCCTTGGCCACTAATTGTATGGAAGTGACCTAACAGTAGACAGCTGCTCCTACCCAAAACTGTAACAATGTACACACCTGAAACAGAACAGACTGCTGAAAGGTGAGAACTGAAACATGCACTATTTTAGCTATGAAAAAACTGGTCTTTGCCCAAGGGAAGGCTGGTATATGAGGTAAGGAGAAAGCCAAACTTCTGAGCAAACTCCTCAGATTACAATTATTCTTCATTGTTAAAAAAAGAACAACAAAAGAAACGTAAAACCTTCTAGGATTTTTTTAATTGTGCTTCTAATAATGAGATGGGCTGTACAGGTTTGTGTGTTCTTAAGCCTAGCTCTACTGAGGCTAGCCCTACCTCTGTTATTTAGCCTGATTGTTTCCACCTGGCACTAGATGTTTGCCTAAGTGAGCTATCATCAATGACTACAAGCATGGTAAAGGGAGCACACTGAAAACCACTACTATAATTAATGTGTGCTTTTAGTGCAAGATAGACTGGCAACAGCAAGGCTCTACTGAACCTTATAAAAAACTTCAGTCTTTTCAGGGAACGCTGGGAAAAAGGACAGGTGCAGAGGTGCAGTAAAAATCACTAAAATGCAAAATTACATCCTCTAGCCCATACTGAAAAAATCTGAAGGGAGAAGACAGTATCAATTACCATAGTGGGCAAGAGTAAGGGGAAAAACCTGAAAAGACTCAAATTTTTCTAAGTATAACAAGAAGACAGTAACTTAATGCTGTGCTGATAAATGTACTCTTTCTTCCTTTATAAAAGAAGGTAAGCACATTGTTACACATAGTCTACACAACAGCTGCTCTGCAAAAATTCATACCTATTAGTCGGCGTTCAGGTGGAAGCTGAACAGCTGTCTGATCTGCAAATCTGCAAAGAATCATGTGCTCCTAGAAAAAAAAGTAAAGAAATCTGATCCCATATCATTCCACTCTTCCAAACAGCATAAGAAAGGTCTGATTAAGCACTTCAATACAAAAAATGCTATCAGTTGAATACATTTCTAGAAAAATTACCTGTGTGCAAATCCTAATTTGCATGCTGCTTTTGCTTAAGCAAGAAAGTGTGTGTAAATTTAGTGTTTATAATCAATTCCACATTTCTACTCACAGTATTTGTTCCTGGCTCAAATTCTTCCAATTCCCCACAGCAGTGGAGCTGGATGCAAACTATACAAGATAGCATTCTTCAGAGGCATACTGCAGACTGATTTTTCCTTCAATTACTGATGAGCAACATAGCCTTCTTCTAGTACAGTTATCACTGGGCTAGTATGTCTGCGTTAATTATCCAGTCAATATAGAATTCTTAAATAGGCAATTTTATTTACAGGCTATTTCTCTTTAGCAGTTATTCAGAATCCAGGAAGAATCACCTTGTGAAAAACTTCCTCTACTCTGCTAAATCAATCCAGGATCAACCTATAAGATGAGTCAAAAAAAAAATATTTGGCTGTGGATGGGAGGGAACATTTCCTGCCTCAAAATGAACATAAATCACTTCCAAATTATCCCTCTTTGACTTAGAGCTTGTGCAAGGCTTCCGAGACACGTACTGTTGATTTCTTCCTTCTTTACTGCCCAGAAGTATGGTGCAGTGAAGGTTTAGCATTCCCCTTTCTTCTTGCCTTGAGCACTGCAGAAGCAGCCCACAATGCTATCCTCACATCACAAAATGCTGCCTATGCTACCCAAATGATTTCTCAAAGATAAGCCAACCTAAGAAAGGCGAGTTAACCAGATGGTGAGGAAAAAAGCCTTGAAGCTATAACAAAGGAACTGCTGCTGTAACGACAACGGTGCTGTTTGGAACAGTTGCAATATTAAGCATGAAGACAGATTAAACACAACCATTTGAGAACTGTACAACTTCCCCAAGTCTCCGGTAAGGAGAAAAGAGAAACAGACAATAACAAAAAAAATCTCTGCTATGTAATGTAGAAAGCTTCCAGAGTTTTGCAAAACAAGTTTGTGTCTCATATCAAAAGAAAAATGTCCTTTGATTCTTGTCTAATATACAATGATGATTTTAAAGGATTAGTTCTTGTAACAGAAGAAGAGACAGCAATTTCAGCTATTTGAGATGGTAGCTCCTTCCACAGCTCCTGCCATCCAATCCATAAATTTTCTAGGCATTCAATTACAAAGAAGTTTGCTCATATATTGTACCTTTTTAATTAAAATAAAATATTCTTGCTATTTGAAACTCAAATATTACTGATTCAAATGACTATACAATATCTTAAGACAGGGACGTTTCTTCCCTAATACAGCTAATTTCGGCAAGGGTTTTTGGCTCACAGCTTTATAATAAACATGCAAGCAAAACAAGAACATGCTATAATATGTTTAGGACTCAGCATATGTTTTGCTCAGTGTAATTTAAACATAGTTATTTGTATAGTACAGAAGACTCCCAAAACACTAAATCTAGAGTGACTACTGCAGGAAAGGGAAGCCAGAGGCAATGTGGCTGCTGTTAGGCAGGCTGGGGAAAAAAAGGGGGGCTGGGATAGACTGGTTTTTGGAGAGGAAGAAGAGACAAGTTAGCACAGAACTCTCCATCAGCCTGAGGTATCTAGCCAACTCTTTGCAACACCAAGCTCTCGGCTTGTCAGACTAGACCAGGGCCAAGGGGGGCCTTGCCACCCAACCTGAAAATCTGTATTGACTCTGGAACACACAAAAATGCCTTGGCTTTCTACAGGCACAATCTGAAAAGTTAAAGTCTGACTTATGACTACATCATTTTCCCATGACACAATCAGTAAATTGTCACACTCACTGTTGGCAGAAATGAGGATAATAACATTTCTAAAATAGTAAAGGTTATAATTATAAACTTTTCAGAATGTGTGTGTGGATAAACAGTTAATTCGCTTTCTCCAAAACTCTCGAATTCTATTAAATTTTCAAATTGTATTTCCAAAGTAATTGATTTCCGCTTTCTAATTCTCCTACAGGGAGCAAAGCAAGTAGAGTGTCTAAGTGTATCATGGTAAAAATCTATAGCTACCATAAGCCTTATTCTTTGCAGCTATAAACTAATGAATTACAGTATAATTTTCTCATTAAAAAAAAAAAAAAAAGAAGTTTTGGAATTGCCAAACTTCTAGATGTCTTTTTGGATCTCACTGAAATGGAAGATAAGAGAAATGAGTTCAAAATGGAAACTGGGTGGGGAGGGGAGAAGGACACAGATAGTGTCTGGTTAACACATGGCAGCTTTGGATGCTAGCCAATAACCTTTAACCATTTATTAATATGAAATACAAAAAACACATACAGCTAGCAGTATAACCAAAGTTATTCATATCTAGGATTATCTGGGGCACTATCCCTGCCTAAGGTGTATTTGTATATTCTCTTACATTGTTAAGAGAAGCAATATTTTTAGCATTGTTTGTCCCCTAGGCTCTTCTGCAACACAACTAAAGAGATGCTGGAACTTCTATTGTGGGGGTAAGTGCTGTAATTTAAACCTCCATGGATTAACAGATTTAAAGAAAGAAAATCTTCACTGACTTTTATTAAAATTACATACACTATCCTAAACTAGGTTTCCTTGATTTTGTACATGTTACCTTGTCCTTCTGTACTGTCAACAAATCTACATTTACTAGTATGTTAGTTAATAAACTTCTGAACACGAACTTGGGTTCTTGATTTCAGCCACGCTGAAAGAAATGTTAATTAAGAAAAAAATTAAAGGCAGGTACAAATCCACTGTGGATTTTTTAACATCTCAATCTATGCAAATTTATTTCCACGTAAATTAATAAACTGTACATAAACCTGATTATCATGAAGATAAGATTAGTGCACTACCAAATAACTGAACTTTCTCTTATGAAGTGGTTGAAAATTTCCTAAATTTTTAAGAGACGCCCTGTTACTTCATGATCAAAAGGGATAATCTCCACTTTTCTGCTACATACAGCATCTTTGCTACACTCACCGTTCCACAAACCATTTGGAGACTACAAACACTGTCTTTCCTGCACATTTTTGCAATACAAGATTATTCTGCATCATACTTCCAGAATTCATAGGCTTTTCAAAAGTCTAACCACCGAGACCCCAGTCCCTGATTTTACCAGTTCTTAGTAAAGTTCCTACCCCCTTGCTTCTCTCTAATGCAAACATTTTCTTCCTTTGCCACATTAACTGTATCTAACCTTCAAATCTCTGAACTGGTTACTCTTCACTGACTAGTTATAAATACCAGATACAGCTTTAGGGATCTGCACTACTTGTCTCCTGGCCACTTTTCTGCTCCTGTCCTTTTTCACTCCCCATCTGTTATCTTCCTTCTGCCAGTTCTACATTTTTCCTTGCTTCTTTCTCCCACTTCTATCTCTACCTAGATCCCGGCTCCCCAACTGCTCAAAGTCATGAACCACACCTATAGTTTCTGTCCATCAACAAGATACAAACTTGAGAAATACTGGTTTTCCAAGTATCAGATAAGGTTTTGGATTTATGTTATGTGCACTATCATGTGAACTAAAATTATGCTGAAGAATTTAAGGGGACAAAACCAAAAATGATGGCATCTCTAGTTCAAATCTCTAAACACAAAACCACAAGGACCCTTAGAAAAGACACAAGAACTATCCTAAGAAATACACAAAAGCAATTTTAAGACAATAAAAATCTTTCTGTCTCTGTGTGAACTAACTATTGAACAAAAGCTGCTAACAAAAGTTGGTTACAGGATAACTATGTGTTGTTCTAATCTCATGCTAGATCAGACACACTTGGTTTTTTTTTAAATCCTTCTGAATGAAGTTTTAAACACTATACTGTAAAACATTCTTGCTGAAGAGTATTATTTCTTCCTACTCATAATGTCTAATCTTCTGGCCATAAATTAGAAGGAGAAATCTGGTGTTTATCAGAAAGTAAGATCCCTAGAAGCAATAATTCCACAATTACATGGTATAAACATCAATATATTTAAGAGTTAAATAAAATAATTAGTAACCTGGAATTATTAACTTTTACTTGTTGAAATAACACTTCTATCTTAATAATATCTTAGCAGTAGCTCATTTATACTCTACAAAAAAATTATTTTATTTTATTGAAGAAAAAAGGTCTTTAAAAGGGGATAGTGGAGAGAAAGCAACACAGGGACATCTGCACTGCTAATCACCACCACATGTAAAGCATGCTCCCTCTCACAATCAAAAGATAAACGCTGATATTTGACAAGAGGATCCAGTGAAAGGCAGGAAAAGGCACATCAGCCCCCCACTCCCACCCCACAGCAGTACCTTTTACATACCTTGTAAGATAAAATTTCTTTGAATTGATGGCTGGGGGGGGAAAAAAAGACCAGTTCAATCCACATTTAAAAACAGATGGAAAATAGAAGCAGTCCTTACATATTTGACCACATTTTAAGCAAAACAGTAATTTCTGTAGCCTAAAGAAAGGTATTCAGAAAACTACACTTCTGGTTTACTGGAATAGAAAAGCACATTATGTTTCGTTTTATTTTTTCTACTATATTCCTCAGAACATTTCTCTCTTCAAACCATTGTAAATACTACAGAAATTTAGTGTTTCTTCCATGTTTTCACATAAATACTTCCATTTTACATGTACACAACCTTTAGACATGCATATATCTTCTGTGTGCCTTATCAGAAAAGCAAGCTATGTGTAGGATGAAACTAAGAATACAATCTGGCAGTATGTGCATAGGAGCAAGCTATTATGTTTTCTAATCCTGTAAACTTAGGAAGAAAAAAAAAGAAAGTCCTTAAAATATAACTCAAGCCTGGGTTGATATGCTATGAACTACGTATTTCCTAAAAGGGCCAAGGCTTTAGATTCAAAATGTTAGCAAATACAAAACCACAACAATTTACATTCTTGCAGCATCCACAGCAACAAGAGATTCCTAACAGGAAGGGCAGTCTTCATTACCTAAAGATGAAACTGGCCAAAAGTTAAACACCATCTAGTCAATTTTAAAACAAGTCAACAGAGAGCAGTTATACGCTTACTAACTTTAGAAGGCTTTGATTTTTTTTTTCTTCTTAATACTTTAGAATACTTACTTTATTGTGTCAGAGGAGAAAACAAACCAAAGGGACATTTATAAACACAATAGAAGAATCTAATTGACTAAGAAAGTACCATTAAATGCAAGGTTTATCCAACTGAAAAATATAAATATTTACTCCCCAAGCACTTTTACGCCTGCACATTTGAATGTTAGGGAACAGTATGAAAAACATTTCACATGGAAACATAAGGTTTTTAAAAAAATTTGTTGATTCCTTTAAAGAGAGAAGATTCTATTTCTTACTTTGCTAAATATATACCTAAGACAATGTTGTAATTCCTACTAGAATTAAATTCAATTCATTTTGGACATCCAAAACACAAAGCTCAACTTTAGGGAAAAAAAAAAAAAAAAAAAAAAGTTCTCCCCCATCTAACTCTGCCTTGGAAAGCTGTTATCTTCTGCCACTTTATACCTATCCTTTACATTATATTTTATCAGAGCCATTAAGATTCTTAAACCTAAGAAATACAAGCATCTCCAACAAGGTAGATTTGGAAAAGACAAAGTATCTACGCAGTCCCTTGAAGAATTATTAAAAATACAAACAGAAATACAAGTGAGCTTGCCTACTTGAGAATAAATCAGAGGAGCTTCACAAGCAGTATACCGTGGTATAAAGCAGACCCATTTCTTTAAGCTGATCTCTTACATCTTTCTCTGATTGTCAATTCCCCTTCTTACAGTATCTTTCCTGAGTCTTCTATTAACACTCTGATTTCAAGGTAAGAGGTCTGCATATTACACACAGTGATTGATCTATCTACTGTACTGATGCTACAGAGTCTTTGTGATCTGCTGCGAATAGATAAATCTAAAAAAGATATTCCAGGAATTAATAATGTCTCCCCCCTTCCAGGATAAATTTGCAAAGAGAAAGAGTAGACAATTGCATTAAATGTGAACCTATTTAGCCTGGACACTTGCAATTATCTTCAACTGACTACTTGTAATCTTTTTTAGTATTTTCTTTCTTCTTTTATATTGACATTTTAAAATTCATTTTGTTAGCCTAAGTTTACCTTTGTGGATATGTAAACTTCACTGTATTTTGAATGAAGCCATAACAACATGGGCAGATGACAAAGGCTGCCTGAGCCTTGATGCAGTGTTCGATCACCATGTCTGTTGCCACACCGCAGGCATGCAGAGCTACCTGCAATGAAGAAAAAAAGGGGCGGGGGGGAAGATGACACAAATTTTTATATTGATGTCATACATAAAATCCTGTTGAAGCATTTTCTTGGTTGATTGAATTACTTAAATATCCAAAGGAGAATCTGCAATGAAGGCTATGAAGGCAAAGACCTGGTCTTTGATTCCTCTGCTTTTCATTTCTATTTCCTATGTCAAAGGAACTTCACAGTCCCTTCACTTAAGGATCTGTCAACACTGAACAAGAGTCACTCATCAAAAGTACTCAACAAGCAGAAGTACTGCATCATCCTATCAACTCAACAGAAAGCATAGCTCCAGAAAAAAATTAAATCATAAGCAACCATGGTGATTAGTCCAGTTTTATTTCAAGCAAAAAGCACCTAGAAATACAAAGACATGTTTCAAAGATGGATTTCAGTGTGAAATGATCTGCAGAAACAGTAGGAGAAGCAACAGATATACCTGAAGGTCACTTTTAAAGGACAGTATTTAATAAGTTTTAATCATTTGATTGTAAGCTATTGTGTAAACAAACTAGAGAGGAAGAAAATGGACAAGAGAGTTAAGAGTGCTCTGAATACATTAAATCTCCTCTCTGTGTACAGGGAAAAAAAAACAAACAAACAAACTAAAAACAGCTACTGAATTGCAAACGGAAAAGAATACTTGAGTAAGTTTAACATGAGACTTACAGAAATTAAATCACAAAAAGTCATTTTTAAAGGTCGTTTAGCACAGCATAAAACAATAATGATGTAACATCATCACTAGCACTAGAAAAAAAAGATTTAAAGACTGAAATTATTGATTATATGTAACAGCTTGGAGAACATTTTGGCATATCCATCATTGCTGTTATCTATAATGCACTTTTTGTGCACTATAAAAAAAAAAGTGCACTATAATGCCTTTTTTTATTTTTTATTTTTTTACTGAAAGAGTGTAGGAATGCAATTTAACAAATCCTCTATTACTTTACCCTCCCCCCATTCGAACTGCAATGAGACTTCATGAGACTTTTTATGTGAGCAGCTCCTGATTTCATGAATGCTGGTAAGACTAGGGCCTTATCATACTTTGAAACAATACGTGCATACATACACACCACACACACACATGTATATACCTACATACATATATACACATACACACACATACATATAATTTGAAAACCTAAATGGTTATGTCTTTTCTCCCAAGTTCATCTCTCCACTACATGTATAATTTTCTTAAATAGCAACTTGATTTTATATAAAGAGTTTTTGTGATTGCAATTATTTCCAATAGACCCTGATTATATGAGGGCTTAAATGATACCGAAGCGGTAATGGTACCAGCTTTCAGCCTATCTTTGTCTCATAAAATAGACAACAGTTTTGTCCTGAATAACTATGGTTCAATAACTCTCTACCATCTTGGAAAATGCAGAGCAATGTTGCACATATACATAGATACAAGAAAGCCTCCTGTGACACCAACCTCAGATCTGGCACTGCCAGAGCTTTTAGATCTATTCAACCTCACCCGAAGTCTGTCAAACAAATATACCACCTGTACACAGCATTTCTGTAAAATTCTGCTCAATGTATGTTTTTTGAAATGAAGGATTGTTAATAGCACACATTCAAGGATTTGTCTCAAGTGTCACTTAAAAGTTATCCAAGAGAATCTACAATTTGCGTTAAAAATAAGTTATCTCACAAAAATTTGTACTTTTTCTTCTGTATGTATTTCCAAAGATCAATATAAACAAAGATGCCAATATTCATCTTCAATTAGCTCTTTTTATTTCAAACTGTTTCTCTTATTTATCCCAAATCTACTACCACAGTTTTGTTTGACGTTATGATGAGATACAACAGGAATTATGTTACAAAGACTACAAGCAACAATAAGCAGCAGGTATAGATGAGTTCTAAAGAAAAAAGATTCATTCATATTTTTTCTTAAAAGAAAATAAAGCAAGCAAAGCAATCCAAAACATAAGTACTTTAGATCTTTCCAGCAGTGGGGAGAAAATAAGCCATTTACTCTCCCTTAAGGATTCTTTACATGCTAAAAGAAAACAAACCCAGAAACAAACAAACAAAAATAACAAAAGAACCAGAATGGCTCACAGGGAAGGGTGGGGGGGAAAAGAAAAGAGGAAAAGAAAAAGGTGTGCAAACTGAGTGGCAAGACCAGATCAAGATTTATAGTTAGCAGGGAACGTGTTTCCGAAGCTGCGTTGATTTGTTAATACTGTGGGACACGGACTAAATCTGTGAATAATTGAATTAAATTCAAAAGTTTTGAAGTCTTGTTCCAAAAATCAGTTTTCCAGTAGGATACCATTAGGACAGTTCCTTAGAAGGTAAATTCCATCTCTTTTTGAGGGTCTGTGTTTATTGTATGCGACAGGAAACGCTTCAAGTATTTTAAACTGATGTTTGAGGTTAACAGACATCCAGAGTAATAATTCGAAACTTTGTGCATTACATGAGTTCATTAAAAAAGTCTGCCAACATACCCTACGGACAGGTTAGATGGCGAAGAGACTAGACTGAGGCCCTGAAATGCAATAGCAATTTATGGGTGTGAACTTGGAAGTTATTAAGTTTTACATGCTAACAGCTTCTCAGTTGTATTAAGCATATCTAAATTCTTGGACACTCTGGGGAAAAAAAAGGGGGGGGGGGATTTCTAGACTTTTTCCATCTTCCCTAAAAAAAAAAAAAACTTGGAGTCTAAGCAGACTGGAGAATCTCATGCACTCACATACAAATAACAGATGAGAAGATGATAAATTTCTCCACTGTCCTTCACCTTGGCCTCTGAAAACATAAAACTCATGTCTCAGCTTACTTTTGGTTCTCCTCCTCTGCATCTAGAGCAGAGGTTAAGTCTGCCTCTGTTTCCCTTGGAGTCCAAAAACTTGTATGTATTAAATATATACTACCTACTAGGCACCATGGTGGTACAAGACAAAGCTGCTGTGAGAAAGGGCTTCAATCTAGTTGTGTTAATTTCTGTGCTGCAATGCATGCCCAGATGGAAGCCACAAAGATGGTTCCTAAGGCACTGTTTTACTAAAGTGAATTCTAGAGATACATTAAAAAGATGCCAATCAGTCTTACCAAGCACAGCCGTGGTTTTCAGAGGTGATTACCGATCATGGGAATCTAAACTGAGAAATCTTAAGTAAGGCTGGATTTTTCAAAAGTATGCCTGAAACTTTGTTTACCTTCTTACATTTCTCTGCCTTCTCTATTTGGATTGCAAACACCCCAGCTGGAACCATCAGTGAATGTTTATACCGTCCTCCCACAGCTCAGACAAACTCTGCGATGTGTCACTACAGTGGTGATCCCAAACAGAGTTTATAAGAAGGAGTCAGTTATGAATCTGTTATTATTATATGCAAACTTACTCTGAACTGCTCTCAACACTTGAAAATTCCCCAAATTCAGGCGCAGAATTCACCTCGTACCATCTCTACTCCTCACTCTCCTCCACGACTAGCTCTGGTTTCCGTCCCCCTCCAGCCACACCGGGACTCCACAGCGCTGCAAGGCACAGTCCCCGTGTTCAACGGGGCTCAGCGGTTGGGAACAAAACTGCATCCTATACCAGAATGACAACGGTGCTGGACTGCGTGAGCGAATTAGAGACCGCTGCACACTAGAAATGGGAAGGGAGGCAGTGCTTTCTAGTTCTAACCAAACATACTTACCCAGGCGACCAACCTTTCCATTCTTACCAAGTTACCCTATGGTGTTCCAAACTGCACCTAAGTACCATGCTTTTCTTTCAGTAAGTACTTCAGTAAATATATGTAATTCAGTAAAATATGCTGTAAACATGCTGAATCCTAAATTATAACTTTTAATTGTAGAGAGGTTGTATGTAATACTTCCTTATTTAATTTCCCAGACAATTAAACCACAATTTCCTGAACACTACAAAGAATAACAGAAATGCTTTTCTGCTTTGAAAAAAGATCACTGCATTGAAGACTGGTACCACTGACAAAAGCCATTCACACTTTGGAGAGAAATACACAGCACACTTTTAAAAGCTTGAATCTGACAAGTGACTCTAAATGTCTTTTTAAGTCCCGAGGGAAAAATAAATGTTGTCTTTTGACAAATGAGGAAGAGAATTTAATGACAGCAAGTTCTTCAGCTCTCACGACAGCAAAAAACTCCCATTGCCATTTGTACCTTATTAGACAGGAGAGAATCCCAAACATCAAATGAAAAATCAAGAAAAGTCAGGCTTCAGCTAGATTTGCTTCTGCACTCTGTCAGCCCTGCTGAAAATATACAGTCTGTCTTTCCCTTAATTAAATATTGTGCCTGTTACCTTATGCAGCTGTGCATATTTGTAAAATTGCATTTTTTCTATGTGTTTTATTCACAATAAATTTAGAAATAAGATTTAAAATGGCAAAGCTCATATTTAAAGGTTCAGAGTTGATTTTCAAGTACAAGAATTGGAAGTAAAAACTTTGCTCTCAGATTTGGATTAAAACGAAGACAGTTTTTGTTTGCAAGCTGCTGCTGAAAGCTCAGCTGAACAGACTGTTGATCATCAGCAGAACTGTAACTGCAGGCAGATGGTTAACAAATACTGTCGTCTCAAGCAGAACACTACAAAATGAATAAGGAAATGTAGTAATTTCATAATGAAAGCTTTCTATCAATACGAATTTAACAACAAAAAATACAGATAGTTTAACATCAAAAAGAGATTCCTAAAATCATAGCTATGTTAGATGCATCATAGAATATAATTACAGCTACATGCCCATTTCTGCAAGCAGAAGCCAAAGACTTCTGCTTTGTTTGCATGTTTGAAAAAGAGACATTAAACCATTGCTAGTTTAAAAAAATATATACATAGTAATTTTGTTGGGCCTGTATGAATTTCAAACCAATCGATTTCTTATTTGGGTTCCCCGGAATCAATTCATGTTATGTGAAAAGTCACAAAATTCAATACAAAGTTTTCTCAGGATACCCTATATATTACACTTGTTATCTAAACTAAGTAAGAAGTGAGAACAAAAGGTAGCTACCACATTTAGTTCACAAGTCCATACATCTACAGACACAGGAAAATAACGTGGCCAAAATCCCTTCCCTGAAAACAGCAATGAAGCTAATGCAGTGCAAGTCCATTGCCTCGTACTAAACGAGAGCCGAAACTCCCCCATATGGCCTTCTACACATAGAAAGGTGGGAAGAAAAGAATGTTTCCTGAAACCTTACCTTCACTTTAGTATTCTTAAAAAGGAGACCACCACCAAAAAAGCAAATCAACACACACACACACAAAAAAAAACCACTTGAACGTCTCATCTTGTTTCAGCTTGTTCCCACACATTAGCTGAGTATATGAGTAGTATAAAATAATAAATATTAAAACCAACAAAGAACTTAAAGACTACGCTGGCTGTTAGCATGTAAACAAACACTGCATGGAGACATTTGGAAACTTTTCACTTTTAGATTGAAATTCTTTAATGTTTGCTGGTTGTATTACATCATGTAACATTCCAATTTAATAGCAAGTTTGTCATTCAAATAAACTTCTTCAGAACCTTGATCTTCATCATCCCAATGATTTAGAAAGGCAGCAATTTTTTGTGGAGCAAAAGAGATTTAGTTAGTTGACAGTTTTTTTTCTCAGTCTACTTTTGAACTTGGTTGATAACAGATAGGAAAATAGCAAAATAAGGTAGTACAATTTTATGTCAAGGTAACTAAAAATGCATTTAAATGCATTTTAAATTAATACCAAAACCAGAGAGCTCAACATTCATTTTTCTATACATCTTCATATTTCAAGCACTTTTTATATAGCAACACGAGGACATGTGACAATTCATTTCAGAATGAGAATATCAGAAAAGATCTATGATTTAATATTCACTTGAGAAGTCCATAATCAGTGAATTTCTTGTCACCATGTCCAACCTCACAATTATGATGTATTATTTTATTGACAATGGTGAAGTTATGCAATGAGTGAAGAGTTTTAAAAACTTTAGAAGAAGAGTTGATAAACAATGAATTGCCAAGTTTTGTACATACCTGTATTTTATGTATTACAATATGATATTGCCTTTTCCCATTATATGAGTAATATTCTTAAAAAATGGGAAAACAATCTGTAAAATATTTCATTTATTATATAGTACAATAAAGAGTATAGAACTTTCTACGTGGTTTGATCTGTATCTATCTTCTAGAAATTAGAATTAAACTGTCCCTATTATTCCTACAGAGCATCAATACTATGCAATTATTCTACCTTGTTATTGTGATACACTTTGTATTTTTCTGTTATCATTTTTCTTGCAAATTATAATAATTGTATCAGCAGTTCAAGAACAGTGCTTATGAAATAATGACAAAAATGAAGCTGAACTTTAGATTATTTACCAAATACTTCTGCTACTACCAAGAGCCAGCTCCAGCCTTATTTGCAGAAATGTTGCATAGGAAACATGAGTTCATCCTGAAAAAGTGAATCAGCACACAATGCAACTAATTCTAAAACTGAGATTAATATGCAACTGGATAAGCTGGAAAGGGAAAGTTCCAGCTTTGTCTATTGAATAGTAACTTGAATAGAAGTAGAAATAGAAACAGACTAGGGTATGAAGAATTTAACTGAATTTTTCTGACACACACTTAACATATTTCTTGCCATAAAACTTAATGGAGAACACTTATTTAATAAAAACTCCAAGGAAGTATTAACTTAGTATTAACTTTAAAAAGACACCCAAAAAAGAATACAAAAGTGAGCACAAAACTGGAAATTGATTTTACTGATAAACTATAGTTACACATTTGGCACAAAGAATTTAGTAAATTATTCATGAGATCATGATTTTTCTGAGACAGAGCTAGAGTTCACCCACTGTGAGATTTTTGTGACAATACAGCACAGAGAACAAAGCTAGAGAACTGGAAATTTACACTTGGAAGAACTAATATGATTTATTCTCTCCTTTTCTCCTGCACTGCATTTCATTTCCTTTTTTAAACAACCAAAGCAAACAGCACTAGAGGATGCATGCCCATCTGTACCACAAACCTTCAGCTTTAAGACGACTAAGCTACAGCTATAACAGGTCCTTGGATGGATGATTTATGGAATCAGACCACTAAAAACTAGGGACAAGCTCACGTTCGATTAACAGAAGATCAAACTGGAAGACGGGAATCTTCACGGAGTTACAAGAGACTGTTAATGCCTTATTCTTCACCAGGGCTGCAAAATTATGGAGAAACAGACATGCACAGTATTTACTTTTGGGAGCTAACACAGACACTCTGAATCAGCATTCAAACCACCTACTTTGTTCCTGCAGAACTCAGGTCTCTACTGTGGTCTCATTTACAATAATGACAAGACACCTAAAATTGAGAGTCAGATTAACACCTGCAACAACAGTGCTCAACATGAGTCCTACAAAACTAGGGTATCAGTCTGCCTTTATAATCCAGCTTGAGTATACCTTTCACAATGAGTACTTATACTATTAATATAACATTCTCTCTCTCACGATAGTTTGCTCTCAGTTTTGCATAATGTAATCATTTGCTTTGCATTTACTGTCACCTAAAATACATCTCTGACGTCACTTTACTCACTTCGGCTAACTCTCACTTTGACTCACTTCAGGTAACTCCAGATGACAGTAGTCTTTGCCTCCCTTCTTCAACATCCTCTCTAGTAGAGTACATCTGTTAATAAATCACTGATTTTAAAATAATATGACTAAACCAAGAATCTACTGCACTATTTTGCTTCAACATGGCAAGCAACACCCACCTATTTTGTACATGATTGGAGCAGCCGCTTTTTCTTCACTCTTCATATAATGACAGAAGTGATGCCAATTTGCAACAAATAATAAATAGCAAACTAATGCAATACTGATTCTCTCCTTTTCTCCTGCACTGCATTTCATTTCCCTTTTTAAACAACCAAAGCAAACAGCACTAGAGGATACATGCCCATCTGTACCACAAACCTTCAGCTT
The DNA here is from genome assembly GCF_028389875.1 of Rhea pennata. Classification (NCBI taxonomy): domain Eukaryota; kingdom Metazoa; phylum Chordata; class Aves; order Rheiformes; family Rheidae; genus Rhea; species Rhea pennata. The sequence goes on from NC_084666.1 coordinate 64,921,650, forward strand.
TAAGACGACTAAGCTACAGCTTATAAGTGCTTTGTATAGCATCAGAAATATCTGTAAGAATACAGGTAATTTTCTTTACTCATATATTTTAGTTGTTTTAACAGTAATTAACCAAAATAAAATTAAAAAAACTCTCACTTACCCCAATATTAAAAGTTCCATTAAAATAGTCCAAATTTGCTTGAATGAAGCAAATGTTGTTTAAACCTAGTTCATCGCTTCTGTCTTTGGCGCGGATCAGTGACAATTCCTTATTTTCTATTAGCACCACCTAGATTTCATACATAGGAAAGTAAGGCAAAAAGTATACAGGCAAATCAAGGTGCATTATTAATAGGCACATAACTTTGCAGTTTAGTTGAGAAAGTCTGAGGAGCATGCCTAGGAAAGGTGCAGTCTCCCACTCCTTTCACAGGGTCCCATCTCACCCAGTCAATTCTCAAAGCAATGTAACATAATCAAGAAAAGAATAAAAAAAGCAAATAATGTCCACCATACTGTTGAATGTTCTGATTTGAGAATAACTGTGATATTTGTTTATGTTAAAAACAGAGAACTACATAAAACCAATATAGAGGAGAAAATCTTAATTTTCTACTAATATAGGAAAAGAAAAAGAAAGGTGCGAGGCTTTTTAATAATTACTAGAAATCACTCTCTTCATAGAATCTCTTAATTTTATCTTCATCTCCATGACACAGCATTACAAAGTTAGAAGTTACTAGTACATTCTTCTGGCATACGATAACTTTTTTCCAGAAAAATTTTACATCATGCACTATTCCTTAATTGGGCATGTTGAGCCCCACTCAGAGCAAAACATTAATTACCAATACCAACACATAAGGATAACTTCTTAGGAATTTTTAATAGCGAGCATCTTACCATGTTATTTCCTTATTCTCCTTCATTTGCGGCTCACTATGCCTCATTTGAAATACTCTATCAAGTTTTAGACTTCCAATACAAGACTTGTTCTGTGAGTTACAGCTAAGGAAACTGGGCTTGTTGAAGAGAGAGTTTCACGGAGGGGACCTAATGGCAGCTTGCCATTACCAACAAGGAGGTTATCAAGAAGATGGAGCCAGGCTCTTTATGTAGGTGCATGGTGGGAGAACAAAATACAACAGACATAACTGAACTGGAAGGTTCCCACTGATGTAACAAAGACATTTTCACCACAAGGCCAGTCACACAGGCGACCAGGTTGCCCAGTCATGCTGTGGCATCTCCATTCTTCAAAGTTTTCAAGACTCAACTGGGCAAAGCCTGCTCCAGATTCAGTGTTGGGCCTGCTTCAAGCAGGAGTTGGGACTGGATGGCTTCCTGAGGTCACTTCCAGCCCGAATGGTTCTCTGATTCCTTGTGTTGTTCAGACTATATAAAGTCCCCAGGAGGAAGTCTGGGTCTAATCAGTAAAACTACAGTTTTCAATACTGTTTGTTAATTGAACCCTAGAGTTTACACTGCAAGGAACTAGAACTGAACAACCAGCCACTTGGTCACTGAAAGACTGAAGTACAAGACAGTGTCTTTCAAAAGGGCAGAGAGCATATATTGGCTGGACCTGGTGGACTGACATGGGGACTTACGTTGCTAATAAGCTCTCAAAACCATTAAGATCATGAGAAAATGAGAGCAGAGACGCTGCCAGACATTAGCCTCATAACAAGGAATTCACCTTCACACTAAGTTTACAAAACAAGCTTAAGAGCTTTGTTAGAGAGGGATAAGCTCAGCCATGCACTTTAACACTATAATTAGATGCTTTGCTGAATCAAAGCATACCCAATTAAATGGTTGTATAGTAAAGGAATCTTCTGTTTTTTCTTAAGGCCTACCTTTTTCTAATTTCTCCTTCTCAGGGATAGCATCTCCTCTTTTCTCCACTAACATAATGTGATAAATACCTTTACATATGCTAATGAAGAATTTCTCACCAGATCATAAGACTTAAAATTAGTAGTTATGTCTTCATGCTTACTCGCCCTGGATGCATGCCTTTTCAAGATGATTATCAGAAATGAAAAGTTTACACTGTCTGTACTTCTTACTTAAAACTTACCTGACATAATGGCATCATATGAGCAAGAACAATTCCAACATGGCCCTGTGAAAACAAAAATAAACAACAAAAACAATCTATAGATCACTTTTCAGTGAACTTGTTCTTGACTCATTTCAGGCTGAGCATCTCATAAGCGGTGACAAAACCTCTGAAAGCAGGTAAAGTTTCAAAGCTTGTACTTTTGCATGTGGTTCCATCCTTCAGGAACTGCAAAGATGAAAGCCAAAAGAAATTGCATCTTGTAAAGAAAATATACATTACCCCTCCACTGCAAAAATCCACAATCACATCTCCAGGCTTAGCAAGCTTTTTCACCACTGCTACCAAATTATTCAATTGCTGCTGTTTCCTCAAAGCCCGGTCTTTGGACATCTTTCCTGGGGATGACAGAGAAAATGCCTAACTAGTAATCAGCAAGTCTCAATTTTAAATGACTCATAGCAAAACATTGAAAATCCCCAAATTTATGGCTGAGCCAAAAAATAAAAAAAATAAAGAAAAAGAATAGCTAGAAGAGAAGACTTGGACTTTCAAATCCCCTCTAAGTTAAATTCACAAACAGTTGGAAGAGCTTTTTCTGTATCTTAGCACATTTAAAATTTTATTTTCCAGCTGTTGTTGTTACCGAATCCTTAGGTATAAGGCTCTTCCAAACTGAAAGCAGTATTAACATAATCAAATGTGTATATGTTCTAAACCTGACAATATTTCAGTCCAATGACTCGTACCCAGAAATAGAGTTCAAGCACATTCACAGTTAGCTTGACAAACGAAATCCCTACAATTACCTTTAAGCAACTTGTTTTAGGAAGTTGTACTCTTTTTTCCTGTCAATTTTTACTTTTTATAATAAGCAGCCCTCTATCTGAATGACTATCTGTGCAATAACATGCTTCTCAAAGTTGATTAAGAATTCTGTGCAACAAAGTCTGGCTTCTCATCACATCTGTAATGCAACCAGAAATGGAAAAACTAGTTTATTTCAGATAAACTAGTTTGGTAAAGTCCAAAATACAGCTAACAGAGTGCTGACAGACCTATTTGTTTAACAGTCTTTTTGTTTGTTCAGGAAGGAGAGTTTGACATATGTTGATAGTAAAAATACATAATTCGTAAGCTAATCTTCACAATAAGAAAAAAGGTGCAAAGAGAACTCTTTTGCATGAGGTTTCATGAAGGAGGCTTAGGTGCATCAAATAAGCTTAACATTCTACTTTCTCTGAAATATGAGCATAGTCCCTGCTTTGAGCCCTATATTATATTTGAGTACGGCAGAGAAATGCTTGGGCCAGTAAGTGTCCACTGCTCCAGCTTTCTATGAATTTTTTCGTTGACTTTGTCCATTAAAAATACATTTTTTTCAGTAGTAACAGGAATAGTATAGAACTAAAATCAGGGAATTTTCCTGATTACTACAAAAGTAGTTCAACTTTATCCCATAATAAATTATATTTATTATATAGTTTATTATTTAAATATCTATCCTGAAAATTTACTAGTTTGCATCTTATTTTATTATAAACAACACTTCATTTTACAAATAATCCATTAAACTAAACAGATTCCTCAGATAAAATTATCACTACATTGCTCAGTGTGGAACCAAAGAGGATTCACTTTTCAAGATACTATATTCTACTCTGCCAAGGCAAAGACAACTGAAATTGTCACCAGAATGTAGAGAGACTAACGTATGAATCCCTCTGCACGTTACTGCATAGATAGTCCTTTAAATAAACAGAGTAATAATGTTTAAAAACACATTCCCAGGTGACTGCACTGCATAACAAGCTACTGAAATGTTTATTAGCTCTTAATGAAAATTAAAAGATGAAACACAAACTCCAAACATACCAAAATCCCATTTCCCTCATTTCTTATCACTGTTGTAAATCTAAAATAGTAGTTTTTAGAAAAATAAAATTACTGTTACCTTTCTGAAACAATTATTTTTACTCCTTGTGAAAGATACCACAAGAGTTGTAGAAAATTAACCCTTCTAATGACAAAAATGCACAGACGTTCTGTGGATATGAAACCTTTACCACACTATGCAATATAATAAACTCCTTTTTAAGGAATCACCTCTTTCACTTGAGAGTACACACTAGAAAAATCTTTTATTAAAGTTTCTCCACTCCTCTTGTGCGCCAAATTTCTATGAGAACTACTCCATAGCTTGCCTCAACTTTGATGCCTCTGTGATACACTGATGTTCAAATGTTCTCAGCTGAGCCAATGGAAGATGCAGACTTCCAGCATGCGTGAAATTAAATGCTGTCGAGGTATTTGACCAGGAGCTTGAAATTCAATTTGTGAGATCAAGCCCATGATTTGAGGTAGACAGGTATTGTGACACTAATATCTGCAGAAAATCTGGTATCTAGCACACACACAAATACATACTCTGGCTGCATTTATATGTATATGTGTACATACACACTTGCCATAGTGGATTGTTTGGGTTTAAGAAAAGTAGTTGTTATGTCCGTAAGTTTAATTCCACTGAAGCTAACCAAGTCAAATATGAAAAGAAAGAAAAAATCTGATCCACATTTGTCAGCTACACTCACACATCCGAAGTATATCTGTGGTAAGGGGGCATGTTTAACAGGGACTTTTATCTTGATAATGCAGGCTAGAGTCTGTTTTCATAAACCAACAGATCTTGTAGTCATTGCTTCAATTATTTCAAATACAACTGATAAAGTACTTAATAAAAATAGTCGTTGTTCCAAAACAAAAAAGGAATGACTAGACGCCGTCCCCTTTTATGGAGGTATTAAGACATGTTTGCGCTCTTTTATCTGATAAGCAATCGAGCAGCCAAACAAGCACAGACCTCTCAACTCACACAGCTTCCTTAGAAGCCCACTAGAAGCTGTCCATGCAGAACATCTAAGTTTGGCTGTGAGGCTGACAAATCTGAGCTTGCTTTAAACAACCTAGTTTGGACACTGATAGTAACACAGCTGTGACCTCTCCGCGTTTAGGGCAGGTTAAACTTCTGAAATTTATCCAGGTTCCTGGATGCGTTTTGCAGCACCTCAGCTGCTGCTAAAGCAATGCTACTTTCTACAACTCAAACTACTAGCTTAAAATTAGCTAGGTGTATCTGTATGAACTACAAGCACACTTCTACCTGTAGCATAAACCTCCTCTTCTGATATGCCAGTCCAAAGATAACAGACAGCAGCAGCAACAACTGTAGACACAATACCAAAGAATGGTAGCAGGGGTGTCTCTCTTGATCAATACTGAACCAAGCTTCAGATGCAGCTAAAAACAGGAAAACAGACTTTCTAAAACACAATAAAAGCATCCGAGTCTTTTGTTCGACAGAGTTCAGTAAGGGCTTATCCTGTTAAAGCTCAAGACAGCCAAAGTACGTAAGAATCCCTTGACGAGAAATATACTGTGAAGATAAAAGGTGCTTAAGCATTTGCCAAAGCGGGTTTGAACACAGCAAAATTTGCCTCATAAGCTTAGGTGGCTTCATTTACACTGAAACTCATTTTTTAAATAGGGGATGGTTCTCACAAATATTATTTTAAGAAAATCATTTTACTTCAACCTTCACAATTTTTCTTTTTCTTTCTTTCTTTTAATTTAGTGAAAACAAATACTGAAAGTTCTTAAAGCTCATTCACAGTATAAAGTTGCAAGCTCCCCTGCTAAAAACCTTCAAGAATTCAAGGCATCCTGAGCTAAAGTAACCTCTGCAATTAATTTAATGGGATTTGTTTTAAGCGTCCTTTTTTTCCCTGGCGACTTTTGTATCACTCTCTTCTATCTACTTTCCTCTTCAATTTTCTTAATTGTAAGAGTGACTGTGCAAACAACTTTGTTTCCAGTTTCTGCCTCTCAACACACATTGGTACAAAAGTTCTTCTGAACCACTCCTCCTGCATAACAGGGAAGGACAAACTACATCTATCAAGAACCAAAGAGCACAAAAATTCATGCATATACATGCTCTTACTTCCCTATCTGGCTTCCTTGTTCTTATTCCCCAACCCTAAGGCTTTCGTGAGAGGTCTGAGATTTATTAAGATGAAGTGTAACCTCTAAAAAACAACACCAAATCTTCACACTGTGCAAAGTCAGAAAATAGGTTTGAGAATCAGTGAAGTCAAAAGTAAAGCATTAACAGATTTCATCACCAAATGATATACTCGTCTTCAGTCAGAAGACCTTCTGAGTATTAAACTAATGAGTACATAAAAATAGCCCACAGCCTTTAGAAAGTCTTTAAAAGTTAACTCTTCTCTGCTACCAGCAAACAAGGCTTCTTCCTCCCTTAAAATCAAGATAATAAATAGCATATATTTCCTTAAAAGATAGAGAAAACCAAGCTCAGATCAGTAAGTCTTTGTCTGCTACTGTATTTTGAACCTGGTAGCTAGAATTAAGAGAAACGCAGAGCACTGAGACACAGCCTGCGGAGAACGTTAGAGTGGCTGGCCACCCTAGTCCCTCATCACAGCAAAATGGCAATGAATTCAACTAAACCATCTATGTCTAAAAACACTACAACTCACTTTAGCATCGTTTACCTGTATAGGTCTTGAGAAATGCAATTTTTGTCTTCAGGAACAATATGAGACAAGGTACACTGAAAGTTCATCCCTACAAGGCTCATCTTTAGAAATGTGATCTTTTCCTAGAATACACTGAAAGGCTACTATAAAACATTTTGTTCTTTTTGTAAGAAGTCAGCTGACTTTCTGCCATACATTCCCAGAAAGATCTGTTTTTATTTTTCATGGGCATAACCAAAATATTTCTCCTGGATTCATAAATTTAAGATTGCTGTTAATTCAGCCCTTCTCAAGCAGAATTTCAAATTCTCTGTGGCACTTACAAGTCTTGCGTTTTGGCCCACAGAAATATAAATTTTCAGCAGGCAAAACACTCTTCATTAAACTTAAAAGCCACCGATGTTTCTTTAAATATACAAAACACAAATATCTCTAAGACCTTAAGTTTTTAATTTTGAAGTCATAACATAGGTGTTTTTCTTTAGCAGAAGTCTCTTTTTATTAGCTATTCAATAAGCTTCAGCTACTGGACTCAAATGATTCTGTTCTCTTCACTAAAACTCAGTATATTTATTACTATAAATTGATTACGGACATCTAATCTTAGTACAGCCGAAAGGCTCTATAACTATAAAGCAAAAGCCAGAAGTCACGTATTTTATTATTTTTTAAGCCAAACAAGTTTTTCTGAAATCTGAACCATTTCTTTTTCCAGTCATTCCTTATGATAATCCAGCGTATTCTAATTATTTCTTAATATTCAAATTGTATCTCTTTCATCTTCATGTACCTCTAGGTTACACTGTTTTCACTGGTTTTGATGGTGGTGGTGAGTTGTGGTTCTTTGCTTGTTTGGGGTGGAAAAGGGGAAGTGTTGGGTTTTTACCCCTCTCCATTTTCTTTAATAATATTTCTCAGATTAATATAGTTGTAAAGCAGTTCCCAAGCAACTCTTAAGACAAACAAGAATTTTGACAGATGAAACCTGCTAACTCAGCTGACACTTACTCATAAAGAAATATTGTTCCTAGATAGAAATAATAATATTTTGTTAAAAAGAAATCTGCAAAACAAGTAATAAAGGTAAGTTTATGCCATTAATTAGTTAAATACAATCAGCAGAGACAAAGCATGCCCAGTAGTCACCTTGGTTACTTGAACAATATCCTCCTCTGACTTCAGCTGCTTTACGCAGCCACTTCAACTCCGTAATTGCAGGCTGCTGCCAAAAGTAGAAGTCCAGCCCTCCTGTTCTCCAGCCCAGGCCACCTTCAAGCTGCCCCCTTTCACTGCACTGACCAATCTCCCTTCTGTCAAGAAGGAAAATTATTAGCCTCCTGCGAGATCTGTTTCCTACTCTTACTGCCTGACCACATCAGTGCAGGGAGAACAAGCAGCAGCAGACAGGCCAGACCACTCTCAGCAGCATCTACAATTAAGTCAGGGTAATGGACCAGTTGAACCACAGCCTCAGATAAATGCCACATCAAAAACCATAAACTTGTTAAAAAAAAAGTTTATAGTTTAAAAACCTGTTTTTATCATTGTGAGAGGCAAGCATGTCTCAATCCTCTGTTCCCTCCCACTCCCATTTCATAATGACAGAGGGAGAAAACACTGTTAAAGGAAATAGAGTGACTTGTCTTTTTTGAAGTGTACTTGAATTCAATATAGCTAATATTCAATTTGTGCTTTTTATGCTTGGGCATGACCCATAGTGGGGCACCTGAGGAACAAAATGTGACTGTTGAGAGAGGAGTTTGACCACATCCTTTTATCAGTAACTGAGCATCTCCTAATTAATATAAACCTGTCTATTTAAAAGGAAAGATCTATATTCTTCAGAGCATGGCTTTAGCATCAGGAAAAAAGTACATTCTTACTCCAGGGTGGGTGTAAAACTATTAAGATTGCAAAACATCTCTGAGTCACTCCTCATGAAAGTATAGATCATAGGTCAACACTAACACTGGCCCTACACTAGTTGGGCTCTATAAAAATCATTTTCCTTGCATGTAACTCCCTTATCGTTGCACAGCTCTGTGAGATAATTCAGTCTGGCTGTTTGTACTAGTACTAAAAGTACTGTACACAGTACTAAAAGTAGTATTGTCCCTGGAAGTCTGCCTCTCATTTACAAAGAATATTCTCCTTTACTAAATGCATTTAAGTCTAAGGGTCAGATTTTGAGTTCCAATGTGAATGAAGTATTCAAAATCTGGCCTTTAACATTTAACTCAAATAAGTAGCTCTGAAAAGCAGTTTTGCGTATTTTTTTTATTATTATTTTTAACTATTTTGCACTGACATACAAGACAATGTAATTTGTTAGCAGTGACCTTTCTTCTTCATCTGGAGGATCCTCCTGCTTTCCTTCGCTAAAAAAAATAACATGGGGAAACCTACACGCAAGAACCAAGCACTTGAGTCCATTCAAAAAAGGCAGCCTGATCCAGAGAGTAAAAAAGGTAGTCTGATCCAGAGAGTAGTCAAAACAGTGATCCAAAATCAGTTTGACATGTTAAATTAAGTTTTACAAGCTTATGAAAATAAGAGAGAAGCAAGGCTCAATATAACCAAGATCAAGAAATGCAAAAACTGCTGGATCTAGTCATCAAAGTATTTATCGTGCAAGACATTTAAACTGTAGGAACTGACACTGACCAAGGCAATATCAGTCAAATTCTCAAAAGAAAAGTTTCATCATTTTTACTACATCAGTTCCCTTTTAGAATTTAATAAAATTAATCTGTGCAATAGGTGGATTTTCTGAATAACTCTCACAAAGCTGTCAATGGAATCATTTAACACAGAACAGTGCTGCAGAATTTTAAAGTAACTATTTAATTAGCATTTTTATTATAATGAGGAGGTATTTCTGGGTTGTCATACCTGCAGCAATGTATGAAGATTTAAGATTCAAATACACATTTTGGCAGGCCAGGGAACTGAATCATGGAAACAAAAATATCTTGGAGTCTATCTTGGAGTATCACAAAATATCAAAAGGTCCTGCAGCCAAAACTCCCTGATAGAAATGGTATTTAATTGTAGGGAAATTTTCATTAAATCTTTTCATTAAATCTTGTTGCCTTTTCAAGGCCTTCCTCCCTCCTAAAGCGTATGCAAAAGGCAGCTTGCTGGTGGGGAAAGTATATGCTTCCTGGTTCCACAGAGAATCACATCCAATTATAATCTGATATAAAGACAGCAGGCTCAGAGAGCTCCAAAAAATATTGGGTGCAGTAGATGCTGAAGCCACTTCACGAAACCTACCTGCAAGGTGCAGCAGAAAAATGCAGTTACACAAGGTCACTGCAACCGAATGGCCGTGAACTAGAAGCAACACAGCCTGTCAGCACAGTGTTAAACCCGAGCTCCTTCATCTCTAATACTACTTTTAGGGGTCCTTAGCTAGTTTCTCTGTAAGGTTATACTTCTGCACCAAATGAAGTATATTTTGCCCATTGCTTGTTCAGGTTTTTCTCCTAGAGCTATACTCCACATTTACATGCATGCCCCAGTTTCCTCCTGTGCCAGAGAGCAAAGGGCATTTTAGGGTAGAACAGAATTATTTTCTACTTAATACAGACTGCTTGTAACCATCCTTGTACTTCCTTCTCGTGGTTATGACCAAAGCCTTCTTTTGGCCACGACCAAAGCCTTCAAAGTATAAGTTGCTTCCTCTGTTGAACCAGGTATAAATCCCTATGCAAAAACCAGACTAGGAAAAAGAAAAATTTACTACTATTGTCAGCAAGGGACAATATCCACCATCTTTTTCTCTAATTCTAGGAATAATATAAGGTGAATTCTAAGGTACTGGCAAAAAGCAACTTGCCAGTGAGTTGAAAAACTGGTTGCTCAACAATATTCAATAAAACATGTTAGTTAACCACAACTTTTTAGTATTAACAGTGAGCAATCAGGTACCTAACCCTCCTACGTAAATGACTCAAGATAATTTATTTCTAGTTTTAAATTCTAAGACAAATAACCCTATTTAGTTTATCTGTCTTGTCTGTTTAAAGCCAAAACCATATGTTCAATTTGATACAAGTTTAGATAGCTTGAGGTTAATACTGACTCATCTGCTTTTCCTTTACTTTGGAAATTGCTACTCTGAACCTTTTAACCACATGTTGAATGCATAAAAATACATACATATGTAACACATATAATACATAAACAGTGTTTATAATACACAAAAATGTATTATATTTAAGCAAAAACAATGCAGATATTCAATATTAGTTTATATACACACACTAGAAATAGTCCAGTGTCTCATTTCATTCTGCTTGGACATGTATTGGCTTAACTCAATTTCCTTTTAAATCCTCCCTTCGCCTTTTTAAACCCTTTCTTCATTCACACTTGGAGAAAGCAAGTATCAGCTAAAAGATTCAGGAAAAAAAGATTCAGGGAAAACACTGTTTTATATTTTTGGTTGCAAGTGAGAAAGTACCTCTACTTTCCCTACTATTTTCTATTACCTTAAAATTTTATGAAACTATTTATTATGCAATATGCCTGTCAGGCAGACAGAAAGATATCTGGCTGCCCTAAGAATATTTTTTATCAATAGAACCAGCAGCCAGGTTTATCCAAACAGTTCTGAGGAAGGCTTCCTCTGAGTGGATGCTTATTACAACATATTCTGGAACTATGAAGTTTGGAAATACCCCAAAGACTTACATGTCTTTACTCGCTGACATATCGATGCTTACTTTTCAAAACATGCAGGTAACACGTACAGACTGCAATGTCTACAGTTTCATACACTTCTAAAAGCAGCAATCACTATTAAATAAAGAGAACTGTCATTAGCCCTGGCATAGAGTCTATTTATCTTTTGGTATCAGATCACTGCATATTTCGTTGTTACTTTGTTTCTATTTTTCTTCCCTTCATCACAACAGCAGTCAGATCTTCAGTAAGGATAGGGGATTTTTTAAACCTCAGATGAGAGTGTACTAACAAAGGGGTGACAAAATCCAGCATTTGTTGCCTGGAGTCTTGTTATAACTAAGAATATATTGCTGATTTGTGCTTTAAAATTTAGAATGTATTCTGCAAACACCACTAATTTTACACACTTGAATATTCCTGGCATGTGTAAGAGAACTTGTAGCATTTATGAAGTTACTAACATGCATAGAAGAAGGATCTTAGTGTTCACTTAAAAAAAAAAAAAAAAAAAAAAAAGCCACATAAAAAAAAGACCATAAACTACTTTGCTGGACAATGTAAAACATGCACTTTCAGTTGACAGATAAGGCCAAAAAAAAAAACTTAGAGTACCCATTATTTTTTGCTATATAAAAGCTTTTATGATCAAATGTGATGATATTTTAGCTAGTCAGGGGAGTAAGGGAAGAGAATGCTACAAAGTATAGCTTAAAACACGTAAGGCAGTAATAAGAAGGGCAGGAAAGACAACTGAACGCCACAAGAACATTTTACTGTTTTTTAAATAGGAATTCCTTCCTGCTGATCTTACTAACCAATCTGCTCTTTATTAAGGCAAGTTTTATAAAATAGCTTTATCACTTCAAGCAAAAAAAACCCCCCAAAAAACAAAAACAAAACAAACAAAAAAGCCTTCCTCTCACGTACACTGCCTTGCTCTACTCTAAAAAGACCAGACAGCTATGAAAACTGACCTTCGACAATCTAAGCAGGAATGTGGCCAGCTTCCTTCTTTGTGTTAGATGAATTTAAACAGCAAAACTAAGTCATCTTTACAAAATAAATAAGATCAACAGATGCCAGTAATAAGAAATGAAAAGTAATGCTGGGCTCCTCTTCAATGTAACTGAATTCTACTTTAAAAAGTACTTATTTTTTACAATTAGCACATTCAAGACTGATCTAAATATCCAACAAAAAACAATTCAGACAAAAACAGCTAACATCATTTTTACATGATGATGCCAACAGCAAGCTTTAGAAAAATCTTGATTCAGCCCCTCTCCAAAAACATTACATTAGTTCTAAAATTTTGAGCTACTACACATTTGAGCTATTCAATATTACATTCTGTTCATCTACCTCCTGATTTTGAAGCCTATTCACATTCATACTTTCAAACTATTTTTTTCAGAATCCCAGAGACTATTTTAAAATGAAAGAGGGCACTATTATACAATCATGGGATTTCAGGGAAGATATCAAGTCATGTGGCATGACAGAATCAGGAGAAAAGACAATGCTGCATCAACCCTTCCACCACTGAGTTTTCTCCCTCTGTTCTCCCCTTTCCTCATCTGCTGCCTCTCTTTCACCTCTCTTCTCCCCCTGCCCCTTCATCTTTCTCCCTTACCTTCAATTTCAGGGTCAAGATGCCATGAAGACAAGTCAACGTGTTCAGAATGCATGAGCATTTGTCCATGTTTGGAAAGAAAACCGCAAAAACTGACGCAGCTTTGAGCATTAAATTGAACTACATGACCCTTCCAACCTGACTTACCTTATAATCCTATGAATAAGTTCTGTTACAGGCAGTAAGAGTGCTAAACACCTTGCTCAAAGAGTGGGTATCAGTGCAAACACAACACAGCAGACAGATTTCTAACACCTTTACAAAAATGGAAGTTGGTTCAAATTTACACCTGTACAAGTATGATCAGAAGGAACCAAGTGATCCTAGGTTTCAACTTTTCTATCAAGACATTGTCCATCTCTATTTATTTGCCTAAGTTTTGTATGAGCTTACCGCTGAGGCTGTAAAAATGAACAAGCCAAGTAATCCATAACCTTTTGTATGCAGGTTTTACATTTTACATGCAGGGGTTACATTAAATTGAACCCTCTGTCGTACCTTACACTGGTTCCAAAGTCATAATACCTCCATGGCCCGTTTTTATTAAACATTGAAAAGGGTATTAGTTTATAAGCAGCTTATGCTCTAGAAAAAAAAAAAAAATAGAACTTTGAAGGAGAGACCCTTTATAAACTATAAATTGGAATCTGCTTCAGCTCTTACCAGTAGCATCAGTTGTAGTGAGCAGCAATAACACGTTTGAGAGCAGAAGTAACTAATCATGGAAAAAAATATATATATAGTACTCATTACATTATATATTTTGTTTTAAACAATAATAATGAGAATATTTCAAGTATTATACTAAATGGCTTGAAAATGTTCCCATTCAAAATGCACTTAAATTATTTTCTTAAGCAAGTAAATGAAATAGGTCTGTGATAAAATAAACAAATACAAATAATATCAAAAGATATATTGCTCTTCAATCCTTCAGACTTTTAAATAAATGTTATTTCCTAAATTCAACTGCAGACAGATACTTCTGCATCTCAAATATCAGTGTGTTGCTAATCAGCTAACTAGCATTAGTTTGTTCTTTCAAAAAGCTCTATTTGGTAGATACCATATTTTTAAAACTCTCTTATTTATGGTGAAATACATCAGTATGAATACAAAACCAATGCACTAATTATGTCCTGCTGAAAGCCTCACACTTTCTTATTTTACTGAGGTGAATTTATCCCAAATTTAGCTTACTAAAAATCAGGCATATTTAACTTTTTTCCTTCTTAAATGTAAACTGGTATCAGACAAGACTAGGAATACTGATGTTTTATTTTTCATTCAGGAAGCGGAACTTTCACTGCTGTTCCCATCTTCCATTGTACGTGCTACTGAATATCATTCCCATCAAATGGTCTCTCCTCACATGTTACTTCCTAAACTTCTGTTTCCTTACCCACTCCCCTCTTCTAGTCTTTGAAGTTCATATTCTCATGTTAAGCAGCATTGCTTTTGGTCTCATTTCTCCTGTCCTCACTGGGCCTCTTCTGTTGCTACTTTGGTTTTCTATACTCCTACTACTCTTGGGCAGCCAGTCCCTTTGCTTTTATCTTTTGCTCCTCATCTGCCCAAACCTGCCTATCATTTACTTATAGCAAAGTGAGTAAAAGAGAGGAAGGAGAAAAACATGTATCAATATAAACCTTAAAAACCTCAAAGAGGATAAACAAAATTTTCAGCCAAGATTAAAGGAAAGGGAAAGCAACTTCTGATGTGCTTAAATGTGGGGAGAGTGTTTTATCTCAAAGCAAGCACCATTTTACATGCATGCAAGACAACAATACATGTTAGCAGCATCCAGCCTTGTGAGATAGGAGCTGCTCACTTTCTGCAGAATGTCTTCAGGTGAGGGAGTCATTGGCCAACAACAAAACATGAACACAATATACATCTTTACCTCCCACGAGCCTAAGATACTGAGTGAGAGCTACTACGTTACTTGAGAGAGGGAACAGCTAACTCCTGCTGAATTCAGTTATCATCAGGAGTTAAGAGTAGTTATCTCTTGCAGAAACATGAGAGCTTCTTCCCCTGCAGGAACCAGAGACGGCCTCCTGTCAAGGTCAGAGCAAGGGCCAGAAGCCCCTGCTGTTCACCTTCACAGCTGTCCAGCAGAATCTTGCCTTCAGGGAACCAGTTTCATTCTTAAGAGGCAGCCCATTCCCAGTGCGCTCAGAAACACAGCAGATGTCCTTTTCTGAGCACCATATGCTGAATATGTAAAGTGTTAGCTAAGAAAGAAAGCTAAGTGGCTCTGTGCAATAAGGAGTAACAGCTCACAAATCAATGAAGCAAAGACCAAAAGACACTTTCTGACCTTACCATCTCATTAATTCCACCCTCCTCACCTTTAAGTAAGCAAAAAAAAATTTAAATTATGTATAAATTCTTCAGAACATTCTTGTCTCTGATTTGTCTCTCAATAGGATAAATAATCCTGTTTCAATTATTTAGCAACAAGAAAAGTTCAGTAGGGGCCACATCTGAAAGAATCCCTCTAAAACACTTTGCCTGATAAAGTAACATCTTTGCATTTCAGTCATTACAAATTAAAACCCAAACTGCAAAGATTTTGATGAAAGATTAGTAATTCACTGACATTTTAATAAACAAATATCCACATCTTTTCAAAATGTCTGGATCTGACTTCTAAATGAAGCCATAGTAGTTGCACATAGAAAGGTCAAATTTACAGACTTCTACTTCATCTGAGTTGCACTGCAGTTATCATGGCACATATACCTTGATCCTGTATAAATCTGAGATTTATGAAAATTTTGGTAAATTTGGCCAATTTTGCTGTATGAAATGAGTGCCTCTGGTATTCATATGGTCTATGTTAGTTAAAAGGGCTGAAAAAGCATTCAAGAGTTCATAGGAAATATTCAGGAATTACATCCATCATAAGGTTTTAATTCAGTATTAATACAACCATTTGACTACTTACTGTTTTCCTTTCTGTGTGTGTGTGTGTGTGTTTCCCCCCCTCCCCCCTTAGCCCAGTTTGGGGGAGCAAGGGGGGAAAAAATCAAAGTAAACTACAAGTTAAACATTAAGCACAGTTAAATCCTGTTAATACAGTTAAATACCTAGCTATCCAAGATGTTTTCTTCACAGTCTTAAAGCAGGTCACCAACTTTAGATAAGTGCTCTCTTTGAATCTCTGACTTATGTCAATATCTGCTTTTGTTAGGTTACCAGTTCACTACTGAATACACTGATCATCAGCATTAAAGTTTGTATAACCTCCAATAAATAGACTTTTGTCGTAAGACGTACACATGACGAACTGAAAAAAATGTTCTTCAGTTAGCACTTCTCCTTCCACAGCCCTTTCCTATTTCTTTCTCATCCTTCATATTATGAATGCAATGATGAAAATGAGTAAATCAAAACTGGATGAGATGCCAGTCCTCTCTGCATAACTAACCTCTTGTGACTGAACGCTAGATATGCAATTTTGTAGGTGGCATACCACAGCTAAGTGTGGTTACCTTAGATGTTTGTGGGTTTTGGGGTAAACTAATTTGTTTCACAATCAACATGTACTCTGCTTTTCTTTTGAAGAATTTTTTATGGTATCTCTCCTTAAATGTGCTAAACCAGACTGCTTGCTAAGCAACTCTGGCATTTCATGTTATGTGAATAAAACAGGCTTTGTAACGAATAGGTTCACAAAGACAGTGCACAGGTACCCCTGCAGCCTTTAGAGTTGTAATAGATGTATTATCCACATTAACAGAATAAGGCATTTTGCAGAATGCTAACCTATTCCTTTTCCTTATTGTCAGTATCCCAACCCTCCCTTTCAAATCCTTCCCAAATTAGGTAAAGCACAAGTTGATTATAGTATTGGCTATAATGCCACAGAAAACAGACTGATGAAATAAACATAATAAATACCTCCTCCTACTTTGCAGCAGTTACTGGTTGATTACTAACCAACACTACTTGATTGCTTTCTGAAAGAAAAACTGGGAAGTTAAACAATTCTGTCACAAAGAAAAAATCAATTTTTTCTGAGTAGTCAAAACAATGCAACATGCAGAAAAAAAATATGTGATAAAGTTTAGGAAAAGAATTTCAAAAACTTTTAATGCATTTTTGAAGGACTAGGTATAAGGAAAAATGCCTCTCAAATAACATGAAAGTTATCATATAATGTTATATGGGATTTACTCACATAAACTGCATTTTTATAAGATATTCAGCACAAATATAAAATATCAATTAAACAGAGGCAATTTGGATATATCAATTCTGAAAGCTGCATAAAGACAGAAAATATTTTAATTCCTGCTAATCCAACATTAACAACATGTTAGTTACATGTTAGTTAACAACATGTTGCTGAAAAGCTAGATGTGCCTACAGTTCTCTAATACAAACAAATGTCTTTCTGATATACGAACAAAAAGAGAGTCTTGCCTTACTGACAGTATTAAGAAAAAAATAACTCCAGTTTGTACAGATTTTCATAGGTTAACTCGTTTTGCTAAAATCTAAAAGAGAATTAAAAATCATCTTGAGTTTCCAAGAGAATGAATGAACATAGCAAGTACTTCTTTCCTAATCAATGGCTCTGATAACAAAAAGTGCCCCTTTTACTTGTGAGTTAAGCAGCTTTTGGCAGGGTGGCCTTTTGTATTATTCTTACATAGTTTATGAAAGCAAATAGCCAGGAAAATCCATAAACCCTTTTATCAACCTTTGAAAGAGAGAGCAGGATTTAAATGGGGAAAAAAAGTTAATGAAATTGTGGTCACCAGCCCACTCCAATCCCCTAAGCTTTATATTCAAAGAACAGGACAGGAAAAGAAAGACAGGATTAATTGAGCCTTTATGGAGCACGCAATTCTGAGCAGCTGACTGCTGAACAAACAGCAATACTTTCAGCTTAACTTCACACTTTCTGTCCTTTTACTATACAAGCTCTCGTCATACTTAAGGCCATCTAACCAAACACTAATGTCATCCATAAACTTATCTCAGCATGGAAACTTTGCATTAATTAATTTAGAAAGAGAAATACATAGCGTCTTCCTGCTCTAGCTGTCAACATCAAGTTCTTTGCAGGAGGGAAGACTTCAGTGCCTTTCGTTAGGTAATCTCTCCAATGTGTTTTAATTACTTTATTATTCTTGAACAAAGTGAGACAAGTAGCCTTGAGGAAATGGTGACAGGCAGAGAAAAACTGTGTACTATGGACCCAAGTCATTCAAACAGTTTGCTGAATTCCCGTACTTCAGAAATTGATCTGAAGCCAACAGATACATAGAATTATGAACTCCTTTTAAGCAGAAACAAATCAACTCACATAGACTTCAGTCAGCTAAACACAGCTTAGGCTAAAGAAACATCCACCTTCAGAAATGAAAAAGAAAACGTATCTTCTACTAATTTCCAGAAGGCAGGTTCCCCAGAACAGCTGCCTTAATGAATCATACACGTTTCTTAAGTAAAATAAACATGGAAAAAGAGTAAAAACGTGAGGTAGTTCAAGAGCAGTATATAGCCTACAACTAAGATTTCCAAACAACAGACAAATCTTTGCAGGGAGCCATGCAGCAAACTCTGTACTGTCACAAACTGTATACGCTGATTCAAAGTCAAAGGAGCCAAAGGCTGGCAAATGCACTAAGAAAACTGCACTGCAAAGCATCACTGCAATATTATTTTTCAGACAGGACCTCTGGAGGTCTCCTAGTTCAATCTCCTTCTCAGAGTGGGCTGTCATCAACACCTGGTCAGGTCTACTCAGGTCTTGAAAACCAGCAAACATGAAATACAACAGCTCTCTGGCTAAAACCTGTTCTAGCGCTACACTGCCCTCCTAGTGCAACACTCATGTCAAAAACTCTTTTTCTTTCATCAACATCCACTTTGGATACACAGTGGTGGCCCTGGAGATCCTGCAGATACGACTGCCACATGGTTACCTTTAATACCAATGCAAGAAATGGGTCTAATATGTTTCTGCTTCCATTCAGAGGTGACTTCAGATAAAGTATCTCTGCCCACATACCTCTTCATCGCCTTATAAATCTTGATGGATTTCCAGCTCCAAAAAATGAATAGTCCATACACCTTATAGCAATGCTGAGCTGTGATGGATATTCTCAGCTAAGAAACACATTTTTAAACATAAAATTTATTCTAATACATTCATATATTTCTCAGCCAGATAGTACAAAATATTAAATAACACTGCATATATATATATATATATATACATATATATATGACAACTGACTGCGGGAGCGCTTTGCATCATTTACAAATGCAGACATTCAAAAAAGCAATATATAACAGTGGAAAATAAAAATACTCCTTCTGAAGTTATTTCACTTTTAAAGATGTATGGATAACTTATACAAAACTTAAGGCACTTTAGTATCGCTTCCTCCTTAAAATTTCTTCCTTTATTTTAGTTTAAATGTATTAAGTTTTTGTTTTCTCAGCCAAGCAATCACAGGTATCACATGACATTGACGAAAAACAGTAAATAACATACCACTGCTCATTTCTACCTTAATCAAATAAATCAAGTACCATCTGTCCTAAAAAGAGGATGTGAACTACTCAAAATACTCACATTCAACAACATTCACATTATCACAGCTAAGACCAAGTCTAAAAAGGAATCAGAGCAAGAGCAATATTACCATATAAAAGCGGCATACTGCAGGGATTGTTTGGTATATTTGAACAATGTTCGCCTTTCACACACGTGTGCACAAACAAGCTGGGCTTAAGCAAACGCATATGAAGCTAAGATTACACCGAAGTAGTCATCTGCTCTAAGCTTCAGTCTGGCGGTACAGTCTGTGAAGTTTTCCTGTTCATAAACTCCACACGGCAGCAGGAAGTGTGTGCTCCATAAACAAACCGAATCAGTAATTCAAGATAACGCAACCTCTAAGCCAATGCCCGGGCTCTCTTCAGCTGTGAATTCTCCTTGCGTTGTAGCCTGGCTCCTGGGCAGGGAAAAGGGGAGGAAAAGCCCTGGAGGACATCCAGCTGAGGACACTCCAGCTTTCAACAGCCACCAAAACCGCAAAGACGACGAGTTTATCAAAGCACCTCCCTCCATGTACGCAAACTACTATGTACTGATTAAGACGCAAACGCAACCAGATTATTCATACGGGCACAGGTTTGAGCAACTGGGGCCTTAATATTTGCATTAATAAGCTGAAGTGACTAAAATGTCCCCTTGGTTTTACAGACAGTATACACCTTGCATTCAGGGTTCACCTACTGAAGGCTCAGATATATGTGAAGTAATGAATATATTTATGAAGTGTAGCACCATTAGCCAATATTTAATAATATATATTTTTGCTATCCAACTATTTACATTTAGATTTAATTTTCAGCTATTTACATTTAGATTAAATAGCTTTTAATAAATTTTAAGCCATTTTAATGGCTTTTAATAAATTCATACAATGATAATCTAAACCTATTTACTCTGTTTTTATAAATTATTTCTAGTAAATATAGTAAATCATGGGATAAATTAAATAAGCTTAACTGATAAATGTGCTTTGAAATATTGTTTTAAATTCTAAACATTGCTTGGAAGAGTGACAAAAAGTAAAATCAGCTGAAACAAACATAAAACAGAAATACATAATTGTCTTGAATCATTTTTCCAAAAAGCCCTTAAAAACTATAAAACTAATTCAAGAGCTTAATCTAGAGATATGGTCTATGAAACACAAGTACAAAACAGACTTTCAAAGCTCTGCTGCACAGAGATGAATATTCTTAAAACAATCTTAAACCAAGCTTTATTGTTTTGATTTACCACATTGTAATTTTAGTTTTCATCTTAGATCATAATCTCTCTGCAATCAAATCTGAGTCTATTAGGTAGCACTCACTTTTACGCAAGAGATTTAGTTTCAACATGAAGTTCTACATAATAAATGAAAAAGACTTTCCATATTGATTTATTCTTCATGATTTTTTCAGAAGTGCCAGCACTTCAGAAAGTCATACTTTTAAAAGAATTTTGCTCTCATTAGGCATCAAAACAATCTCAGACCTCCTTAAACTACACTAAGAATCTTTACTACTAAATACCATTCACTCCTTAAAAATCTGTCCACTTAATGATAGCTACTCAAACTCTTGGAGCCTTTTAACAACTGTTTCGTTAAGAATTTGAGTGGACTGGGGTTATTTTGTCTTTGTTTTCTATGCTCACTTCTTTTTCTATTTTTTAATATTATCTTGCTCTCTGATATGTTTAAACAAAAAAAGTAGGCATCTAACTTCCATCATTTTCAATCTCCCTTTTCCGTGATTCTGAGAATCATCATCGTTTGTATCCAGAATAAATTCAGCTCTTTAGATTCCTGAGCGCTATTATTTGTAGTGTTTTACCATTAAATAGTCCAAGACTATGAAGTATTTCCCCAGATCCACTGATGATAATGAAAAGGTCATTATCAACCTAGAATAGACTGATAACTTCAGTTTGATGGCAATAAAAATGTATTCCGTAAAATACCGGTATCTATAAAGTGCCTTCTGTAATATCAGCTTAACACCTGGCTTTGTGATTCTATGCATCTGCTAAGAGTACAAACTGACTTGCGATGCTAGAGGGAAGCTTCAAGGATCTTTGCAAAAATCTCTACATCTTTTTCCTTTCCAGTGTGCTGTTTAGCTATTCCGTAGAAACGAGGATTTCATTTTAAGATTAAGAAATCTCTGCTCCCAACAGTTGTTTCACATGTTTCCAGACAACTGCGTTTGCTGAACTGACCCAAACATTAAATGATGCAGATTTCTAGGACATGATTATACTATTTCTTGTTACTCTCGGTATCACCAGGGTTTTGTTTGTGAAACTTCTGGAATCAGAATCTAATTAACCATACTACAAAGCGGAATATGGCTTTTCTACTGCAGCTGCTGTAGGCCCCAACTCCAGCTTGAAGCTGGAGCAAAGGAAAATATTCCAAGCAGAACACACCACGGGCAGCAGAACTTGGGCATAGTGCAGCAGGTTAGAAGACGACAGTCAGTGATTACTAAATGGAATTGCCAGGGAAAGCTCTCAAAATGCTTTGGTCTAATATGGCTTATTTGCACCACTGTAAATGGACCCTAGTTAATCTCTGCCTTTTTTTCTTCCTGATCTATTTAAGCCCATCTCCAAGAACAACATTGCTGTATCTGGGAAAATATGCATTTTAAAATGTAAAGTAAATGCATTTTAAAAAGGAAACTGTTCTATATGATCATCACTGTTGTTGACCCATTTAAAATGGTTAATATCCAAGTAAGGGCAATATATTAACAAACCGTTACGTATATCAGACTAAGAATTAAGATAATAAAACTTTCCAAATATAACAGAACTTTATATGCAGGAAGACAGTTTTTGTGGAAATTCAGAGAAACCACCTGTGAGGAATTCAGTCTTCACTTGCTTTTAAAAAGGAAGAAAAGGGTAAATCATACACATCCAGCTATGACCAACTATGCACCTGCAATCAGTGAGTGATCACACCACCTTAAGATATAATCTACAGATGCTCCTTTAAAAAAACTTAAGCAAAATAACTTAAATTTCTAAAACCAGCAAGGCTTACTACTTGTAGTACTTAGATTATTTCATCTTATCTTTCCATTGTCGAGAAAGGTTTGAGACATTCCACATAAATTAGAGCCTGTTATGCCACTGTTCATCCTATCCTCCCACCATCTCTGCCAAAGAAATAACAAAGAATAACAGGAAATAAATGTGCCTTTTATCACCATGAGCATTTGTTAAAAATATAATCATGAAATATGCTTTTAATTCTATTCATGCAACAGCAACTAGATGTTATGAATGGGCTAGAAACCATACTGTAACAGACTTGATTTCACTTTAAAGCTGTTTTGAGTTAATGACCAAGAGATTACAGGGTTGATGTTTCTATAATTAATGAATCATTACTGAATTGAAAATATTTCAAAAAAGTAATTGACAAAAATGAATTGAGCACTGTGCTCTGCCCCTCTCTGACAAACAGAAAGATTAATTCAAATAGGAAATTAATATAGTATGGATCACTCTGGTTCGAAGCATATTTGTCATACTAAACTGAAATAATGTGTTTAAAAAACGATAGCATTAAAATTTATTTCATTGGCTTTGTGTATATTACAGTAGCACATCTAATTTAATCACCTTAATGAACAACATAAAATTAAAGTTGTGATTCTACTAAAGCTCTTGTTGCTCAGCTATTACATATGACCTCAGCAGGACTGTTCATACATTTTAACAAAATACATGCATGGTTGCAGCAAGGAAGAATAAGCTCCAAAAGTAATTGTAAAAATTAAATTTACTAAAAAAAAAAAAAAAAAAAAAAAAAAAATCCTTACATGTTTTTAAAGCAATTTAAGCAAACACTGTTTTTTGGCAAGTAGTTCCCTATGGTATTTATTAAAATAATGAACAACTTGTGCATAAAATAAATAGCTCTATGTTCACAAAATGTCCTACTAGAAATTATTAACTTATTCTTGCAGGACTTTTAGGAAAAAATATAGTACAAAATCTGCTTACCTCTCAGATACCAAAAAATGAAGGGATATAGACCTTGTATAGACCTTCATGTTTAGAATCTAGCACGAAACCAGGTGAAGGCATAGCCAGGGTGTTCTAGCACAAGGTACTGCCATAATTCACAGCTGAGATGGCCCTGCTGTCTAACATTGTAATAGCTACAAATCATTCGTTAAACAAAACTTCTGACATTATGACTCAAATAAGAGTACAGTATTCATTAATATCAGCTGTATGTCTTACTTATTCCCTATAAGCAGAACTTAATTCTATTATCTTTATGCCATGCTTAAAAATACAAAGAGATGTAAAATAGATTTATTAATCATTAAACAAGATGAGAAGATTTTGGAGATGCAAATAGAGAAAAAACACAACCTAAACTGTTTACAAAGTCATTAAGATTTAAAAATCTCACCAAAACTTGACTGAAGGCATGATTAATTTTCTGTACCACATTTTACTGAACATCATCCAAAATAATTTACAGAAGACTTTTATTCATCGAGTGGGATCACAACTGGGCCAAAGAATCTGGTGACAAGCATAAAAGCAGGAATGTCAGATACGTGCTGCAGATAAGATGGAAAGTAATACATTTGGCCATATGTTTTTCAAATATCATAGAATACAATAGAGAATTGCTCTGTGTCAGCTCAAATTGTTTTTTTCTTTCTAAGAGTAACAGACTATTTTAATTAATAAATCATTTCCAGTCTTTCAAAAAAGAGACTACAGTTAAAAAATTACAGTAGAATTATTATGTTACATATGGCAATGCACTACACAAGTCTTCACAAAAAAATATTCTTACACTACAGCAGAATGCTGTGCTCAAAGGTTCTTTGAAAATATAGGGACACTAAATTTCTGAATGATAGCCATATACCCGTTTATATTAGCTTTTATATTTTAGATCTGTAAGCTGAAAAAACCAACATGAACAAATCCTTTTTTCCGCAGTCAAAATTCGTCAAAATCAGCACTTTGAGGAGAAAAAGATGCATCACTGGCTAGGATACTAATATGGAAGCAAAGTTCAGGTTCTGGCTGTACCATACCTCTCCTGTGCCACCTCCTCCGAAACAACAGCTAACCTCAGAACCTCAACTGTTAGCGGGTATTACTACCATGTCACAAATCACCCCTGAATTTAAAAAGCTGAGAAGTTTTAAACTAGGTATCACAGCAAGAATAGCAACATAAATATCTAAGACAGAATCATACAATTAAGACTGATCCCATGTGTGGAGGAAACTTGTGCAAGAGAGCTGTGTTTAAAAATAACATGCCAAGAAACAACTAACTGTACTGCAACAGCCTATTCATCATAATAAATTTTAAGGAACAGGCAAATTACAGTGTTTCAGAAACTGCACAAACAAGAGCAAAACAAAACAATCTGCTTCCATAAAGCAAACAGGAAGAGGAATGAAGATGAATGTTATAAATATTTTCTTTGGATATTTTTGGTTTTATTTTTAGTTTCAATGCATGCTAAAAAATTAAACATGTATTAATCCACCCAATTCCATTCTGTCACTTCTTCTCCCTCCTTCCATAAAAATCACCAGGCAGTGTTAGGTCTAATCTAATGAAGATTTTCTGTGAAAAGCAAGTTACTGAGTAATGTCAAAAATGTATATCCCAGCTATTACGTTAAATGATTATGTACGTTATACATGTATGTCATTGTCTGGTAGACAGCTGCAACTGCCTGGATAAAGACATACTGAAAACCTGCTGCTATAACACAAACTTTGTTCAAAAAACCCTTGTTATGACCTTGGACTTCCTAAGCCTTGATAGTCTACAAAAAAATGAGAAACCAAGTCATCTCAACCCAACTGCTTTAGACACAGTCCTGCTGTTGAACTCACGTCAAAAGAAACAAAACACTACGCTGTTTCTATGTTAGTGCTGAGTCGGGCTCAAGACATTCTCACAGTTTGTGGAAAAGAAATTTTCCAGTAATGAGTTGGACAAACGAAAAAAGGCTAATTATATATTCTTTCTGACAGTGAAAGTGAAGTCCCTGAAGTGAAGAGGGACTTGATTTAGAACTGAGATGTCTTGAGAAAATTGTTCTGAATTCTACACTTTTTTTCCTTTGAAAAACTGGTCTGCAACTGAACCAAGTGAAATTAAAGTATAATTCAATATATTGAGGAGGTGGCACAATCAGACCCTCCTAGAAAGAAATGGAGACAGATACACTGGACAGCAAGCTCTTTTTGGACAAGGCTCTAGGTGCACATGCAGTATTAAGCAAAACAAAAGATCCTAACTGAGGTGGAAGCTGAACAAATTATTAGATCGTGCTTCAGTGCTTCTAGCACCAGATCAAAAATGCAGCTTTTCCATACTGCAAAGCATTGGTATGATATCACCCTGGAGGCTAAAAAAGCAATTTCTTTTTGACATTTAACTTGTACTGAAAAGTTTTAAGCTGGAAAACATGCAGTCCATCTATAACACTGAGTTTTCAAACCAAGTCAGGTTTCAGGTGTCCTTTCATAACTAGCATAGAGTATTTAGACATAAATTCCAAATTGTGTGCTAATTTGTCACAGATATAGTAGCATGCCAATGTCTAATTCAGATCAGATTTGTACTGCAAAGAGATCTGGCAGTGAAACTACTGCTTCTGTTGAGAAATTTAAGTATTACAGTAATACAAACAACAGAAAAGTCCCTGGCCTTAGAAATCTGCAGGCCAACAGACATGTACCATGATTTGAAAGCTTGAAGTAAGCAAATATTCACAGACTGGAAGTGAAATAAGTCACACCAAAATCCCCCACAACAAAGGTAATGGCAATAAGACTAAGGCAGTCTCTCTTATTCTTATTGACCTGGATTTTTGCACAGCGCTGTACCATACAAGTACATAGCAGTGCTCTTTTGAAGAGAAGACACTTCAAAGTCATGCCTTCAAGCAGATATATAGCACAAGAACAAACAGAAGAACAAGAAAGCTCCGACTTTTCACGTGCAGCAAAATCTTTGTACCTAACAGCTCTGTGAAACAGAATACAGAACTAAAAGAAGATAGCCAAGCACTTTCCTGGTTTTAGCGTTGTTGCTTCATCTCTCTTTCCCATTTCACTAACCATAAAAGTAACCTTTTTCAAGGTTTGGTAGGATACTTCATAGCAGATTACTAATTAAAAAAAAAAAAGAAAAAAAAGGCTGATAACTTTTCATTGCAGAATGAACTAGGTTTTTTCTTCCATTAAGAAAAACAGAAATTACTGTTTTCAGAATCAAAAGAACTCAATTTCAGGCAAACAAGCACCATCAGCGCTTGTGCACAGCCAGCCTTGGTGAACAACAGCCTTCAAACTGTTACCTTGTGCATTAAAAAAAAAAAAAAAAAAAGCTCCCTTCTTCACACTATGAAGGGTATATGATTTTTAAAACTCTGCTGAAATATTTAACTAGAGGACTTGAAAATGTACTCATCAAAAAGAAAGACTTGTTGAGAGATTCTGTGGAGAAATATAGAGATACTGCAACCTCTAAAAAGCAGCAAATAAAAAATTCCATTCACACTGAGGCATGCACCAGTAATTTTATTTTTGAGAAACTACATGTTAATGTCAAAATTGTCATTAAAGTCCATAAATTTTGTCTGGCACAGTCTGGTTTGTCAAGCTTGCTTATGCATATTTGATATCCTAGTTCATTCTTCCAGCTATTACTTCTGAACGAAGATGTAATTATGTCTTTTGTCTCTACACTATAAATAGCAAATTCCTATTAATATTATTGAAATACGCACTTTGAGAAAAGAAGATACATATACAATTATTTGTATCTTTTTTAAAAAAACAATAAAATCATCTAAGTCATATCAAATAAGCTGGACTGTCTTATTTATATTAATAATACACATACGCAAGAGTTTTAGTGCATCAGGTAGAATCATTCCAGATTTAACAGCATAGCTAAAATGAAAGTTTTTTTTTAACCATTACCAAATAATCTAGAGATTATAAGTCAATCACTGGTTGTGCAATTGTGCTGACAATAGGGATTCAGCTTTTATGATCACGGTACCCCCTTGGAGGATAGAGGACTCTTAGGAAGAGACAGCACCACCTCAGGGTGTGGGGCAAAAATATCGTTGCCAACAGGCTGGCCAGCCTGGTGAGGAGAGCTTTAAACTAGGAACACTAGGAGAAAGGAAGATGCCAACCCACAGTCAAGTGAGGAAGCGGTAGACCAGGCTGGCAAACAACAGGTGTAGGGTACCAGGGACAAGAGAGACCTCAAAAAGCAACAAAACTGGGCAGAAGGGGGACCACCTCAAGTGTGTGCATATAGTATTACGGGGAAAGCTCTTACATCTTTCCTGCAAAATCAGCACCACTGGGTGCCTCTCTGTAGTGCCTGCAGACTAAGACGTCTGCAGCACGGGCAACCAACAAGAGGAATTAGAGGTCGGCAGGCAGCTGCAGGGCTACATTCTCACTGAGATTACGGAGACATGATGGAACAGCTAAGATGACTGGAGTGCTGCAATGGAAATATATACTCTCCTTAGCCAAGATAATATTCCTAAAACATTAGCAATGAGAAAAATAAATCAACCACTCCTCAACCTTTAAATTATACAAATCTCCCAAATTCTACTTCTACTCGGGGGGGGGGGGAGCTTCTATATAAAATCCTTCTCTATAAGAACATATTCTGCTTTGTCTCATTTTCAACAAATACATCTCCATCTCAGTTAAAGAAAACCTCATTCATTATAAAACTCAACAAAAAACCTCCCAAGTATTCTGATAAATACTGGGTATCACTCAGTATCAAATATCAGTATCACTCAGTAAAAACAAAACAAAACAAAACAAAACCCAACGGATTCATTTTTCAGTGCTGTCATTTGGTAGGTCACTCACCATCAAAAAACAGCAGATTTATGGGAAGGTCTTTGTTTTTATTATCAGTTAGGTAATTAACTATGAAATTCTGGTTACATTTCAACTCCGTCTCATCCTCAGTTGTCATGGCTTTAATCTTTTCACAGTATAGTCTCTGCCCACATTCAACTATGATCTAATATACAATACAGTCAAAAATACATCTGTGATGTTAGTAATAACTTAGCAATAACCCAATAAAGAAATTGTTTTGTCTTATCTATATAAACTATTTATAACTGCACCCGAAAATTTCAAATAAAATAGTGAAGCTACATATTTCTAGCTTTTGTTGCCATTGATAGAATGTAATCTGTCCCACAAACTGGATTGCTTGAATAACCCTCCCTTCATAACCTTCTTTCCAAAGAATCATAACAGAAGATGAATTCTTGAATGCAAAATATCTGATTAAATTCAACCATAAAGTTGCATTTGATCTCCAAAGTGCTATACATAACCAGTTCTGTACACAGATTGTGTATGTATAAATATACACACAATTATTATGTCTTACCTGTCACCTAAGCAATAACAATAGATTCCAAACTCATTGCCACAAGACCTTAAACTGTTACTACCTAGGAATTTATTTCTCAAGTAGCTCCTGTTGATGACAGAAAAACGTAAGAATGACCATATAGCACAATATACCTAATATTACAACAAAATACAATGGAAGTAAGTGGTGCAATTTGAGATATTTTATCTACAAATGATCATCTTTCCCTTTACAAAACAAGTCTGTAATGCTACAAGTAATAGCACAGGGTTCTAATCCAAGACATACCAGCCATTTAGGCCCCACTGAACTTGCTCTGGAAGATGTGAACCCATGTAGGAGGATGCTGTATGAAATGTAAGCAGGTAGAAGTCCATAGCAAACACCAGTATTTGTCAATATCCTTAGCTGATGGAAAAGGAAAGGAAGCCAAAGTTTTCCAAGTGCAGCTTTAAATGTCACATACGCAGTCTAGAACCATTTACAAACTGAGCTAACTTTTGGCGTAGCCTTCCAAATACCAGGTCCAAACTCTAGGGTGG
The DNA here is from genome assembly GCF_028389875.1 of Rhea pennata. Taxonomy (NCBI): domain Eukaryota; kingdom Metazoa; phylum Chordata; class Aves; order Rheiformes; family Rheidae; genus Rhea; species Rhea pennata. The sequence continues at coordinate 64,951,141 of NC_084666.1, forward strand.
AAAGGAGCATTTGTATAATGTTGAAAAGTTTATGAGGGGGTGTGTGTGTGTGTGTCTGTGTGTGTGTGTGTGTGTGTGTGTGTGTGTGTAGTAACACATATATACACACATACATTTTTTTTTTCCAACACACTCCTAACAAGGATGGACTGCAGAAAACACGCAGAGCAACTGTAAGCCAAGAACTTTGTCCAGTTCAGCATTTCTTTATGGAAGCTGTTGGAACAGTTGAAAATTTATACCGCTAAGAGGTATTCTAGCCTTTGGAGGGGGGTGAAGGGGATAGGGGATCTTACATTGTTTCTTTTTCCTTGTCACGAAAAGTGTGAGAATACAGAAAACATGGAGTTTTCAAAAGCATTTAAGCAGACTTAAGAGTACTTCAGCAATCAACACATTCAAAATCAAAAAGGCTATGTAGGGTGTGTTCATAGAATTATTAAATGAACACTATCTCAACTGGTCTATGTACAATATGATTTCAACATGAACACTAAGCCCAGCAACTCATGACAGATCCGAAATAGTCAAAAGAACTTCCTGGCACAAGCTGAAATAAAAGACTTGCACCTCTCTGTATTGCTGGATAACAATGTTAAAAAAAATCATAGCAATGATGCTCAAATTTTATTACTTTACATTAGATGTGACTGATTTTAATACTGGGATTATTTTCCCATTTTGCTACACTCACATGATAATACTACAAACAATCAACTGAACTACCTACTTGCTTTGACTCTTCAATACTTCAGAAGATTTTAAAGGATGTGAATTCCTTCTGATATTGTTATGGTAAGATGCCAGAAATTTGACATGAGACATGTGCCAAAAATTAACTTTCAGAAGCTAGTCCAGACCATCTGGAGAAGATGCATTTCAAGTTCAAAATAATTAATACCACCTTCACTAAAACACTAAGCATACAGTAGTCTGGCCTTTCTTTCAAATAATTAAAAGCTTTTACAGTATCAGATTCTGAAGAGATAATGAATCACTCAAATTACTTCTAGATTTATTTTTTCTACTATAAAGTTGTTTTCTTTTTAACATACAGCAGTGCTATCTTGCTCAAAACTATTGATTAGAATTCTAAACACACAACTGTAGCCTGAAATCTAACTTTCAGGAAGAGCGAAAATGAAACTCCTGACCTTATCCAATGCGGGATTGTAGGTAATTCAAGCAATACATTCATAGTTCTTAAATTAGAAATCTAAAAATATTGAAACTGCAGATGGAAACAATAAGTAACTTCAACAGACAGAAAAAAATTATCCTTATTGCTCATTTTGTCACAACTGATTTACAAATTAGAAATAAAAGTCTGTACTTTAATTCTGCAACAGATATTGGAGGGGATGAGGACACTTGTATAACGCTTAGAATGACTGTATATGCAACACCTGTATTTCTAGCAGAAAGAGTAGATTTCAAAGTACATCGTATATAGACAAACCCCATTGTGTTGCCTTGAAATACTGCCATCCATAAAATCATTATAAAAAGTCAATGAACAGCTCACACAAGTCCACTAATGCTCTATAACACTTGACAGTATATCAATAGTGATAAGCTTTTTACCTTACAATAAGGATGGTCCCAGCCCCTCTAACACACAAAACTCTTACACTACAATGTAAGGTTGTTTGAGTCATGTTTGCCCATATTTCTGAAATAAACTGCCTAATTTAACAAACACAAACTAAATTTCCATTTTTGTTTATTTTCATCATGCATAAATTGATCCAAGACTCTAGGCAACCATAAACTCTGGAAATAACCAATAGCTTTAGAAATAGCTTCTTAAGGCTCTCTAATACTAACCAAAGAGTTGAATAGTTTCATGAATCCAATAAGCAAAATCAGAATTTTTTTAAAAAAAAAAATTGTGAAGGTCTAACAGTTTTCAAAATTGATTTAATTAATTTAATTTCTTATTAATTATTATTTATTAGTAGTATTTATTATTATTTCAATTATTTCTTCATTGTATTTAATTTCTTTTATTTCAATCAAGGAAACCTAAAAAGCAAAGTTTATCAGCTATCATGTCCACATTATACAGACTGCTGCACAAGTGTATTAGGTATGCTATAATACCTGACCAGCACTACATTTTCCTTATAATTATTTTGAATACTTCACTAATAACATCTAACAGGGAGAGGGGAAAAATACACACAATTATACAATTAAGGGAAACATAACATGGTCCTGCATTTGCAGCAGGACTATATCTGCTTATATCAGTGAAAGCACTGTTTCAGAAGTTCTAAAAACGTATTCAGGTTCAGAATAGGCATTTGCATTTACCATCTCACTTTGTACATTGAAATGAAACTTCCTGTCAGCTTTCAATTTACTCCCTATATTTCAGATGTCAGATATGTACATTCATAACCTATCCTTAAGTAAGATCTTAAAAGAAGAAAACAAAGCAGTTGGAAGCATTGGTTGCTAACTGCAACACTGCAGCTATGCTGGAATTACTCACTTTATAAATCAAAAATGCTTAAAACTGCTTTTAAAGCCACATAATGAAATAACCATGAATACTATTAATAGTGCCTAACACTATAGATGACACCAGCTGATCTGATTCTCTGTTGCCGACCTCAAGAGAAGACCAAGCTGTGAACTAAGAACATGTACTATTTTCTTCTATAAGCAATCTAAGAGGTTCTCTGAAGACAATTACCAAAAAAGATAATGTAAATCTACAAAACATTTCAACCTTCAACAAATCCTCTCTTCCTTCCCTGCTAAATCAATAACAAATAATATTTACATTCTGAGACAGCATTATCTGTAATAGATAAGAATGATATATTACATCTCAACAAAAGGACAAGGAAAAATAATCCAAAGTTTAAGCAAGAGAAATTCTGCCTGGATATAAGGAAAAAAAAAAATCATGTTGACAGCACTCAGACACTGGACTAGGGGCCCAGAGAATCTGTGGACTCTCCACCCTCGGATTTTATCTACTTTATCTGTTTTATTTTATACTTTATCTGTTTAGATTCTAAAGAATCTATCCTCAGAAATGAATATGAGTGAACGTTAATAAATTTGAGTGAGACAAACATATGGATTATTCTAACATGTTTGCAGGGTTTTGTTACAGAGGAACAGGAGAAAGAGGCAAATTCTGCCTCAGTTTTAACCATTCTCTGAGCTGCAGTCTTTTTTGTGCATGGAGCACAGAAAGTATACCTTACATTTCATGTTCAGTTAGTTTTTCATTTATTTTTAACTTCTGTGTAATTTCTAGGTTCCTACATTTCCTTTTTTAGAAGCAGGATTGTGTTATAGAAGAGAACTTGTGACAGCTCCACTTACAAAGAACCTTTCTCAACTTCTGAGGAACATTTTCAAATGTTTGCATAGGTTAGATAGCTCTTTCACATTTTGACTAGTACCCTCACATCCTGATGAAGAGTTGCATATTCACATGCATTCAGGGTGCTGCTACAAAAGAATTTAATTGCCAAGTTACTTAAAAACATATCTCTTTACATCCTTCATTTGCCTACTTTTTTCTTCTACCACACTAAACAAACTACCTCCCTTTCCTCTGAATTCCAACCATAATCTAACCTTCTATTTTACAATCTCTTATCAGTTGCACAGAGGTTGGCCATTGAGTATGACAACATTTTTTTCAAAAAATTTCAAGAAAATTTTCAAAATTCTTCACATTTTATTATACATGCATTGGGGACATACTCCCTCCAAATATCCACTAAACTACTCATTCTCTCCTAGATATGTGCCCAGTATTCTCCTTTATCACAAAGGATACAAAGCTCCAGCAGATGTTGAGCTGATCAGCTTTAATCTCCTATCACCCTCCTGTTCAACTGTTAATCTCTTTTCTCAGACCTGGTAACACTCACTGCAGAAGGCAGCACTCTGTTAGGTGTTTTTCCAGCACCCAGCACAATGGATTCTGCTTCCTAATTATTGCTCTAGGTTCGACTGCAACACAAACAGTACTTTAATGTTTAAAACACCGACTCTAATTTGAAAATAAATGTTTAGAGCACTTTTTCCAACAGGTAGAGCCAAGTGTTACAGGTTACTGGGCTGAGAAGTGCGACATAAAAAGTGTTTCCTTGGGTGAGTCCTTAGTCTGAGGAGACACTCCCATCCACCCAGGTTCAGCCTTTAATCCAAGCAGATTATGCTGTCCTCTAGTGGTCCGCAAAAATGTTACGCTCCAGAAGTCTCATCCTACAGCACACGAGAAATAGTAAGAAAGAGCGACTGAGCTGATCAATTCACATTTTAGTCTTCAAAGTTAGATTTGCCCAGGGTATAAAAAAGTAGAATAACCAGAACACTGGTGCAGAGGTAAGGAGGATATGTTGATGCGTTTGCTTGAAAGGACAAGCTTTGTAGCAGAAACACATAGGCCAGTCATGCTCAGCTAGCAGTTGAAATGATAAATTTAAAACTTAGCTATCCCTCAATTACAATGAGGAGAAAAGAACAATATAAATGATATATAAAAATACTGAAAAAATGGAATAAACTAACTTTAAAAGCTTATACGATCTAGCAATGGCAGTCTATACATTATGAGTCCCCATTATCTCAGATATGTCAGATTGACAACACATGAAATTCTAGCTAGAGGACACAAGCTGTACAAATGGTTACATCCTATTATTATATAGAAGAGATTTAAGTCTCATGAGAAACCTTACAGAACAATCTTCAAAAAAGTAATGAAGATATTTTACAAGAAAATACCAGAATACAAAGCAGATGAAGTATCTCACTTAAAGACAATGCTGGTACACTAAAATGTAAATTTAAATTATACAGCAACTGGAATATTAAGATATTACTGTATTTTACAAGAACATTACGAAGACATCAGAATTTTTTTTTTTTTTTTTTTTTTTTTTTTTTTTTTTTTACCAATAGCATATTCAGAACACCTGGAGAAAAAGAAAGGCCCTAACTTGCTCTCCCCTCTAGTCTTTCTCATTAGTATAAATATGCCAATGCCTATGGACTTCATTACTATAATATTTGATTATATTTATAAATTTAAAATAGATCTTTAAAAATAAAATATATTGGCTCCAAGGAAGTAAAAATAATAGTTCTATTGATTTACATGGAAACAGGATAGTATTTCTTTAGAATTGTACCAAGTTTTTAGATATCCAAATGTTTTTAAAGGAATTCACATTCCTTTAAAATTGTGGGCACAACATTACAGAAGCATGCTGAAGGTCAGAAACATACCGATTTTAAACTACGCAGGATATAAGTATCAGTTTGCTCTAAAGTCTAAACATGAAATATACACTGTAGGAAAGCTCATACTTGCTAGTGCAGAGCAAACTCCTGAAACACGCATCCTGTTATTGCTTATAGTGGCAGGCACTAAGTCTATTTTGAAGTATGCAGAGGTAAGTGAGAAAAAACAAAATGAACATGACCATAACCTCAGCATTTTTTCCACGTAATTTTCTGGTTTTATTTTTGCTGAAGTTGAGAAACAGGCAGAATGCGTCCACATCTGTGTAATTCTCAACGACGTTAAGACTGCAAGGTATGTGTGGAGTCAATATTATGAAATGGGAACGCTATAAAAACGAGTTTGTTAAAAAGAACTCTAATGCCTTTTTACAGGTAGTTTCCAGGCAAAGACCAGTAAGAAATGTGTCACCACTGTCTTTTCTACAAAGTGTCACGTTGTACCAAAAAATCACTCCCGAGTGTATCTTACTGACCATTAAAGGACAGAGATTTCAACATAAATTGCTTTCTAAACACACACATACACCCACCCACACACCCACACAAAATGTTCATGATTTTGAGCCATGTTTAGAAGAGGATGCCTTTGTGGGATCCTGTCATGCACAATTCATAATCTCCAACTACACAGAAGGAGAAGGTTTTTTTATGTCTAAAAATTAGTGAGTGCATTCAAACTCCCATCAAGACTGGCCTCAGGCCAAATATAGAATGCAGTATTCCTGAAAGATCAAATGGCTCCCCAAAAAATCAAATATGAAATCTAAAGTTTTGCAATAATGCACTTTTTAAGGTGCATACACATAAATTAAGAGCCACATAAGTGTGAAATTGAGCTACCCTGCTTCTTCTTCTTAGTCTTTCTTACCACCTCAAGTATCGATGTTATCTATATTCAAGCAACGAACATTCGCTCTGTTGCTGAAAATTGACTTCTCAAGCGTTCGCTAGGAATAGGAGACAACTTGGCTTCATTGCCATCCCGTGTTTTTGAGATCTTGAATTGCAAAAACCTTTTAAATGAGTGCAGCTAAGGTATAAATGTAAGGAGAGGTTAATGAGAAGCAGCTTCAGTTGCATTGTTAGCCATGTGGCTTGCAGGCAAAGAGCTGTCTAATATGGAAAGATCAGTTGAAGAAGGATGAGTTCCTGCTTCAGGATGCTTGAGATCCTGAAAAGAGCTACAAAACTATAAAAATAAAATCTTCAAAGTCTTTCAAAAAGTTCTGACAAGCTTGGAAGGGAAATAGAAAACTTTAAAGCCATTCTTTTAACTCTTTTCGTTTTATAGAATGAATGACTGCCTGGATCTCATTTTAGAATGTTGCTTTTAAACAAAAACGCAGCATTTGCATGTCTTGATTAGTAAGAATTTTAATAAAATATCAGATTACTTAGAACAGCTTTGATTTTTAAGCATCTTCTCATCTCAGAAAGCATCTCTTGGGTCTAAAGTGTTCCAAAAGAAATGCCAATATAAAAGATAGGACAAAATGAAATAACTGGGTGGCCTGTCTTCACTAAAGCAGCTTGAATGTCTCAGATCAATCTTGCCAATAGTTCAAAATCAAACAGCTCTACATGTAATAAAGTTACAGTTATTCCACAGCTATGTAAGTCAGTCAGTTTTGTGAGCAATTACAAACAAATTTAATATGAACCCAAAGTCACAAATTCATAAATCGGTTAAAAGGTAATCACATAATTTAATGCTGTTTTTCCTCAATACAGTAAATTTCAGACATGATTAGAACAACAGTAATCTCAATTGAGATTAAAATCTATTATTGGGGGGTAGAGGAGAGAAGGGGAAAGTTTCTGTTCATGAAAATTCATTTTATAAAATAACATCCTAGTGAATCTAAATGCAAAAAAGAGCATTGTAACTACTCACTTAGTTTTCACAGAAAGACCAGAGATTTTATCTCACCTGTAAACATCAAATTAGCTGATGCTTTAAGTTATGAGTTATGTCACTGGAAATCCAGACCAGAGATCATACTGAACAGTGACATTGGTCGAACACAACAGACATGGACAGGCATCACGGGGAAGCTCATTTTGATGATGTTGTCTTGTCATTAAGTGAACGAACTGCAGCTCCTAAACCACACTGTATTTGCATTATTATTTTGTATAGCTCCTTAAACATCACAGAAAGCAGATGAGGAAATAAGCTATTGAAATAAATTTCTCTGCATACCTTATTTTCAAACACTTCCTCAAAGGCTATCATAAGTTTCTTATAAAGTGCCCTGCGAAATTAGTATTTATAGACAGAGAAAGGAGGGAAGAAGAAGGGAGAGAACATGCTAAGTAACAAATTCTGATACAGCACTCAGATTGGCAAAGCACTCAAGTTGATCAATAAACTCAGTCTTTGCAGCTGACCCCAGAGGCCAAATCAAATTACTGTGGAATAATATATAAATGGAAACTCTGAGATCAATGGTTGTCCAACTCTAAAAACTTTCTTGAGGTCCATATCCCCCAAAATTTTTATTTAGCAGATTTATTTTTATACATAATATAAATATAGTAGATATTTAAAAATATATTTTAAAAAAATCTAGTACAATAAGGTGTCGGCCAAACATTTGTAATTCATTTTTCTTTGTTTCTTAAGATTTCTATAACAGTAATTTCTGTTAGATAACAGGTTAAAGACAAAATACGGTCTACAAATAATTAACAGCACAAGGAAAACAGAAGCATTAGCTACATTCAGCTATTGTGGAAAACACAGATCTCATTTTGAAAAAAAAGCCAGTTTCACTCACTGCCTTGAAGTTTTAATGACATGATCTTTAAAGAGGGTGAGACCTTGTGACAAACAAGATGTGTGTGTGTGTGTGTGTGTGCGTGCACGCATGTATGTGCATGGTGACTCCTATCTTTCCATATTCTTAATTCATAAGCAGTTTACTTGAAAAGAAGTTTGATACTCAACTGTCATGAATACTGTGATGTTATTTCACAAAGTACCATAATAGATTTACTCAAAATTTCTCACCATACTCAAATCATTTGAGATGACTGATCATCAGAAATTTTCAGAAAACAGTTTCATTTATGCTTTTGCTACATAAAACAAGATCCCAGTCCTCAAAAGTGAGATTAGTTTCTCTTTCTGGGGAAAAATTACCACCTCTACCAAACAAAGAAAGGTGGCACAATAAGGAGGGCTTCTACTTATGAAAATAGACATGGTATATTAACTATTCTTTCTCCAGTTCAGACCAGCTGTCTTTTTCTAATGTGTATGTTCTGCACTTTACATGTACAAAAATAACTCAGTGGCACCTTCAATAGGCTTTATATTAATGTTAATTTTAAAATATGCCTATTAATAAAAGTAGCCCCCCCCAAAAAAAAAACATTGAGGATCAGATTCACAGCTGACACAGAAGACAGCATAAAAGCAACCATTTAAATGTATTTCTGTGTTTGTGGATTATATATGTAGATAACTGATCTGTTATCTCTTATCCATAAACATTTAAGAAACAGTCTTATCCTTGAATACTGAATGTTGAGCTTTTCAAGTTTCAACTAGTTTCAAAAACCAAGCAAGTGTTCTAAAAGTCTAGCGTCTTCCTTAAAAGTCCGAAGATTTGAATGCAAACAAGGGGCAAGTATCAATCAGCGTGCTGTTTTAATCAGGCTGACCTTTCTCTGGCAGTTTTATACAGTCGTTTCATTTGGCCATCAACTTGGTGCTGATCACAAAGCTAGCATAAATCAAACATTTCATCTGAGTAATTCCACACTTCAGACAGGCAGGCATGCATTGCCTTGCAAGGGATTAACACCCTTTCTTACACCTGTGCGCTGGACAGAAAAGATATGAAAAGCTATTTCTTCTTAGCCTTTTTTAAATTTGCACATGGAGAACTTCATCTCTAAGTCAAAGACTTATTCAAATGAATTCAGTAGTAACGGCAAGGAATAAGGGAGTATATGGCCATATTTATATACAATCCATTAAAACACATTTGTTCAGAGAAAATGGCCCTATGAATTGGATCAACTACAAACTTAAAAAGCTATATAGGTTTTACGTTAAAAGAGGTAAGAATTAACTTCACTTGTATAATTTAGATTTATTTTGATTTATTAGATATTAGATTATTTAGATTTAATTTGATACAGTTTCATTCATTTGTATTATCTTTGCCTATACTTTTTAAATTAACTTTGCCCATCTCAGAGTCTTTACATATTCTGTTATTGCATCCTCTGCCTCCTACTGTGAAGGTAAGATGCCATGCACACCTCATTTTTAGTACACTGGTCTGCATTCATTTTATAAGAAGTTATACTTAAACTAAGGAGCTCTTTTATGAGCTACTGAAACTCCTTCATTTAAGAAAGATTATTTTTGTGAGACAGACAGTATTATTCATAAGCTTATGGAATGCAGTTTACTATATGCTACATTTATACTGTGAGCAGTTTCACACCTTGGCAAGAACAGGATAGGTTTACTCACAATTAATCTCTGTGCTGTCTTTGTAAGTGTAAGTAAATACCATCACATACACTGCGTCAGTCTAGCTGGTAATTTCAGAATGAGGTATCACAGCAGATAAAGCACTTCTCTTTTTTAAAAATACTTTCTATTTAACAAGTTGCTCATTCACGAGAGAAGGAGAAAGGGGTGTGAGACTGAGTCTGTTATTTCTCAGTTTTGAATTTCACAGTTGGATTAAAAAAGTTAAATAAATAGCTGTTTTAAAGAAAAAATATACATTCTTCTTAAAAAGCATAACTCTTTCTCCCTGCTTTTCCTTTCATAGTGAACTCATTACTTAGGAACAAAACGACAGCCTCATAGACTTGCATAGATCAGCAGAAGATCTATCTACAGCTGTGTGAAGCACTTACTACAAGGATAAATATTTCACAAACACTTTTGGTAAGCAAGTGTCCAGTATTTTTCTCTGCTTTGATTTAGAAATACAAATACAGACTTGGCAAACAAACTTATTCTAATAAAAGTACCGGGCAAGCTTTTATATGGTGAACTAGAATGGTAAAACATCAACCAGTACTTAAAATAAATTTTAAAAACAATTAAATAGTTTGTGTTAAATTCAATCCAAAAGTAAAAGTTTGCAATAACTACAATATGCTACAACAACAACAGCTACAGAGGGCACTAAGATGCATATTTGGGGATATTTTGCAACATCAGATACACAAAATCCAGATGGCTCACAAAACCTTACAGGTTCACACAATTCTAGCAACCAAATATTTTAGAAAATACTTGACATAATAGCAGGAATTCAAAAAGCTGAAGGACAACCAAAATGTAAATATGAGTCGATTTTAATCGATCAAATACCTTTTAAAAATTGCATTAGGACTAGAACTAATAGAGGTTTACTATACACCTACCTCATTCTGCTTCAGAAGCATGACTAAGTAAATAAAATGCAACCATGATGCCATCTAAATAGTATCTATAAAAAATGAAACTAAATTCCCAATCTAAACAATACATGCTGGAATCACAATAAGAGATAGCTCCTTTCTGCAGTAACTATGACAGCAAGGTGATCTTATACATGGAACAATTCAGTCCAAGAACTTCCACATAGATTTAACACACATCATGAATATTTAATCTGAGACAGAGCAAAACTAGTATATTATGTACGCTATTAAATTATTATTTGCCAGCAAATTAAATTAACTGTGGATAAAAAATAAAGTGAGTTTCAACTGAAATGTTCACTTCTTCATCTCAAGTACTATGCACATTAATAGGAGAAAACTTATTTACCAAATTACAGGGTAATCTGTTGGAAAGCTGAATTGCATTACTCAAATCCAGTTTTAAACCTGTCAGATTTCTTGACTATTTTCTCAGCATGTCAAGTAGGATTTAGTAACAAAATATTGAGAACTCAATTCACATAACAATGATTAGCCTCTACTAGCAGAAGAATCAGGCAACCGAGAAGAGCCTCAGTTAGAACAACAGAGATAAGAATGTAGCTGTATCACTGAAAAGCAAAATCAGCTACCGTATCAGTAAATTTCTTTTTGTCCTGTGTGATAAAGCAAATGTGTAAGCAAAAACGTTTATTCACCTCCCACAAAAGTCTGAAACTTGTCACAAAAATTCAACCCATCATCCTCCCAGAGCATTTTATCCTCCTATTTTAACATAACCTATTTTAACATAAGTATACCCAGAATATCAATATAAAGTCTGAAGAATCATGATGTGATGCTGACAGATAAAAATATGCTTTTTTTTTTCCTTCCATGCTAAAGGAAACAAAGCATCAATAATTAAAGTAGGCTGTACAATCTCCTAGTAAAGAGTTTTCCAAGGAGAAAAACAGGGGGAAAAAGTTCATCTTATAAATCTATTCATGGAACATATGAGTATTTTGTTATAGCTTTGGGAATTACACGTAGATCCAAAACAGAATGAACTGATTTCAAATTTGAGCTCACTTTTTTACAGCCTCCATATTGTCGATAGGAATATATGCTTGGTTTTGCATGGTTAGATATAAAGACATGTTTTTGTTTATTTATTTATTTATTTATTTATTTTTAAGTCCCAGTAGCTCCTCAGTGATTCCTACCGTATTCTATGAGGAATTTCAAGTGTTGATTGTCCAAATGGCCTTGAGGAGCACCTGTAGATTGCATGTGTATTTCTGTATTTCTTCAAAGCAGAAGTCCCACGTCACAGAGGCTAGACTGACTTCAGTACCTAAGTTATCTCATTTACACACAGGAACTCAAGCTTTCTCTCCTGTAGAAAGGAGTTACTGTCCAGTAACTTCTTACTGTCCAGCACCACGTTTAAGATCTTTGAGAGAAAACTCTACTGTGTGGAAGAAGAGGTATTCAATGTTTACAACACTGATGAAAAAGAACAAACATGTTGTGGTAAGTCACCTACTTTTTTTGTAGAACCATAGCCACTGGACCCCTCTGCAATCCAGGAAAGCAAACCACCCCCACAGGGCAGAAAACACTGCCAAAAAAGGGAAGACTGATATGTAGCTCCGAAACTTACATCATATACTCAAAATTTACTGTCCCAGATATGAAGAGAAATTCAGGAAAGCAGCACAGTAGGAAAAAGTGTGGCACTGGAATCAAGGTCAAGGTTTCATTCCCAGCTTGGCCATCAGCCACTGATGACCTCAGGCAAGTCATCTCATCACATGTCCCAGACTGCCTATATTTAAAAAGATTTACTGCTGCATGCCTGTTTTTTTCAAACCTTGACATATATTGATGAAAAGTAACAGATTTTCCTATGAAACAGTTATTTCATCAGAAAAAGGCATTGTTAAAAAAGAAAAAGAACAGCAGCAAACAAACAAATCCGTTACCTTCTCCAGGAGTGACTGCAGCTGGTAGACCCTTCCAGTCTAGGGTCCAGTTAGGGCATGGATGAGGAAAAAACTTTGCTTCAATGCCACTTTCCTACATGAAAGGAGGGAAAAAAATAACTAAGGCTCTGATCTGGTATCCACTGAAGTTGGTGGCAAAATTCCTGCAGACTTTAATGGCACCACATCAAACTCTATTCAACTCTCTGTTTGAACAGGCATTTAACTTAACATTATCTGGGATTTGAATCATCTAGTTCTTTCACAAGAAATCCCTGGATTTAGGGAATGCTGTTAGCCCGTATACAAAAGACATATGGAGAATTAAGGGATGCAAAGTAGAGTCTTCTTTAACCAAATATCATTGTTTAGAGCACTAAGAAAAATTATAAATGTCTATTTAAATTTGCAATTTAAGCAAAAGGTTATTTTGATTTTTCAGAACTGGTTATTAGAGCTTCCAGCAGTGTTATCTTTGCTCAATTCCTAAATCAGAAATCATAACAAAACAAAAAAAAAAAAAAAAAAAAAAAAAAAGAGAGAGAGAGAATCACTTCTAAGTCAATATACATGAGACAGAAGACAGAAAAACATACTAAACTCTTGAAGGCTACCAAAGACTTAGCTTCTGAAATTGTAATAAATTTCTTCTATTCCAATTCAAGTAGAATATGACCATTAGAAATAACACATTAAGATGTTAAATTACCATTAACTTAGTCATAGTTGGCCTTGGACCACCTATAAAATGATTGTCTTCATGCTCCTCTTCTAATTCATTGGGAACCAAACAGAAGTTTTGTAGCTGTTCCTCTGGAGTAGATTGCAACTCTGGCAGTTGGAGAAGCTGCATATTACATTTGTCAGCAGCGTGCTTTATTCTAGGTACTTCCTGAACTCTTCGATACCAACTGGATATCAGAGGCAAATTTAACAGATTTTTGCTTTGCTTTTTGCTGAAAACCTAGAATATAAAATGGAAAGGTTACTTGCTACTATGATTTTCTTCCCTGAAGCCACAAAGCGAATGTGTGAACTATGCAAGGGAGTTTGGCTCTGTGCTGTCCCTCAACACATTCGCTCAGTACACTGCTAAGGTAAAAAGCTAGTTAAGAGCTCAAGTCTGCAGGAGGAATTATCAGTTCAACATTTTGACATTATCTGCAATTCCTTTACATAATGAAAAAGTTTAAATGACAGATTTTAATCATAATTTCAGTCAGCAACAGGAAAACATAACTTAAATAATATTCTCAGTTATTTGCTATTTCTTCAAGGGGGAATAATTCACTTTGCAAATTACTGGGGGGTTTTTTTTGTTTTTTTTTTTGTTTTTTTTTTGTTTTTTTTTTTTTTACTATCCAACAAATACTGTAAACATGGCATTTTGGTACCTGCACACATTTCTTTTTCTCAGGTATCCTGTACCCCTTAAAAGTTCATCCACTGAACACCTGCTTAGAGAACAACCATAAGTCTGAAATGCCTCTGACCAGGTGGTAACAGCAGAACAGGATCAGGCTTCTGTTGTCCCTTCCTTTACTAAAGTTTCTGCACTACACATGGAACTTTTCTTTACTAGCAGGAGACCTCAAACATACTTATTTTTAAAAACAAACAAAAAACCAAAAGTTGTTTATTCAAACCTTTTAGAATCTTAGCTTTATATTTTTAAACAAAGATGGCAACTAGCATATTTTTAATTAAATATTTCTGACAGCAGCCTAGTTGCCTTCAATAGAAATTGGAATTTAAAGCACTGAAAAAAAAGTGAACTTAAGTTTGAATATGGTGCACATATTACAAGAAAAGTTACCCAATCATGTTTTTACACGAAGATCAGTTGATTTAGGAAAGGATGTGTTTGTTGCAGTTGGTGAACTGAAGTAATTTCTGTTCATGTTCCCAAATACTCAAGAAGAGTAAAGTTCATCGTCTTACAATATTTTCCACTTTTTAAATTCTTCATAGCTCTCCATAGCATAGCTGCAGTAAATCAAAAATAGTCTCCGAATGCTTGCTACCAGAAGATGGCTTTACCAAACTCAAGCTCCACATGCAGAGCCGTAAACTTCCCCCTAGTTCAGTATTTAATTTACAAATGACTGCAAACTATGGAAGGGAGTTTAGCTCTGTGCTGTCCCTCAACACATTCACTCAGTGCACCACTAAGGTAAAAAGCTAGTTAAGAGCTCAGGCCTGCAGGGAAAATTGTCAGGATAACTGGTTTTCAAGGAGAACAAAGTAATGATATACTATAAATATAAAAATGTATTTTTAATAGATTGTATTTAAATAACAGCTTCAAATTATTTTTAAACATTGTTTTTATTTACCCTACAGACATCTCAGTTTTGGGTCACAACTGTGAAACTGGTTTTTAATTTTTTCACTTGTAGCACTGAGGTGTCAGTTTGTGCCGTTTTCTTTAAAGGGTAAAAAGTAAGGGGAAAAGAAATACTGAACAGTAATAGTAACTTTAAAATGAAAGGCCTAGTGACATGAACGCTTGGGATTCCTTTCGACCAACGCTTCATTTAGTTGAAATGAAATTTGGATGTCTAACTGTACACATGATCACACAGAAAGTCTATTTTAGAGTCATCAGTGGTCAGACTGCTCAACAAGAATTAGTATGCTAGTTATTTGAAAGTTCATCTTTCTGTGGAACTTGGAGACTATGAAGGACTACATATGCATGCAAAGAGTAGGGTATTGCCATGATATGCTAATACTTGGGAAAGGTAATCTGTTTAGGCCTTTGTTGGATCAGAGAACCCACAGTCCCATATATGGATTAACTAAAATTAATGTTATTGCTAAAATTTTTGAGAGTCCTTTAACAATATATCAATACGTAAACCATCAATCCTTTATTTCAAAAATATGGGGGAGGGGAATAGTATCTTGTGCTATGATCTTCATTTTGGAGAATGTCAGAAGCATGAAATGACTGAACTATATAAAACAGCTGGAGGGTAGACCAACTTCTGCCAGGTTATTCAAGGAAGATCAATAACTCTGATACTAGCCAAAATAACTGTCTCAGTTTTACTTTTACCAAAAATAGGCATGATTTTTTTTCATGATATCAAAAGATAATATTCAGTATCTCTAACTGCATTGCTAAAAAATGCATACAAAAATACACTTATTAGGAATAAAAGTGCTTTCATCATAATATATTACATTTATTTTTCTAAGGCTATACTACAAAACATTTTTTTCTACCCTCCCTACAGGTCACTGTATACAAACTAAGAGGTCACAGCCACATATGAGATGCCGTGAGTATGGTTTGAACCAGTAACAACACTCTCACAGCAAAGGTCAACAGCATCCTGGGTGGCATTGGGAAGAGCAGTGCCAGCAGATCCAGGGATGTGATCCTTCCCCTCCACTTGGCACTGGTGATGCTGCATCTGGAGCGCTGGGTCCCCCAGTTCTGGGCTCCCCAGTACAAGAGAAAGGGAAATACTGGAGCAGTTCCAACAAACGGCCACAAGATGTTTAAGGGACTGGAACACCTGACATACAAGGGAAGGCTTGGAGATATTCAAAACATGTCTGGACGTGGTCCTGGCAATCTGCTATATGCAGGTGACTCTGCTTGAGGACTAGACAATCTCCAGAGATACTTCCCAACCTTGACTATTTTATCATTCTGTGCCTGTTTTAAACAAAATTTACAAATCATAATTACATGAAAAGGCAGAAAAGAAAAGGCTATGCAAAAAAGTGCTCTTGCACACATTTTTCCTATTCAGTGTGGAAACAAACTGGTAAAAAATACGAAGTGACACAAAATTTCAAGCAGCTTTCTTGCAGTCTAGGTTTTATAATGTTCTTAGCATAATCATAAGTAATTAGTAATAGCTAAAGGAGCAAAAAAGAGGATGAATTAAGTGTATGTATAATTTTAATATCAAATCTGATATCCTAACATTAACAGAATAATATATTTTTGCCTGTGTTAAGGAAGTCTTTTGGAAGGCAATTTTAACAGGCACTGTTCCACTTATTATCATCAAGTATTTTAAATTGTATTTTAAAAAGTGAATAGTGGTTTCTCCCAGATGGAGAACAAAGCTTTTGTTATTCTTCTATTAAACAGTTACAACTAATGGAACACGTAACAAGGCTAACCTCAGAAAGGTTAACCTCTTCAGCTTCATTATCTTACTTTTGGTAATTATAATTATGATCAGCTAGCCTAGTCTCTATTTATTGTATGATTCCAGACATATATCTACTGAAGACTTCATTATTATTTATACCCTTGAAGTGAAGTGCAATGGTAATTTTTTTAAACACTATCCTGGAAGTCCAGATACAAAAAGCAAGCAACAGCATTTTTAATACAGGATTAAACACTCTAGTGTTCCTATCAACACCAGTGGGACCATTGGTTTCAACCAATTACCTGCAAGAAGCTCACAAATGCAGGTTATTAAATTTAGAAAACTGTAGAAATCAAGATATAGCTGCTCAAAAAACTCATCACCAGAGAGCAGACAGAATAACTTTACTGGAGAGCTCTTTCAATACAGGCAAAGATTAAACTGAAAGCAATAGTTTTGCAAAACAACCCTTGATGCAATCTAACAAAAAAGCATTACATATACTATATAGTTATATACAATATATACCCACACAATATATAGTTCATAAGCTGCACACCACCAGGACTCAAGGGTCACACCTGAGTAGCATTCCCAACTCTTAAGGGTACATTTAAAAAAAGATTTCATTGGATTGCTGAAATCAGTTAAGAATCTAATCCAGGGTTCTTTTCATGCATAGCATTGGTAAATCAAGCACTGTTATAAAAAAAATGCTTTTCTGATTTAGAAAAGGCCTTGGAAAAAAAAGACTGAAATATATTAAAACTTGTAAGACAGTAAGGAAGCATTCTGTCTCACAGATTTTATTTATCATCATCCATACAGAAATTACTGTTAATCCTCAATTATGTATGATCTGTCAAATAGACAAACAAAGCAGAGAAAGTAATAATCATTTCTGCAAAATAATTTATCTTCTTAATTCAAAGGTAGCCATGTAAGTCTGCTTCTGATTCCCCTATTGGCATCATCACACACAGATTCACTAAAGACTATGACCTTGGAAAAGTGGGTATTTGGCATGTATTAGTAAGTATTTGCCTTAATTTTAGAGGTAACTTCTCTGAACCTGACTGACAGCATCTTCCTCAGGAATTTCTTTTGTTTTCAAACACCGTAAGGCAAATCTGGCAAGAGAACTTATCAAAATGCAAATACTAATTTCACTGAGAGCTCCTCTTGGCAACAGACACCAGTTTTGCTATCACTCTTTTTAGAGTAACCGCAGAAATACTGATTATTGGCAACTCTGCTGTATCATTTTATTTGTAATTGTTAGGTGAAGTATGGATACTTCCTTAATTCTTTTCTGTGTATACATCCTCATAAACCCTACTAAACTGATATGCTGAGCAAGACTCTCAGTCTTTCAACAGGAGAGTTTTTCCCATTGCAGATTAGGTTTTGAAGCTGAGCTTGAGTGATTTGCACTGCTCAGCCCTACCTCTCTTCCCAGAGGTGAGAAAAGGGAAAGGAAAAAAAAAAGAAAAAAAAAAAAAAAGAGAGAGAGAGAGAGATCTGATGGCTATTAAGTTCAAACCATATTCTCACATATTTTCCGAGACCACATGTTAGAACATCTGCACAGCAGAATAGCAACCCAAAATTTTCCAAGAGACTTTTGCTTTCATTGCAGTTTACAAAATATCTTCACAAACTGCAAGAAACAATTTGGCAGCAACAATGCTATGAATGACACAATTACAGATTACTAAGGTTTGAGGGGCTGAAATTTACCCCCAAAAATCTGGCTCCCTAGACAACACCAGGCTTCTGAGCAGAGTCACAGTGACCAGTCACAGCTTGGAGAAGAACATAAATCAAGTTTTGCAAAAACAAAATGACACAAATGAATAATAGCTTGGCTTTAAGTACTGCACTGTTCCACAAATTCATCTTCATCTACAGACAGAGGTGCAAGGAAATAGGCTTACTTTATAATGGGCTTGATAAAAAAAGTACCCAGTAAAAGTACAGTTAACTGTACTTTTTTACAGTTAAAAAAAAGTAACTGTAAAGAAGGATTGGCTACATAGGAATGTTTCCTCCCAACCAAAGGAGACATTTCTAGAATATATCAGAAGGAGAAATAAGCAATCAGAATTCATAGTATACTGTGCTTTAAAAGGAAGCATTTGCAGACAAAAAAAAAATATTTTAAGAGAATCTCAATAAATTAAATAGCATTTACATACATAAAGGAGTTTGTGGAAGTCTACCACTACCTGATACCTGGGTATCTCTTAAGAGACGTATGGTATATGAAAGAGAAGTCAAGGATTTACATCTTTAAAAAGCCACCAGTCCCTGAATGTCTTTTTACTTAATACCTCCCTAGAAAGCATTTCCACTCTTCTAGGAGACATCTATATTTTTAGACCTATCTATCCATATTGAGATAAGGTCAGGAAGCTTCAGATCTTAGCTGAGAAGAGTTTCAAGAGAACAACAGAACTGGCTAGGATCTCATTTTGCCTGGCCCCACCAGTACATTTTAACCAAATTAAGTAGAGAAGACTGCAGCTAAGATATCTTCATATCTACTTACTTGTTTTATGCACATTACAATGCACTTAAAGTATCCATTTAAAATCTCCTATGACAGATCTCTCCTCATTTTCTAATTATTCTATCATCCTCAAACCTCCCTCCTTCCAAAATTTGTAATTTATGATAGAATCAATTCTAGATCTCAAAAAACTCTTCACAAATAAAACAATTTCATTTCACTAAACTTCTGTTGAGTCATGGCTATAATTTAACACACTAAATTTGAGCAACAAAGTATCTTCAACGTATAGCAGAATAAAGTTGGGTTTAGATCATGTTTGATTAATACATCTAAATTAAACTTGGCTTGGCTAGTTGGTACAGACATCCACAATCAAAATGCTTCTCAAATAATAATTTTAGAAATTTCATATATGATGATTTTGAATTAATTTTCTGTTACTAAAGTTACAACCGTTGGTCTTTTTCTGTCAGCAGTGTCTAAACCTGAAGGTGACCACCAATAAATTTAAGAGCAACCTTCATCTTAGATTTATAAGTTGCCATTGCTAACTTAGAACAGTGAAAAAATGCAGTGGGTTGGTTTGTTTGGTGGTTCGTGGGGTTTTTTGTTTGGTTGGTTTGGGGGTTTTTGTTTTTGGCATCCTCCCTGAAAAACAATTGATATTTATCACTGAATCTGACTTTGCAATTTTTACTTGAAAACTAAAAAAAACCCCCTAAAAACTAAAAACTAAAAAAAAAAAAAAAAAAAAAAAAGGGGGGGGGGGTAATAGGTTAATATGTAGTGGAAAAGAAACCACTCCATCAGAGAAGTCTCTGGTTAAATCTACTCCTCTACATACTGTTTAGTAATCCTTACTGAACCCTTCTTTCACTCACTGCATAAATCTTTGTCTTCAGTGTTATTTGTCTCACTTACCGCAACATACTCCAAACTAGACCACAACTGACCTTTGTTGCTTTCTTCTCTTTTTAAGATGCCATTTCAGATATAACAGGTTATTTACTTTGGATGCTGCACCTCTCCTCATGCATTTCAAATAGCAGAAGTGATAGAAGAGAAACACTATTCTGTGTTATCACTAATAGACCCGTGTCAACACATATAAAAGCATATAATGACAATATGGAAGGAGGAAGAAATAATGTTTAGAAAAAACAATTTTCTGGATAGCTTTGTGCCCAAGAATATTTCAGCTTACTAGTTTAAGAGTAAACAACATTTAATGCATACTTATACACTGTGTATTTAAAAGTAATTTTGGTGATCTCACCAAACCCTACTACCTACAAAAACAGAACAAGTAAGTATTCTGTTTGAGGTTAAGTTCACATAGCAAATGCTGCAATATAGTTTAAGTGAACATACTCTACAGCTCTTCAGTTCTTAAAAAATGTATACACACTAAATATCTGCAGAAGCTTTTGTCTTACCAAGAACTGATGGATGCATGGCAAAAGCACTATATCTGTCAAGGTGAAATAAAGCCCTTCTGCAAAAACATGGTCCAAAGGTGGAAGGTCGGAGGTTTTTGTTTTCCTGATGTGAGGGGGCTCCCTGTTGACTGTAGCTGAGGCTTCCTGGACAAGCGGTTTGGAGAAAGCTATGCTCAGTTCCAGACTTGAAAGTGGATGTTCATGCATTTGTACTGTTTTTTCTCCTGCTGCTACTTCTTTATTAAGTACAGGCAGTGCAGCCTTGGCACTGGCCTTCTGTTGCTGAAGTTTTTGCCTTCGGATTTTGTCATCATTATGTACTCGGACAGGTTCTCCAAGCTTCCTTTCAAGCTCTAAAATGTCAGGAGGAATAGTTTGACAGTGTTCAGCAGATCCCGTCAAAAATCTCTCAACAGCCAGAGGTATGCTTATCTCACAAAGTCTGGTCCACTGGCTAACCTGTCAGATAAATTTATATAATTAATACATTCTCTACCTACAAAAAGGAAAACAAAATCCAAGTTATCTTTTTGACCAGTTAAAGCAAACACATTTCAGCCAATGGTCATTAACTCCAGCTTTAAATGCATTCTATGATAATCCTAGAAGCTCAGATATTTTGCATTACTTTTGCAACAGCAGAATACGAAAGCTACTTTTACATATAACAGAATGAAGAGTTATGCAGGATATAATATTTTTATTCCTTATTACCAGCATAAGATTACGGTGAGAAGCAAAGCTATGATCAATTTATATATGTCATTTTTACTTAGTGCCAGTAAAACCAGAAGATTACACCAAACATCTTGAGCATATTTTACAGAAAAGCATTAGTAACTTTTTTTTAGCAAGCAACATCAAAAAAGCTTTAGTCTGACTGAACAATAACTTAACAAAATTACTTGTTTTTTCAAGTTCTTATTCTTGTTCTCTACTTTTTATTATTATTATTTGTACTTAAAGATCTTTAAAGTTTTTATTCTTACTGTCTTTCCTTACTCAGTTTACCCACTTTGCAGCAACCCAAAACATGGAATCTAAATAATTTTTCCAGTTGTTCCAGCAGAGGTTTCTGGAGGAAACCACTAGAGGTTTCTGGAAGAAGTTACAGATAATTTCTTAATGCAAGCGCTAGATCAGCCAACCTGAGAATATGCTGCCCCAGATCTGCTACACCAACAAGAACAAACTGCATTGGTGACATGGTAATCAATGGCAACCTTGGCTGTGTCAACCAAAAAATAACAGAATTCAATATCCTAAGGGGAATAAGGAAGGCAAGCCTACGTATGTGGGCTGTCAGATGGGTACACTGCTAGATAAATGAAAAATCGGCTGAACTGTCAGTTCAAACAGTAGTGGTTAACAGTTCATGCATTACCTGAAGGCCAGTTATAAGTGGAGCTCTTCAGGTATCTATGTGGAGGCCTAGCTTATTTATTATCTTTACCAATGACCTGGAGGAAGAGATGGAATACACTTTCATCAAGGTTGTGGATGACACCAGACTGAGTGGAACAGTCAATATACTCCAAGACAGGGCTACCGTTCAGAGGGACATGAACAGGCTAGAGGAATGGGTTGACAAGAACCTCCAAAACCTCATAAAATTCAGTATGGAGCCCTATGCCTAGGCTGGACTAAGTCTCTGTAACAGTACAAGATGGAGACTGATGACTTGGTCAGGTAGCAGCTCTGCAGAGAAGACTCTGGGGGTCCTGGTAGATATGTAAAACATAATACAGCAGTTTGCCCTGGCAGTAATGAAGGCCAACAGCACATGGCACCACCTCATGGGGGTGGCAGAGCAACAGAAGTGATTATTTCCCTTCACTCATGGCTTGTTTTAGACCACATCTGAACTACTCCATCCTGTGCTACCTCTCCCATTCCCAAACAAGAAGGATGTTGATAAACCTGACTGAATTCAGCAGAGGGCCACAACTGTTAGGGGCTAGAGCATACAGCCCAGACGAAAAACAGTTGACAGAAGTGGGCTGGTTCAACTAGGAGAAGAGAAGGCTTCTGGGTGACCCAGTAGCAGCTTTCCAGCGCTTAAGAGATTACTGAGAAGACAGAGACAGGCTGCTCTGTGGGACAGCAAAACAACAGACATAAATTGACATGAGAGGTTGATTTGACATGAGGAAAACATTTTTTCACCATGGCAAGCATTGGACCACGTCGCCCAGAGAGACCGTGCAGTCTCCACCCTTGCAGGTTCAAGACAGACTAGACAAAGCCCAGAGCAACTTGGTCTCAATTCAGTGCCGACCCTGGTATGAGTAGCCAAAATAACTGATTCACAAATGCTATTCCATCATCTTCACAATGGTTTTAACCACCTATGTGAAATCAGCCATACCTTCTTAAATCACAATGCATTTTCCCCAAGAACGCTACTGAATCAACAGTTACTAAAATACATTAGTACTATAAAGAAAATGTGATACTCAAAATCAAATTTAAAAATAAAAATAGTTGCTTTCAGAGTCCTTCCAATAAAATTTGACTTGAACTTTAGTTAAGGACCTTTACTTCTAGGAAAACAATTTGTGCTGATTCCCCAGGTGGCCATCTAAGTTTCACATCTGTACATATTTAATTCTAAGAGCACTGATATGAAGTTCAAAATAATTCAACGACACACAAATCAATCCACATATGCAGTTAATTAACAGATGCACATAAACATGCAATCTCCTGTCACATGCATTTCAGTACCAGCAAAAGGGGATGAAATCACCCATTAGTCTGCTGAAATATAACTGGAAAGATTATTATTTTTAAAATGTGAAACCAGAGTAGGAAAATGATAAGTACAGCAGTGACTAGACTGAACAAGCTTACATTTGTAAGGCTATGACAAAGTTGACATCCACAGTAAAGTTTTCATAACTGCTTATGACAAAGTTGACATCCACAGCAAAGTTTTCATAAGTGCTTAACTAGTTTAAGCTCTTAATTGCCTACATTCTTTTTGATAGCGAGCCTTGGGTCCACTTGAAAATTCTACTCCTGAATTTGCAGATTTACAATCTGATCCTGCATTCTCTGTAAACCCAGAACTACCACTTGCTTATCATATATGACTCCACACATGATACAGCATCCTACTTTTGGAAATCTGAATCCAGCAAATTAAGTGCTTGATTTCAGATGACGATTTCAGAATGCCAAATTCTTTTTACTCCAAACTGTCACCATTGTACTTTATAGTTCATTGAAAATATATCACTTAAAATGAAGCAAAGATTTGACTTTTTTTTTATTTTAAGGTTCTTCTTGTGCTGCTAAATATTTATGTCTCCCAAAAGAATTACATTTCACTCTTATGCCAAAATCCAAAAGTTGCTCCACTGAGTACCCTTCATTTTCTAAGCAATAAGTTTCTTATTAAGAGACTTCAGTTTGTATCAATATTAAAAGCCTACTTAGGAATATTCCATTCTACTAAAATGAATAAAAACCTATTAATATATTTAACAGAAAAAAAGATGCACTCACTTCAGCACAGGCTTTTAAGCAGGTCTTCTTAAAGCCTAAAAGTTCCAAAACATCCTTTTTGGATGCATCTGCCTCATAGGTTTTCTGTATTATGTGCCTTAAGACAACAGACAGGCCAGCTCGACAGAATTTGCCATCTTTCACAACAACAGCAGGTAAACAGCAGCTCCGCACCACCATAGGAAGCTCATGTCTGGAGATTAAGCAGACCTCAAGATTGTGAAGTAGGTTTTTTGTCACAAGCTGATTATCTACATTTTCACCAGTTGGCACTAAGAAAATTTTGAATAATTTGCAGTCACAGTAGGACAGCAAAAATAGCGAAATAGATGTATGAAGAGGAAAGATGGTATCCTCATACTGACAAGAAAAACCCAAATACAAATGTTCTTCAGGGATGCTATCTTTCATCTTCCTCCTGTGCTCAAGTTCCTGAAATGGAAATCAGAACACAACATTCATAAAAGAATACAGAATTGAGAACAAAAACATAAGGTTTGAAACAGTAGTCACTTCACTATTTGCTAAAACAGATTTTAACACAAAACACTATTAAAGACATCTTGGACTGCAATCCTTTCCCAAGAGGAGAAAGGTTTTAAATATACTCTGTCATTTTACATATAAAACACTGAAAGGGAAGTGTATAAAACTTTTTCCCATTTTTGCTCATTTCTCACATTAAATGAAATATGCAAAAACAAAAAGAAAAGACTTCCATTAAATTTTAGTTTACAAGCTTTAATGAAACAAGTTTATTTTTAAAAAAATCAATCTCCCACATTAACCATCCATTACTAAAAAAAAAAAAAAAAAAAAAAAAAAAAAAGAAAAAAGCTCTGAGCACATAGCTAGAGCAGTTTATTTTATAAGGCACATATTTGTCTATTTGTCTTTCTGTAAGCTAGAAGCCCTGCATGGTCCTACATGTAAGCAACAGAAAGTGATATTGGTTTCTATATTAAAAATGAGTATAGAATCTGGAGAGATACTAAATGAAAGCCAAGATGACAAAAAGAAAAAAGTTCATTTCAAGAATGCTGCATGAACACCTCAAACATAAGATTAAAGCAGCTGAATATAATAATATAGCTGAAATTAATAATCTTGACATTATATTAAAAAAATCACTTAAACTCACTTTCCTTATACTTGGTTAAAAGTCACATTTTTACTATTAAACTGTTCCACAGCAGTTCAATATAAAATAATAATGTAATAATTATTCTGCACCATCATTTAATAAAATTCTCCATCCTTATAAATCGCAATTCACATCAAAAAGCTCTAGACACTAGATGGCACTCTTAAAACAATTATTAATGAAGAAGGCTTTATTACTATTAGAGAAAGAAATTGGAACACTTAAACAACAGTATGATTTTTTGATATATATAAAGCACAAGTGACATTGGAGCAGCATTAGTCTTTTAAATAACCACCTAGATTAATAAGGTTTCTGTACAGTTACTTGGATATGATGTAATTATTTACATAGTAAAAAGATTTTATATCTGACATATCCAGGATATAGAACTTTTTGTATTGCTGTAAATGTGCACATCAAATTTATTGTTTCGTAGTATCTACCACAAGCCAAAGCAACTGTCCAAAAAACAGGCAGTGGAAGAATAAAGTTAAGTCCACTAGACATTAAAAACAGATGACAGAAATCATAATAACGATTGTTATATGAAAATATCTTTCAATCGTTCCACTACATGACTTTGTTTCAAAACTATAGTGGCTATACATAAAAGCACTGTAGCTTTCCTTTAATTAATACATCTGCCACACAACAAACAGTACAATAAATATTTAATTATCTACCTTCCTAAAAGCTATTATACTCAGATAAACCTTGACAGCACGTAAGCCAAGGTAGATTCAACATCGTAAGTATAGCTCTGTGGAAGACACAGTATGTAATAGTATTGATTATTGTTGAATAGATTAATCAAGAAGAGCTAGTCTCACCTAACTACAT
Source organism: Rhea pennata (assembly GCF_028389875.1). NCBI lineage: Eukaryota > Metazoa > Chordata > Aves > Rheiformes > Rheidae > Rhea > Rhea pennata. The sequence continues at coordinate 64,977,366 of NC_084666.1, forward strand.
AGTTAGGAGCATTTAAATTCTTACCTTGACTTTAAAACTTCTTTCAATATTCGGTGGTACTCTTTGTATGTATTTGTATTGTTTCCATCCAGCATAGTGACCTGTAAGGTATACACAATAAAACATCTTCTATTCCTGGCCACTCTAGCCACTCAAAAATAGACATTCACCTTACAATCATACCACCACTTAATTTGTTTTTCTAGTTGACCTTATTGCACAGTATTTTTCTATGAACTGTTATATAAACAGCTTTTTTTGCCATTATCATACCGTTTAGAACTGCTAAGTAGTTTGATAAATTCTGATGAAATTTCTATGTCCAAACTGTATTATTCTATTGTTTTCACCGGTTAATCACCTACTCTTACAGAACTAGTATTCCAAATTCATCATTCAGGACTGTACAATGCATTAGCCTTTTCATCATACAGTATTTTTCAAAAGGTACATAAATGGAGTCCCTTGCTCATTTGCCTCAGAAGTAGAAGCTCTGAAGCACAGCTCCTACACAGACATTAAAATTTCATTCAACTAAAATAAGAAATTTGGAAGATGCCAAAATAGAGATACTACTTAATCAGGTTGCTGACTACAAAGACATCCTCTTTTGAAAACTGGTGGTGGAAAGGTTGAAAACTGTCAATATTATGCTAGATGTGTGTGAATTGAACAGAATTAGTTCTACCCAGCAGCAACGGATGATAGCTGCCATCAGTCAGTCTCAGAGACAGCAACTGATTGGAAATAACTTTCTGGCTACTGATCTGCTCTATATTTAACCCTGTAACTACCACATCTAACATCATCCTATTAATCCAGCTATCTCCTTGAAGATTCTATTAGACAAATTCAACTATTTTTATCCTAGTTCAAAAATTCAACTATTTTTATCCACTATATGTGATAGTACAGCTATCACATATAGAATCTGCACAAATCAGACGTGCCAGTATCATTAAATCTTGCCGAAGCAAGTTAAGAAGATACTGTCCAGAGCTACCCATTCCATTCTCTTGACATCCTCACACCAATTTCAGAAAAAGGAACATGCACTCAGTCCACATACTTCAGTCCACAGCATTTTAACTTAAAGCCATCTTCCTCAAAAATTTTAGGTAGAGCTCTGGATTTTGCACTGAAACAAAGGTATCCCCATGGAAGTTTTATTCTTTTGAATGCCATGAATAGAAAACCTCTGGGAGACAGCTGACATGGTGAACTAAGTCAGAGGCTGAAGTAATTTTTCTGAACCTAAATGAACTTCTACAAAGAAAGAAGATGGATCACAGAAATGGTGACACCTCATATTCCACTTACACAGCAGCACAGTGTCCATGCAGTAAAAATCAAATAAGTTTGCTGATTTGATTGAAAGCAAGTTACTTTTGGAAGGGTAGGAAGGAAAAGCCATGTTCCTCCTCTGCCCCATCCCCAATCAGAGCAGTAAACTGATGTCATTCAGCAGGTAGCTGCAAAAGTGCCAGTGTAAAGAAGACTGCAGAAACGTGCAACTGCAGATGACAAGGAGCTCAAGTAACTACTTGATTTGGCAGTGGCTCAGTCCTAGGTAGCTTCAACTGATCTTGGCATTATACACTGTATCAGGTTAGTACCCTCCAGTCCTATTACTTGTCAGCTATACCTCTTCCACAGCACCAACTCAAACTAAACTCCTATTTGACTCTTTCCTGCATTTTCTTTCCCCAGATAAAGCCTCCTCACAGTTTTGGTGCTTAGAATAAGCTTAGACGACCTGTGAGAGACGTTCACTTAAACTGGCAAGGACAACACAAGTTACTGTACTTTTAACTGCTGGCAGTCCTCCAGTACCCGCCTGTAATTATCTGTTCATGATCCCATGAGGGCAGACAAGTTCTGCAGTAACTCTCCACAAACTGTACAACTTGGCTCCATGAAGCACAAAGAACCAGGGAACAAGTCAACAGAGGTAAGCATAATGCTCAATATAGTTAAGTTTAGCTGCCACATTACTTGGTCATTAAAAAAAAAAAAAAAAAAAGAAGCATTCAAAACTTTTTAGATTGACTTTTTTCATACATAGCATCTTTAAGCCAAAACAGCTGTTTCAGTTAATAAGACTTTCCCCACGAGTGGAAAAAGAAGAAAGCCAAAGATGAAGATGGTCAATATGATGACAACTTCCTTTCAAGGACTCCTATAATTAAAACACAATGGTAACAATACAGCAATACAGCAATTAATCATTCTAGTCAGTAATTCTGAACTAACTGAAAACCAATGGTAAATTGCTAATTTACAAAAAAATGCAAACTCATATTATACTTACTGCACAATAAGCTCCAGAGCGAGAAGTAACTCTAGCTCTCATCATGAGAGATATGTCTCATTTCTTTTGTCTTCAAAGCGAGTTAAACATTGATCATTCCACAACACTAGGCCCTAAATCTGAAAATAAGGACTTACACACTCAGATGATTTCCAGACTCTCTCAAACCAACTTGTCATTTCACCATTTATTTACATAATACTCTTTCATTTTGATTCCTACAGGCAATCAGATCTCTCTCAACTAAAAGACCTTGATCCTGCAAGTACCTGAGATGCCTGACATGGAGGCATAACTGCAATATAACATTCCACTATTTTCAGCTATAGCCCCAGCTTCTTCTGATAGAGGACACTACTACTACTTTCCTATGAAAGTCCCTTTGTCTTTTCAGATTAGTAGTACTACAACGAAAGTCATTTCTCAGAACTGCACTCCTTGTTCTGCTGCTGAGATAGTTTAATTTCTAAATGAATTATTAAACTCATTCTGTAGAGTGAAACAAATTACGTTAATTAAGGTCCATTTAGGACAATAACACTTTTCCATTTCCGTAGCTAACCTCCCAGGAATGAAATGAAGAGCTTTATTCAACAAAGAAGCAATGTTGGGCTCAAAGCTCCTGTTTGCACCCTCCAACTGTTTCTCTCCTTACTTTGCTCATCCCAGTATGGTGGTTTAGAAACATTTCTCCTTTACAGTTGCCAAAGAACTTGCATCTAAATTCCAAGGAAGCCTGAACTAACACATTGAAATCTGTATCTTTAAAATCATAAGAACTCAGGCTTAAATATCAACCTAAGTTTTTTAAAAAACTTTACCTATTGATTTCATGAGGGTTAAGATTCACCTGTCAATTTGTTGAGGGTTGCTCCACCTCTCTTCTGAACACTCACATTAAAGTATTCACTTCTTTGTTTCATCCAATTTGAAACAGCAATTTTTCAACATTTCACTGCTGAGGGTACTAATCCATGTAGCATACTTCTCCTCAGAACAAGATTAGCCTGTATAGTGATTTAAATAGCTGTAGGTCTGTGACTCAGTCTCCCAAGTCTGCACTTGGAAAGGTCCAAAGACGGTGACAATCATCAAAAATAAGGAAGCTGCAATTACAAGTACAGCCTCCTTTCCACTCCATTTTGGGCCCAGAGGTCTCCTGAAATAGCTTGAAACAGCTTGAAGTTTGAACATCTAGTCCATGGAAAATTATCCTCACTGACAGAATGATACTTCATTCTTACGCTATTATAATCACTACCAGATCCTGCTTCCTTTACCATTTCAAGGTACACAAAAGCCACATATGCATCATTTCACTCATATTACACACAAAAAATTACTCATTTTGTTCTCGTATTCTGCTATAGTGCTTTTGTTTCTATCTTATAAAATCAGCTATCTTCGGAAAGAAATGCTTTTTTTTTCCTGTTTGGTCCCAAGAATAATGCAGGCATTTAACACTTATTCTCTCATCTCCTCAGCTCACAGTTTGAGCTCACTATCATTTTATCATCTAGATCTTTTTTCCTCCCATTTTCCCAGAGCTGCATGAAGTATAGCTGATGACTTCCTTCCCTTTTCTTCCATATATTCAGCGCCTTTAAAAGGTTCCATTTTGCCTCCTGCTCTTTTTTCTCCAGCTGCACTGCATCTCATGAATTCTCCAGGTGTTACCCCATGAAAAAAGCAACTAGAAAAATAGCCTGAGCTCAATTGTTGAGAAAATCTTTTGTAAGCCACCTTTTACCTATCTCTCTCTAATACAATTTCAACTTCAGAAAGCAGTATTTAAAGTTCTCTTGCCTTTATTTTTCACAAAGCAGTTACCTCAAGATGGGCAGTGTAATTTCTGACTTCTACATTTCATAGTCTGTGCAACTGTCAAATGATATGCCTATCTTGGTAACGTTGTGGGAGGGGGATGTTATTCATTTTTTAAGTTAGGAGATTTAGACTAATCCAGCAGGTTTCTCTTGCTCTTATTCTCACAAGCATTAAAAACCTTTTAGGTATGAAAAAAGATAATTCAGTGACAGCACCTCAAACATCTATCTAGGGAACTTTCTTTCCAGCCTCAGACAGATAGTGACCAATGCAAAGCCACCAACTACATTCAAAGGGCCAATATCTTTTACTGCTGGTAACCATTCAAACAAGAGATTTTCCTCTACTCTTCAATCATTTCAGTTTCTAGAATTATTAAGATAAAGGCACTGTTATTCAAATATTACAACAAAGATACCTTAGAGATCATAAAAGTTTTCATTATTCACATTTGTTAATTACAGAAACACTGCTTTGGCCCTGGCAGTAAGATTTGCTGCATACAATTAAACTGCAAGAACAGCATCTGTCACCACTGTCAGAAAAGCCCAAGTGTTGAAGTTTGTCCTAATCCATGCACACAATTCAACTCTGCATAGATACTACAGGTGTCTGTTGTCTTGTTCACGCATAGATCACAGTAATCTGCTCAGAAGCTGCTATAGGAAGCACTGAATCTTCTTCCCTTATCGCAACCATCTACCAAAAGCAATTAATCTAATATGATGTTAACTAGTATTTTTTTTCCTTAACTTTTGTCTCAGTTTAAATGCTTTCTTTCACTGCTTTGGAGAGAAGCTTGCAGCTTCTTAGCAAACTGGAAGAGAACTGGATGTTTTAAGTTATGTACTTTTCAGACCAAGACAACATGCAGGCTTTTTCAGCCCTTCTTGTAGAGGGCTAGTGGCAGAAAACACCACTCCACTTTCTATACTGAGCTTTTCAACACTGACACTATTACTTTTATATTTCCTTTAACCCTAAAACTTCTAAAAGAAGCATTTTTAACAAAAATGGGCTTCTGCAATTACTGTGACTCATTATATAACATACTCAATACAGGAGCAGAATATTTTATTTGGATTTATTTATACAGTTACTGTAAAACATTTATGCTCCCTCATTACCACCATAACATCAGAATTTATGATAGGTATACTACTACTATTTTTTTAAGGAAAAAAAAAAAAAAAACACACACACACAAATGCTGCCTCATCATTGGGACTTGCCTCCCAAAAGCCCTGTAAGGACAGTGATTCTTGAATTGCTATTACACAAGTGAAAAAGCTGAAGCACAAAGGGAGTTTTTAGCTCAGTCACAGAGGCAGTCTGACCTAGAGCAACCCTGAAAATCGACATTCTCCTTAACAGATTCCTTTGTGGATTTTGAAGTTCAGTCTACAAAGACAGTGTAAAACTACAGCTAGGCTATTTTTGTTCCGAACAAGTCTAGCACAGAAAAGAAAGCAAAATATCTCTCTGTGGGTGTTCTACCTACAGATGACTTAACCTGTGTTTAAGTTGTCCCTTGTGCAAATCACAATTCAAGAATCCACTAACAGCTTATTGAGAAACACCCAGACACAGACAAAAAAAAAAAAAAAAAAAAAACATGGCATTAACAAACCTTACAGGATATCAGATCGTTCATTGTCCTGACGGTAATGCCTTTTCCTACCATTTCTGCTTCTCTCTCAACAAGAACTAAATGGCAGTTAAATTAGTTTTACTGAGCTACCATGTTAGTAATGTAGTACAGAAAGTGTTTGTTTAAAAGCAAACGTTTCCAAACAATTTAAATGAAATATAAATAAATTAAAAAACCACACACACAAACCTTCACTTCTTTTTAGCTCCTGAGAAAGGCTTCATTTATTTGTTGATTATTATATGGGAAAATAAAAATTGTTTTTAAAATAAAGATAGCGACGTTTGAGAAACGTTCAATATCATAAGTCTTTTAAAAAGATGGTTTGCTCCAGCAAATATTTAACTCAGTAGGAAAAATAGCATTTGTGCTTTAAGAGAGGTAACTTCAGTTCAGAATTCTGAATTCTATTTCTATTCACAGGATCAATTTGCTTGATGACTTTAGGGCTACCATTATCTCCTCAGGTGAATCCAGAGAATTGTATGATTTTCTTGGGAGATTTTCAAACCAGAAGTAGAAAAGCATCAGGAGTTCAGACAAGTATACTAGTAAAATATATATATATATATATATTTCAACAAAGTAAAGCATAAGCTATAAAGAATACAAGATAAACTTCAGAAATGCAGCACACTAAAATTCAGTTACCGCAGAAAAATACTACCACCGAGTGAAAATCCCCTTGCGGAATGATTACATGAAACGTGCACTGCAACCTTCACTCAGCAGTCTGTCAGTCCAGAAAAAGCAGGCTAAGTATTAGACACAGAGAACCACTGAAGCCCAGATTCGAGTTTTTTTTTTTTTTTTTTAAGTGTTAAAAAAAAAAGACTGCCACAAAAAAAAAGAAGAAGTCCGTAATTGCCAGGTGAAGAAGACTACAGGTGTCTTTCCCTCCATCAGCTATCAGTGCTCTTCATCAGCAAGCATCCCGACTACGAGTCTGCCGCCAACCCTCACTCCGAAAGCGCAAAGCTAACAGCCACGGGGGCGCGGGCAGACGCCGCGCTGCGCAGTCAGGGAGCCCTGAGGGGAGGCGGCGGCGGCAAACGCTCCTGAGGGCAGCACCGCGCAAGGGACCCCCCGGGGCGGCTCCCGAGGCCGCCGAGCGCCCAGCGGGGCCGCACCGCGGGCGAGGCCACCCCCCGCCCGCCCCCGTCCCTCACCACGGCCGCCGGCCTCTTCCCGCCGGCAGTAACGGTCGCGGGGAGGCCGTCCGTCCCTCCCCTCCCCCCGCCGCCAACGGCTCTGCCGCCAACGGCTCGCGCGAGGCGAGCGCCAACCGCCGCTTACCCCGCCCTGGCCTGTCCCGGTCGCTTCCGGCCTGGCCCCGCCCCTTCCTGCGCGAGCGCGCCCGCGGGTTTTATCCCTCCCTCCTCCCCTCCCGGCCTCTTCCGCGCGCGCGCCCGGAACTCGCGCTTCGGGGCTCCCGTTGCGCGGGGGGACGCGAAAGGCGGCGGACGCGGCCGGAGGCGGTTGCGGGACGGGACGGGACGGGACGGGACGGGACGGGACGGGCGCCGGCGGCCGCAGCAGCAAGAGCTGCTGCTGCTGCTTTTCCCTCCTTCTCCTCTCGCTCGGCCGCCCGCCCTCGTCGCGCCGCGGGCCTGCAGGTAGGGGAGAGGGCACTGGGTGGAGGGGCCGGGGCTGCGCGGAACCCCTCCCCAGGCGCCGTTACCCCCCGGCTCGGGGTTGGGGCGGCGACCCCGCGGGTGATGGCGGTTTGAAAAGAGCTTGAAGCGGTTGCAGGCCGTTACACCCCCGGTTACGGAAGGCTTTTATTTTCTTTTAAAGAACGGTTTTTAAATAAAAGGTCTTTCTTCATTCTTAGGGGAAGTATCGGGGGAAGCATGCAGCAAATATGTTGCGAAGTATGAGGTTGTGGCTTTGATTTAGAAATTCGATTCTAGCTAAAATTTGGAGCTTCCATGTAGAAATCACCAGAAAGATGATATTTAGGGCATTTGCACACCTGATGAGTTTAAAATAAGCAAATTGTTTACGTTAGGAAAGGGTGAAAAGGATAATGAAGAGAGAGATAAGACAGTTTGCTAGTAATTTAAACCAATGAACAGTAACACCTGTCTAAACAGTGTCTTCAGGTCCATTTCTGCAGAGCTTTGAATGATGGTGGTAGTAGGTGTTACCGCACCTCAGATATATAGGCATGATTATCTCATTTACCTGATTTTGACAAAACGATTTTTTTGTGGCAATGTAACTTTGTCAGAACAAAAACCTTTTGTAGGGAAGTAACTGTTTTGATTAAAAATAATGTGCAAAATGTTATTCTAATCTAATATGGAGCATGTATTTACAACTAGGGCATAGTAACTTGCTTTGAACAGTAAATAATCTTAGGATAATACCACTCAAAAGGGCTTTGAGAAACTTGCAATTGAATTAATTATGTACATATACGTAATGCATATACATAAGTGTATGTATAATCATGAAACAATGCAGAGGATCTTCTCTATTCCAAGTGAATTCTGTAAGTATCAGACACTATTGTTCTGTTACTTCTTTTACATTTGTTTTTCAATTATTTATTTTGATGTTTGATCAAATAATAACTAATCAGAAACATTCTTTAAGTTCCCACTGTTTTGCAGACAGATCTTATGAATAATCTCTCTCTGTGAACACTAGAATGGGATATCCAAAGGATTAAGCCTGTATCCTCTCTTATCTGTGCCCTTTATTTCAGGTAACTATCTGAAAAAAAGTAGTGGATCATAAGAAAAAAAAAAGTGAACAAAATCAAATCTCATATTAAAGAGGGCTAGAATTATACCTGAACAATAATTAGTTGGATAGGAAAACAAATACAGTATTGTATCAAAGTTGAGAATGTGGCAATAAAGATGCTGACTTGCCGGCCTAATAGGTTGTATAGAAACTAGCTGAAGAGGCTGAGGTAGTGCAGGAAAAAAATGGGATTATTTTCCTCTTAATAAATGATCTTTTTTTTTTACAAAAATAAATTAGAAAAAGATGCTTCAGATTTATGTATTAAAATCTGAGGAAGGGTCTAGACTCTCAGATTAGAAAAGAACATGAACTAAACTTATGAAATAAATAACATGAAATCAGTTTAAATCAGCTTATCTAAATTCTGAAATAACTTAAATGACTAAGCTGCTAACAAAATTGTGATGTTACCAAAACACCCTTTCTGCCACAGATCTTCATTCACAGAATAGATGTGATGCCCTGGTAGCTGAGGGGGAGGAATCAGCGCAACCAGTTCAGAAACTGCAAAGCCTGAATCAAGCATAGGAAACAAGCAGGAGGAGCTAGTGTGCTGTGTGTAGTCACAAAACTATGAAATGATTCAGTTACTGACACGTGATCGGATAAATTGCATGGCTGGAGTTTTGTGATAGATGGGCTGCCTGGGAAAGATGGGCAGGAAGAATAACGTGTGTAGAGTTGCCCTTTAAGTGAAGGAGCAGTTGGGGGTTTGTAGAATTCTTTGGTGGGATTTGGGGGACAGTCACTGCAAGAGCTTGTGGGCCAGGAGCAGAGAAGGGGCCAGTAAGGGTGACAACATGGTGGGAATCTCTTATAGACAATTTAATTCAGAGGATAAAGTGGATGAATTCTTTAAGCAAGTTGAGGAAGTCTCCAGGTCACAGACCTTCCCCAGCCTTTGCTGGGAAGGCAGTGTAGCAGGATACAAGCAATCCAGGAGATCAGTAGAGTGAGTTGAGAGTAACTTCTTAATACCGGTATAGATGGGCCAATGTAAGGATGTGCTCTCCTGGATCTACTGCACATGAACAGGGAAGACTTGGCTGGAGACATGATAGCCAATGGCAACCTTGGCGATAGCAAACATGAAATAGTGGAGCTCAAGCTCCTGAGGGGAGTGAGGAAGGCAAGTAGCAGAGTAAAGTCCCTGTGCTTCAGGAGAACAGACTTTGACTTCTTCAGGGAACAGTGAGTGAGATGCCGTGAGAAGCAGCTCTGAAGGGCAAAGGAGCTCTCAGACGTAATTGGTATCAAACACAGTCTCCTGCAAGCCCAGGAACTGTCCGTCCTAATACTTAGGACAACAAGCAGATAAAGCAGGGGATGGGATTGATGAAGCAGGGAACTTGTAATGGAGCTCTGAAGCAAAACGGGCATATCCAGGAGGCAGAAGTGGAGACACATTACAAAGGAGGAATATAGGAATATTGCCTGGACATGCAAGGATGGCATTAGGAAAGCCAAAGGGAAGCTAGAGTTGAACCCAGCAAGAGATATGAACGGTAACAAACTGCTTCTGTTGCATTGTCAGGGAAAGGATACACCAGGAAAATGTGGTGCTCTTGTTGAATGGGACAGGTCATTTAGTGACAGCGGACACCAGAGGCTGAAGTAATCAATGCCACTTTTGCCTCAGACTTCAGTGACAAGGTCTCCCAGGCCTTTGTGCCACAGGGCAGGGCTCAGGGCAAAAAGGAGCTGTTGGTTGTGGAAGAAGATTGAAGCAAGAATTACCTGATATGAAAACTTGACCTGTACGAGACCATGGGACCAGATGGGCTGCACTCAAGGATGCCAAGAGAGCTGACAATATCATTGGAAAACCACTGTTTGTCATCCTTGAAGGGTCATGGAGACTGGTGGAAATTGCAAAAGACTGTAGAAAGGCAAATCTTACACTCGTCTTCATAAAGGGCAAGAAGGGCAATCCAGGGAACAGTAGGCTGGTCAGTCTCACTGCCTTATGTCCCTGGATAGATGATGAAGGAAGTCCTCTGGGAAGTCATTTCTGGGCATAAGAAGGTGGTGACTGGGGATGCCCAGCTTGGATTTAGCAAGTGTAAATCATGCCTGGTCACCTGTGTTGTCTCCTGTGGCAAAATGTAACTAGATTTGAAGATGAGGGGGGAGTAGCGAATGTAATCTACAGTGGACTTTAGGGAGGACCTAACAACAGCCTTTGTGTACCTAAGAGGAGATGACTGAGAAGATGGAGTCACTGTTTCTACTCAGGTGCACTGCAGTGGAGTGAGAGACAGTGGGCACAAATTGAAACAGGGGAGGTTCCGTTTTGGTATACAGGAAAAAATACCCGCAATGAGGGCAGTCGAGCATCAATTGCCAAGAAAGCCTGTGGGTTCCCCGTCCTTCGAGGTTTTCAAGATCCAACTGGACAAGGTCCTGGGAAAGCTGATCTGTATCCACTGTTGACCGTGCTTTGAGTAAGAAGTTGCACAGGATAACTTTGTGAGGTCCCTTCCGTCCTGAATGATTCCGTGATTCTTAATGTTTCGTTTGTGAGGACTAAAAAGCAGAAATTATGAGGCAATTATGTAACTTCAGCAATTTCAGAGAAACTGGCTACTTTGGTATTGGCTGAAATACTAATTTAAAAGTATAGGTTAAACTAAGATGACTGTAGAATAGGATATAAAATAAAGGATACTGATACCAGTAATTCCGTAAGAGAAGATTTTAGTCTAGTCTTCTAAAATTCTTTGGACAATATGCCAAATAAAGGAGAACTGATTAATAAAATCGTTCTGATCATTACAGTTGCCTGGACTACTGAAGCCTTTGAGTTTTGAAATATCCCTTATGGAAGGTAAGTGAGAAATTATGTTGTCATTAGTCGAAACCTGATTAAGAAATGAAAACAAAAACTGAGAATGAAAGTTCAGATTTTTTTCTACTTTTAAGTTTTTCATTTATTAAAAATAATATCCTTTATTAGGACTTAGCATCAAGTCTAAAAGTGATCTGGAAAAGGTATTATTGGCAAAATTTACCACTGTCACAGTTACTAGATCAGTTGGGAAGAGAGAAAATCCTGAGAAACAGGAATCCAAAGGAGAGGGGAAAGGTATGAACTGATATGATGGTGATGGATTAAATTAATTATTGATAAACACAATGTAGCACATTGGAAGGAATAGTTTGTGCTACTGTTCACGTTATGCAGTTTTAAGTTAACTAGACGATGAAGGTAGCTGTAAAGGAGATGTGAATGAAAGTCCTCCTTTCCATAATCAGTATCAGGGAGAAATCTAAGTATTACAGCATTTATAAAGAATGGGTTTGATTAGTAGCATTGCAATATAAATTGATGGCTTGCACTTTTAGAAAGGAATGTTCAGTGATACACCAGTCTCTGAAAATAGTGGAAATAGGAGTTCAGAAACAGACTGATGAAAATGTGAGACTGTGACGATCTCTGAAAATGCAATGCAATTACAACCATTTAGGTAGAAGTAATGATGAAAAAATGTAATACGCTATAAAGACTTGCAAAACAATAGCTGGTAAATATGTGGAAAGAAAGGGGCTCTTGTACTCTAGGAAGAGTGACTATTAAGTTGAAAGACTACATATTCTGTGTAGCATTCCATTAAGTTTAGATGTTTTTGGCAAAAGAGAGTAGTTTGGTCAAGAGGTGAGAGATTCAAAAAATTCTTAAGTGTTTATGTGAATGACAATCTACTGATCAACATTTTTTTCCCCATAGGGATTTAAACCATGTAGGATAGTCCACATTGGGATGTTATTCCATGATTGTCCATCGTAGAGGGATTTTTAGTATTATTTCAGATACTTGAGAGTTTTATTACCACATGTTTGATTTTCTGTATGCATTGTCAAGCAGTCTTCTACAGTAGTGGAGTACTGTCATACAGAGACCTAGGCTGAGAAACGTGTTTTTAGGTCTAGACTAGTGGTTTGGCCACTCAATTGCAAGAGAGTGCACTTGAGTTCTTGTCCCTGCTCCATGAGTTGTTTATGAATTCTGTTCAGTTACTACCTAATGCAAAACCAGTTCTGCCCTGTGGTCAAAGATTATAACACAGCCCTCTAATCTCACGGATGCATATCCAAACTGCAGCACAACAGCATGTCATACTCACTTTTTTCCTATTTCTTTTTTCTTAAAATGTTTGGCTTCCACTATAACAAGGATGTCAAGGAGCACTCTTCCCCAGAGTAGCCTATGGCTTCATGGTTGAAAGACTGTACTAGTTCTTGCTCCAGAACTATTCAGTTGCTGTATATTGACTTCCTCACAAGAGGAGCAGTTTGAGTGAAAGCATGAATAAATGCAATTGGACCTTGACTTTCTAAGTACCAAACCTGTGATCTGGTCTGTGAACTCCTGGAAGAGGCCTCTATCAAAAGCAGGTTATTGGACCAGGCAAATTATTCATTTAGCTTGGTTGATGGTTGTGTCATTGTGGTCCACTCAAGAGAGTGTGTTTATCAATTTAATTTTTGCAGATGATGCTATATTAAGATAGCAATTGATCTGTTCATCTTCCTATCACATATATTTTCCTTCTTTAAGTTAAAAATAGATTTTTTTAACCTGAAAATACATACCTGAACTGAGCATATGTGTACATCAAGCTTCAAATTACAGCCTACTTGAGCTGTTTAATAAACTTAGATTCCTCCCTTATCATGAAAATTTTCTGATGCTATTTTTGTTATAAACGTACTGGCCTGTGACATTATTACAATTTACCCCTCAGACCAGAGAAGGGGTTGCTGCAATTTCATGCATAAATAAAATAATAAATAGAAGGCCACTTCTAAGTTCTTGATTTTTACGGTTGCTTTACAATAAATGTCTTTAAAAGGCTAGCACTAGATGTAAATCTGGAAGGTGTTACCTTCAGAAAGACAAAAATGGGATTGGTATGCTTACAGTTGCTTTCTGAGAGCTCTTAATTCTGGAAGCATCCTGAATTGGCTACTAATGACTGTTGAGGCTCCCTGTTCCTTATGTACACAAGTATTTATTCCCACGAAAAGCCTCAGAAAAGAACTTAAAGGCTTTTCTTTTTTTTTTTTTTTGAACAGACCATTATTCCAAATTTCTGTAATTGGGGTTGCAATTCTACTGGTTTTATGCAGCAGAGGATTTAGCAGAGTCCTAGTTTAAGATTATTTGATATTGAAACTTGGAAGCCATAAACACAGAACAAAAAAATTAGAACAGATGAGTTACCCACACAACTCAAGAATGGTCTGAAACTTTATCAGAGGTATGGGTTTGAAAAAAAAAAAGAGGGTATGCTTGCCCTATGCACTGAATTCACTTTTTCTAAACATCAGAGAGAGGCCGAGTTGCCCTGAATGGGGCTTACACTGTGGTCTCTGCTCAGTCAGAGAAAAAACAGTTGCTGGTGTTCAGTACTTACTGGAGTACTGGAAAATGATTTGACAAGTAGCAAAGATTAAGGAGTAGAGAAAAGGTTCTTGAAGAAGGTTGTTAACTCTCTGCCGGGTCCACTGATAAAATCTGTATGAAGTCTATTGGATTTTGAACTCCTTGATGATCTTGGCAGAGTGATTCTCTGGTGTCTCGTGAAAAGCCCAGCATGAGATAAAGGTTCCTGGAGACTTCTGGAGTCGAGGCAGCAGCCCACCGCTGCTGGTGTATCTGCTAGGGTGGTAGAGGCTCGCTGCCTTGAATATCAGAAGTAGTTCAATCCTGCGAGACCTCGGAAGCTCCACCTGAAAAACGTTGTCCAAGCAGCGCTTTTGAGCGGAGCTAATGAAAGCTCTTTTAAGGATCTCTTCTAGCTTATTGCAGAAGAAATAAAATGTCTTAATACATTTCAAATGAAGTTTGAAGGGATGATTAAGAACGCGCTCTCTCATCTGTTTCAGGAAAGTGCAGGAGCTTGCCTTTCCAGTGTTTCTCCTCACCTTGGTAGCTGTTAATTGCTGTTTGAGTTACAAGACTACCTTTCTCTGGGGGGAGAATTTCTGATGTAATTGCAGTTCCTTAGAGTTTTGAAGAAATTAAGAGAGAAAGTTCCTGAGTGCAGAAGGCTATTCCTATCAAGCAGAGATATTTTTAAGTTCGTTCTGCCCCTTTCCTCACTTCATTCCATTTACATAAACAGTCAGCATTTAAAAGTCCTGAATAATCTTTACTTGATATGAAAACCAGTTGACTGTCACAAGGGGACTTGGATTAAATAATTGAGTCTGGGTTGTAAATTTTCTTGCTGCTTCAGCTAAATTTAAAAATAGACAACTATATTTTTTCAGTTTTTTTAAAAGATACGTAGAATTGTGAACTAGCTGTTTTATATCTTCTCATTGCACGTTACAATAAGCTGTTCTTTTGAAAAGTACTAAAAGTGATTTTTTCTGCAAGATATTCTTCTATGTTATTGTCAAATGAGCAATGAGATAAATCATTGTATGTGCAACTTTAATGTTAAGAAGTCTGTAAATTGCTTTTCATGAAGTTTACACTTTTACATGTATTTCAGTATTCTGTGTGTGTAGTGTATCAAGATTATGGAATATTTGTTCCATTTATGTAACTATGATGAGTTTAGTTTCTGAACATCAGATGTACCAAAGTATGAATCTGACATCATTTCAGATGTAAAGCTAAATTCAAGTTCTGTTTTTCTTAAGTTCACAGTCATTTTCTAACGTTGATTAGAAGTGGTCAATTTTCATGGTTATAGTTTTCATCCCAATTATGTGATCTTCATTTATTTTATTTTATTTATAATTAATGTGTTGCCTGAGTTGTGATTAAAGCAATGCACTTTGAGGGGGGGGGGGGGGGAGAAATTCTGTGAGATAGTTACCTGTGGTGTTTGAGTTATGCACTACATGAATAAAGGTCTCTGTTTTTCTTTTTTTTGTTCTTCCTTCAGAGTTACTGCTATGGCTACTACAGTGAACTTGGAGCTTGATCCCATTTTTCTGAAAGCCCTGGGCTTCTTGCATTCAAAGAGTAAGGATTCCGCTGAAAAGCTGAAAGCACTTCTTGATGAGTCTTTGGCCAGAGGAACCGATTCAAGCTATCGTCCTTCTCAGAAGGTATTAGTATTAAGAGGGCATGGGTCATTCTCATGTACTTTATTAAAGCTCTAGCTGTTCACAGTTTTATAGCTGAAATCTTAAGAGAATCAGAAATGGAGGGAAAAGAAAAAGTAACTGTGGAGCGTTCACATTGATCATTCTTCCTTTATGCAGCATGCTCCATTCCATTAATTGAAGTTAATGAAAAAGAATTCTCTTTACCTTATTTGTATGTTCAGACCTGCAAAAGAGCTATTCTGCACTATATTGCAAGTGTTGTGACTTTTTAATAATATATTTTTGTATTTGATTGATGTCCAATATGAAAAATTATTTTTCATCTACGGAAAATTGCTGAAAATGTGCTTGAGAGAGTATTTGATTCCGAGATTAGTGTATGAAAATAACCAAGTAAGGAAAACCCAGTATTACTCTTTTTATAGCCACATGGATAATGAGATTATAGTCTCCCCTTGGATGCCCATGTTAGGCTGGCATGTTCTAATGATGGTTTATTTGCTAATACATTAGTAATATGGTGTTTCTACATGTTTGCAGTTCCAAATAATAAAAAAAATAGGGATATAAGGCACCGTTACTCCTACAGCATCTATGATGTTTGTACTATGTGATCTAACTCTACTCAGATTGTTAACTCTCTTAAACCTAAATGATAGCTCCCTCTAAATCAGGTTTCAAAACCCCCAGGATCCCTCTGTGTCAGAGCTTAAATAAATACTGGTTTTGTAGTTTAAAGAGGAAGCAGGGAAGTGGAGTAACACCTCTAAGAGACTTCGAAAGCTGATTCTGATGACAGCCCAGCTGGTAGTCACCTGGCTGCAGGTGAGACTGAGGCTGGGGGAAGAATTCTTTTGTTCCCCTGTCCTCCGTGTGTCTCCAGTATCAGCTGGACAGCAAAGCCCAGAAATAGAAAAAAAATAGAAGAATTCCTTTCCATGCATTCCTGGGCTGCAGGATTAGTTTGTTGTTGACATTGAAGTGCGAGAACCGAGTGAGGAACACAGGGACACCATAGTCAGGCACAAGAAGAAACATATTTATGACTCTGGATTTGACAGAAAGTCAGTAAACTTGCAGGGCTGAAGCTCAAGGCTCAGGACCAGTTCCAGTATACAGCAGAGAATTAACCGTATCTTACCAAGATAGAGGGAGATACCTTGCTTGAATGCTTTGCTGTGAATAATCACTGATTTACAGACTTGCTTGCTTATTATCCATTGCTGACACTAATGCATAACTAATAAGAACTATTGATTTCTGTTGAGATGTATATCTAAATGTATTAACCTGAAAGGTGAATATGGACTGAGATTAAGCACAGGTCAATATTTTTCTCCATGAGGGAATGAAGTATTGATGTCCGGTGATATCAGATGTCAACATATATTTTCAGCATACATTGAATTTTTGTCTTCAGCACTATCTGAAAATTCGTGTTCATTATCTTATTGAATTTTTAAAGCAGGAAAGTTTTTCCCTTTTAATTAATGTTTCAAAGGAAAGCTGTCTTTAGCAAAGAAACTTTTTTCTCTGGAAGGTGAGTGATAAGGAGGAGGTTTTAGTAATTGACTGTAGCTTAAACTCACTAATTTGTGGATGTGATACAAAAAAGTTTAAAAATTTTACATATATTTATAAAATATAATGTATGTATATATGCAGACATACATAGGTGAGCAGTTATTTGACATGGAATGTCATTCCATGCTTTTACATGTATGTAGAAGACATGTTTGCCTAGCCTGCAATCTAATAGGAAAGTGGGAAGTAAACTCTTGTAGCATTTGCCCAATTTTTGTTTCTTTTGTTTTAGGAAGTAGAGCAACCAAAAGTATCTGTTACCAAACCTATTTCCAGTAAGCAAGAGCCTAAAGCTTCTTCTAGTTTGCCTTCAGGCAACAACAATGGCAAGTCTACTGTGTCAGAGAAGGTGAAAAAAGAAACAGAAAAGAGATCTAGTGATAAAGTAAGTCTAATTTTTTTTTCACTAATGAAAAAGCATGGCTAATACATTTGGAAATGTTATACACAAGTTTTCTTCATGTGTAACTTGTATAACTTAAGTCTTATCTAATTGTCCATAACCTATGAGCTATCTTAAGCAGTCATGTTGCTGTGTAGGCAGTACAACAAAGATTTTGTTGTATTTATTCTCCAAATGCTTTAAACATACTAAATTTTTCTGAAGAGGTTAATAAAATGTAGCAATCTGAAATGCATGTTTCCCAGAGCAATTGGATTTCGAGCTGAATTTTTCTAATTCCTAAACATTTTGGACAAAATATGCATCTAAGGCAAAAGTGTGCTGTGTATGCTGTGTATACTTCCTGTACTGTCATCTGTAAGAATACTGTTACACTCTTATACTGTTAATCTAGTTTTCCCAGTCACTTTTTCGTTTTAATAATATCCATTAGCTTCCTGCTTTTTCACATTGTCTACCTATGTTTAATAGATGAAAGGGGAAACTGCTGAAGCAATTGATGCTCCAAAGAAACCAAGGCTAGAAAAGCAAGAGGCTCGTTCATCTCCTATTACTGT
Organism: Rhea pennata; assembly: GCF_028389875.1. Classification (NCBI taxonomy): domain Eukaryota; kingdom Metazoa; phylum Chordata; class Aves; order Rheiformes; family Rheidae; genus Rhea; species Rhea pennata. Next base: position 64,995,524 of record NC_084666.1, read on the forward strand.
TCAGACAAGCAAGGATTTATCCATGCCTGATTTATCTAGCTTTGAGGAAACTAGTGCTGATGACTTTGCTATGGAAATGGGTTTGGCCTGTGTTGTTTGCAGGTGAGTCAACATTGTTGCATTGCAATTGTGCAGTTACTTTTTTGTTTTGTGTGCATACCATTTAGCTAACATTTTCCGAAGATTTTATGCTGGAAATCACTTAAGCACCCATCTAAAATTAGTAATAACTTTAAGCATCCTTCATGAATAAGAATGGCTTCTTGAAAATGGAGCCTTTAATGGGAAAACATAACTTTTCTCCTTCAGGAAAGATAAAGTCAAAAATAATTAAGTCAGACAAGATGCAAATTATTTTTGACACTGATTATCGATTACTAGAAGACAATATGAAGTATTAATAGCTAATGATAAGCAGTGCTTAAAAAAAAAAAGTTATTTTCTGTGGAAGTACTCGTTTTAGTGGCATCTTTGAGTTCTCTGTGTGTTGCTCCTCTCTCCATAACTCTTTGCCATTTGTTTACGCATAACCATGTTGTTTCGGTTAACCTCGTAAATGTGTTACGTCCTCTAGTCAAGGCAGGTTCTTTTTACATTCCAATAAAGGCTCTAAAATTGGAACTTAACACTGGATGGATTGTTAACAGAATGTTGTTAAAAGAAGTAAGATTTGCAAGGAAGTAAAATATAAAATGTGTTTTGAATATGCTCACTGGGATCAAATCACTTCAGTAAGGATTTGGTTTCATATTTGGTTTATCTTCCTGCAAGTCTGCACTACTGCCGAAAGGAACAGTTTGGCTTTCCCCATTGATGCCTTTTTCCCTGCCCCGTTCAGGGAGTGTACTGCCCACACAGCTGAGTGATCAGCTGGATCAGTTCCCTTTCAGCTTTTTTCAGTATGCTTAGATTTCAGTCAGCTTAGTGAGTGTAATGTGCTGGCACGTGGGTGGAATGTGGGGCAAAGATAGCAAAGAAGATGGGGCTGGCTTTTCCGTGGCTATAGGTATTCTAGCTCAGCTTAAACCAATTGGGAAAGTATGTCCTTTATAACTTAATTCTTCAGCTATTTCTATGGTCATTCCTGTTGTGAAGATGAGATGACTTAACTAATCATGGATTGATGAGATTTCATGTCACATTATTCTCATGTACTAGCTTGAATGTTTAGCTGCTTATTATAGACATTAAAAAAGAAAGAACAGTTGAAACACTTGAAATGTAAAATATGAAAGCAGTATTTCAATTTTACCTTTTTTTCCTTCTCATTCCCTTTCTGCTGTCTCTTAAAGGAACAAAGCTCTGTTTGACGATATTTTTAAATGGTACTAAAACCAGCAAGTTATTAACTCATTTAGCAGGAGGAGAGGAAGAAAAGTTTGGTTTAGATGGTCTTGAGCTGCTGTGGTGTACTGATTCTGCATCTCCCAAGGCAAAGAAAAACATGCACAGGCATAATGAGAAATGAGCAGTAAAGAAAGAAAATGAGCTTCTGTGCCTGCTGTGGCTAACAGCTTGTTTTGAAGAGCGTAGGCCAGGAACGTGGTTCCATTAGCTGTTCCATAATCGATGCTTAACCTGCCTGCCGAAGGCATTGCTTCTTAGCTAATCATTATGGTCACAATTTCACAGAGCTCTTACAAGAGATTTATCTATCTTGACTAACTAAACTAGGCTCTTATTAAACTGACACTGGAGGGAGGGAGAAGTGCAGCAGGAAAAGAAACAGCCTATTAGAGAGAAGATGGCATCAGTCATCCAAGGCTTAGGATTTGTTTTAATTTTAGATGTAACCTGCTAGAGTTGATATCATTCGATTCTAGAAAAACAAGAGTCACTGATATGGCTCTCCAGTTACATGAAGAAGAAATATGGCATGCAATTTGCAGGTGACGGTGAACACCCACCCCCCCAACCCCCCCAAAAAAAGGAAAAAAGAAAAAAAAAAAAGATTTCCTAGAAAAAAAATCTGAAACAGCCTTATCTTTTATGAATAAGTTAACTCTTGTGTTTGTTTTATGCAGGTAAAAAAATATTAACTTTGTTTCTTGATTAACAGATGATCTTACAATAAGGCAAGTTTAACTTGGTTTTGGACATGAAAAGTTCAAGTTCTAATCAGTCTAGGATTGTTCATTCATAATTTTAAGATAGGATGATGTATCTTCTCCCCTGAGATGTGATTGAAACACCACTGCTTTGTTCTGACCCAATTTATTTAGGAAAAAACAAACAAAATGACATTTGAAATACTGTCAACCTAAAATAAAAGGTGCTGGAATTTCTGAAAGATTTCTTCCCCTCCCCCCCCCCCTTTTTTCTAATAGTCCATTTGAAAAAGAAATATTGCTTAAAAAATGCTCTAGTGGCCATATGGACAATATCTTCTGACTTCATTTTCCTGTTATAGAAAGAAATAAGGTATTACCTTTCCCCACCCATCCACAAATAGAGTTTCCATGGTTACCTGGATACCTGCTCCTCAGGGATATGAGCAAAAGCAGCTTAGCAATTAAATAGCCTGATTTGTCATCTGAAAGAAGAAATCATTAGGAAAGTGGTATTTGGCTAATTCACAGACATACTTCCAGTCATGTGTATATCACTAATTTGTCATTTATACAGCGTGATTACTTTCACCAGAGGCCCACATAAAATTAAGTCCTCATCACCAGCTTACGTGTTTGCTTCAAGGCAGCACTGCATAGTTAATCCTCTCTGTTCCATCTTTCCATGATTTTGGTATTATCTCAAATTCCAAGTGTCTGTGTAGTAGGGGCCAGCAGAATGGCTAATAAAACATCTGTGAAGTAGTATAAATTTTGCATGATGATACTTTTAAATCCTTGAACAGAAAACATTCTTACATGGTTGTTATTGAGAAATTATTTGTTCTTGAACTATATTGCTCAAAGGCTTACGGCAAAATTATCCAAATGTAGACTAGGCCTTTGGATGCTACTATGACGGGGAAGTCATATCGTTGATATGCAGTGAGTCATTCATAAAATCCCCAGGTGAAGTAAAACAAATGAGACTTAAATTTCTGGTATAAAAATCAAACAGGTAAGCAATGTCATATATGCACATTTAATACTATAAAATTTCTAGATTTTGAGAGAGCTGACATTAAAAAAAATATAATGTAAAGTTTCTAAAACATTTGTTAGGAAGAACTCATACCAGAATAAAGGAATATATTTCATTTGCCACAAGGTGGAAAATATATGTGAGACCAAAAATATTTTTAGTTTTTATATTAAGCCTTGCAAAATTTGCAACAATTGGATAATCCTTAAAGTACTTTCTCCCATAATCTGTTCTTAACTATTTGCTCTGCAGGCAAATGACAGTTACTTCTGGGAATCAGTTAGTGGAGTGTCAGGAGTGCCATAATCTCTACCACCAGGATTGCCATAAACCTCAGGTGACAGACAAGGAAGCGAATGATCCTCGACTTGTTTGGTATTGTGCACGCTGTACTAGACAGATGAAGAGAATGGTAGGAGTCATTTCTTTTGTCTAGCGTTGAACACTACTTGAATACAGCAGGCTATTTCTAGAATCCAAGGGGTTTTTATTTTGTTTTGTTTTTAAGGTTACAGAAATCTTTAGAAGCATATTCAAGAACCATTTTTCACAGTAGTGTTTCTATTGCTGCTGCTGTGCTGCTTAAAGTAACATCTGAAAGAGCAGTAATGTTAGACAATGCTTTTTTAGAAGCAAAAGTTGAGTAAAGAAGAGTCAAATAAGATTCTTTCTACTTGGTAAGCAGTCGATTAAAAACATTTTTATTTCAGATGGTTCTGACTTTTCGTACAAATCTATCATATAGCCCTATAGTTTTAGTTTTCATCTCAGTTGTGGAAATGAATATTTTCTTCTAACAATAGTCTGCAAATTTTGGTCCAGATATGAAGTGCTAAGTGTTCTGAGGCTCCATATTAAGCTGCGGAGTAGCACCTTCATGGAAAAAATCCTTTTATTTTGATTCGTCTGTGTGTTAATCTCTGAACAAAGAAACAAATTATTCTTGATGCCACAGAGTTAGTCCGCTCATTTCATTGTGAGAAAGAAAGGTTGGAGTAGGAAAACATCTTTGGGTGCACTGAATGTTAATTGTTAGTTCGCCCATCTTTAGTTGTCATCGTGCATCAGAAAATGTTCTGTTTGGATCTATTTTATGGTAGTTTAGCAAGCTGTTATTTGTTGAAATGGCTTTAATAAAGAAGCAAGAAAAGGAGACAATGTAAGATCCTGGCCCAGGAGCAATCATCACTTTGAACTGTTTTAAGTCAGTTGTTGCATGGGATACATCTTGCAGCAATTCAACCTTTCCCTTCAAGATGCCAAGCTCCTCTCTTTGTTTCGACATAAATTTTATGTTCTTACCTGCCGTTTCTTAGTGGACTCCCATGGCCTGGGTCCCAGTACTGCTGGGTTCTGTCCATATCTTCAAGTTCACCCTTCTTCTCCTTCCTCTTGTGAAGGCCCTGTGCTTTCCTATTCCCTGAGTAACAACACTGCCTCTCTCCGCGCTGAAATAGCAAGTTCTATTCAGTATGCTTTTTTGGTCAGACTCTCTCCAGTACCATACTCAGCACCACTCCCACAGCTGCAGTCTTGACTTATTTCTTGGGCACTGTTCAGCTGGAAATTTAGTACTATAAAGGCCAGAATGCAATCTGATAATGCTCATGGTTTTTATTAAATGTTATGCTCAATGTTATGGAGGCCATAACTAATTTGGGGCTTTTTCTACCACTTATGTAGGCTCAAAAGACACAAAAACCACCTCAAAAACCAGCTCCTGCTGTGGTTTCGGTTGCACCAGCTGTGAAAGATCCATTGGTCAAGAAGCCGGAAATTAAGTTAAAACTTGATACTCCACCAGCTTTTCTAGCATTCAAGAGAACAGAAGTCAAGGTAATGTAGTTTAAATTTTCCAGAGGAAGAGTTTACATTTCATTGCACAGATATGATAATTTTAATTAGGCCAGTCTTTCCTCACAAGAATCACAACTGAAAATAGTCTGCTATTCCCTGTGTACTAAGTAGTACCATAGCATAGTTGTTTTGCATTAGCACTAAAAAAAACCCAAAGTTCTCAATTCAATTATGAGTCCCTAAAGCATCTAGCTCTTGACTATATTTTTATTTTACAGAGGAGAGAACAGAATTTACTCAGGGGATTTTTTTTAATGATACAAGTAGGAGCCCTTATAATTGTATAAAAGATACAATTTGCTCTCTGTGGCCAAGTAACATATGCATATTTCGGTAATTAGAAGGCTTCTTCTCATGATAATAGGGAAACCAGGCTGATCCCCGTGAGATTTAATTTAGAAAGGTACTCCTTCTCATATATGTTGTCACATGTTTCTGCTTCTCTGAGTTATTCAATACATACTGTTAAGAGTTGGTTAAAGGTAGTAAACCAGAAACAGCATAGTAAATAACGAAGTAGTCGAGCAAACCATGACTTATCTAGGAAAGCACATCCATAACTCAAAATCATGGTGATTTATTCACGTGCTCCAAGTTATGTTTGCAGTTGCTTTGCCTGCATGGAAACAGTTGTGAATAATATGGTGACTACAGCTCAAGCACTTACATGTGTAAATAGCTTTTTTCACTGCAGCAGAATTATTTATGTTCCTAAATGGGGTTGTAGGAATGCAGTCCAATTCCATCCATCATCTTACTATTTACAAAATATCTGAATATGCTATGGAAGAGATACCATTTGAATATAGGATTTTAATTTTAGTTTTGACTTTGCCCTTTATAGCTCTGGTTTGATAATTCAGCATGTGTATTATCCCCAACTGAAAATGAGAGCAGGTAGTATTGAGGTGTGGGAACCACAGTTATGTCTGCAGAAAGTTTGTCCATTACGCTGCCTGAATGGGAAGACTAAAGGAAGGAAGGCCAGTGACTTTTTAAGGTTTTTAATTATGTATTATGGTGAAGAAACAACAGGGGAAGGAAAAGGAAAGTTTAGGCACTCCTGTTTTAGCCAAAAGACTGTAATTCTGCAGTATCTAATTGCTCAGGGTCTGATTTTTGTCTGAGCATCTGTCATCTTGTTAAAAAGCACAGGTAACCACAGTAAACAATAAAAACTAGGCAATTGCCTCCATCATTTATACTTCACAAATTTGGGCTTTTTGTAATTACTTCAGTTAAACCATCTTTTATAGTTTATTGAGAGATCATGATGCCATATGGTAGCCTGTTAGCTGTACAGACGAAGAGAAAGAAGAGGTATAATATTGGATTTATTTGGTTGGGAAATTAAAAGTCAGCTGCACCTGTGTCCTTTCCTTTCTTTGTTAATGCTTTTAACTGTAGTGGCCAGTGATAAAATACTGTCCAATGGGTGTTCCTGGGGAAAAAAACAAAACAGAAGCTTGATCTGTTCTCACCATGATGTATTACATACATAAATGTCACTATAATAAGAATGACTTGTTTATTTTAGACCTCAGCAGCAGTTTCGGGGACCTCAGCCAGTACAAGTGTTTCCTCTTCAGCAACCAGTGGCCTTACGGGATGGGCTGCTTTTGCAGTCAAAACCTCCTCTGCCAGCCCATCAACTGCCAAACTGGGATCAACAGCGCAGAGCGCCAGTGGGAAACCTGCAGCTTCTTCTAATAATCAGAAACCTGTGGGCTTGTCGGGGTTGGCAACTTCCAAACCAGGACTAGGGTCAAAAATACCTTCAGCTAACAACAGCACAAACCCTGTTCAGCTGAAGCCGCCTCCACCTCTGACACTGGGAAAAACCACTCTCAGCCGTTCGGTAAGCAGCGACAATGTCAGCAAAGTAGGTCTTCCTAGTCCCAGCAGCACTGTGCCAAGCAGCAGCAGCAGCAGCCAGGTGCCCAGTGGGAATGGCAACAGTGGGACCACAGGTAACAGCGGGAGCAGTGCAAGCAAAACAGCAGCAGATACTGGTAATCAGTCGGCCTCCCTGAAAGGCCCAACTTCTCAGGAATCTCAGCTAAATGCTATGAAAAGGTTACAAATGGTCAAGAAGAAAGCCGCTCAAAAGAAACTCAAGAAGTAGGACAGCTGCTTGTTAATTTTGTTGGTAGTGTTCCATAAAACAACAGCATTGATGTTTTTCTTAAAAAAACAAAACAAAACAAAAAACTCCCAGTTACTAGGCTGAAACAGTAATTAAATCAGGGAAGACCAAAACCTATATTCTACAGGAGATCAGACTTGGATGATCCTAGCAGTTCTCTCTGACTTCACAAATCTTTGAGTTGAATACGATGGAGGAATATTCGTTAGAATATGCCTACTGTTTTTTAGCCCAAAGCTCTGAAATATGATGTTGTTAAACTTGGATTTTTTTCACATATAAAGAAAATATTTGTGTGCACCCTTCATAAATTGGACTTCCAGATCCTGTCATTCTTAAACAGCATTATTAATAAAAGTGTTGTTAATCTGGGACATCATCACTGCTTTTCTTTCATACTTCATTTTCCAATACTTTAACCAAGAAATGCTTCTGTTGTTCAGGGTTGTCTACATTATGCAAAATTAATGAAGTTAATCCTAAATTATACAGTTCCTCAGGGGGAAAAATCTATTTTCTTTAAATTAACAATGAAACGATATATTCTATTTGAAGTGAGAATTCTAAGTGACCTTTTTTATTTTTATATACTGGGAAACTTCATTGGTCACATTGTTGCTGTTGTAATCCTCAGACGAAAAGAGTGTTGGCAAAAGGTGAATGGCCCCTAACCTGAAATAAGGGTGAAAGAGAACTAAAACAATATTTTCAAGCTCTTTTAAACTATGAAGAAACTTAAGACTGTCCTATTATAAAATTAATGGAAAATAAGTGGAAAACAGTATCTATTTGAATTAAATAGACAATTCAGTTGAGCCACATTTAAAACATAGTGAATTCATTTCTTATATTTTGATGATGTGAGAGAAGGAAATATAGAAGAAAACAGAAGGAAATACCTTGGGAGCCTGTATGTTAGCTCCATTTCTGGCCCACCTGAAACACAAGACCTTTCAATCACGTAAGTATTCCATGCTGTAAGTACTGCTGTTAAATTCATAAGTCTTGCATGGGTTAAAGTAGTAATGCCTGCTAGCCTTTGTTGGAAAATGTAACTTCCAGTCTCATAACTGTTGTACTGTAGCCTTTATGATTGTTATTTAAAATACAGTAAAATCACTGCCTTCTCGTGTAAGGGCATGCAAATCTCTTTAATCTGGTATAGTTAGTGACAGTGTTGGTCACTAAAGTCTGTATACAAAGTTCACTAAAAACCTTCTTCTAACCCTTCTAGCAGGTGTTTTGGGGGTTTTGATGTGGTTTGTTTTTTTTCTTTTAAAAAAATATGTTTATTAGTGTTTCAAATCAGTAGGAAAAGCTTTTTCAGCAATTTTGGTGGGATGGTATAGACAAATAGGTGTATACAAATGCACGTCTTCCTTCATTTTATTCAAAGTAGCAAATGGATTTTGTATATTCCAGAAGTTCCATTTTTTTCCTCCCCTTGGTGGTTTGTCTTTCAGAAGGAAGATTCTGCTCATGAATGCTTCCTCAAACCTGCTGAAGGGCTCATATATTTAAATTTATTTTAAAATATTGCTAGATTTCTGAAAGACTCTTTCAAGGCTTGTGTTTAGGTAAATCTTAAGGCCAAGGAAGAAGTGTTGAAATACATACGGAAATTTGGAGAGAAGGGCCAAGGTATATTGGAGATAGTCTTAAGCTTAAAGGAAGTCGACTCCAATCTTCTAACTACGTAAGCCTATTCACAAAGAAATCATGGGACACAGACCTTACCCAGCTATATTAGGGTACTGATTTTATCTTGTAACTCATAATTAGACAGAGAAAACTACAAAAAAAAAAAAAAAAAAAAAAAAAAAAAAAAAAACACAAATAGAAGAAAAACAGTTCTGAACTTGCACATACAGTTCTGTGACCTGTGGCAGTCTCGCTACTGGATTTTTGGATTGGCTCGACCGTCTGAAGGCACAAGGGCCAGGATGTGGAACTTGGAGGTCGAGTGCTAGTATCCGTGTAACCCTGAATGGGGATCCTCATATGCCCTTGTGAGGGTTGTCGTATAAACTACAGACAACATTACAAGGGCAGACTTGATCTGAATTTTTGAGGGGGTTGTCCCACTGTCCCTGGCATTCATAGACAAAGCTTTTTTTGGCTTGTTTTTGTTTCATTTGGGAACCCACATTCTACTTTGGTTTTATTTGCAAGTGCCAGAAATAATATCAGGTATGTTAGGTGTTCGAATAGATCCAAAATATTTGTAATCTTACAGATTTTTCAAATATAGAATATTGTCTAGAGTTTTTTTTTTTAACTTCCTTCCTTCATGGAAATAATAGTTCATATTTTGTGTTCATAAGGATTAATGAAGAAAGTTAAGTTTTTAACTCTACCTTTCTTGTTATACTCAGTGACACACTCTAAGACTTGTATCGGAAGTGTCATATCTGTGTTTACCTTGCATTATTGCTTAGTGTCTCCATTCCAGGAGAAAATGAAGCAGGTGCTATGGGAGTATTGCAAGGGAGAAGCCGTGTCAAGGCAGAGTTGCATCCAAGCGTGTTCCAGCACAACAGCAATGTCGAGGTGACTTTTATCTAGCAACATGCGAGGTACTCTGCCTAAATGCCAATAATACTAGTAACTCGAAAGAGGATGCGTGGAGAGGCATTCATCTCTGCGCATGGGTGGTGTTCAAGCTCAACATGTTAAATTCCCTGTTCCAGGGCGTTCGTTTGTGTCTCTTCCCTTTGCAGCACCAGGGCCTCCTCAGTCCCCCTGCCCTGGTACAGTCTTGCGCTCTGCCTGGCTGTTAAAGAAGTGGCGTGCGCGTACTGCAGCTGCCTCCCGGTAACGTCCCCGTCAAGCCTCCCTGCAGCGCTTTCCTGACTAGACCCAGCTTTCGCACCCACAGGCCTCCCTTCAGCTGTTGCCAGTGTCTTGCCCACTGCTACTAAGGAAGGTAATGGAGAGAGCGTGAGGCGTAGCAGCCTGTCCACGGGCGCTCCTGAGCGGTTCTTCGCCCCTCGTGCGCCCTCTGTTCGTCCTGGCTGCTCCGTGTTTCACTCAGCTCTCGATCTTGTGGTTCAGGCCGTGCGCGCTGAGTGCTGAAAAACGGTCTTGAGCCTCCTCGCTGTTTGTGACCAGCGTGCAACAATCTCCTCTCTGTTCTTTCCACGGTAAGGGGAGCATCTCTAAGCAGGGAAATGCCTCGGACTTCAGGATCGGCTGGCTGTTTTCCTCGCCTCCTTTCCCCTCTGCACAATCAAGACTTAGACCTAAGGTTTCTTAAACATCCCAAGGAATAACTTCATGTACTTAGGATTGTTCTTTGCTACCTGGAGAATTTGCATTCTTTTTCTAGTTTCATGCCCTGTGGGAGAGGGTGGAAAAAAAGGTTTTGTCTTTCTATTGCCTGTGGCTTCCAAGGTGATTGAAGAATAACAGCAAAAAGAGGAGGAATCCGGAAGCTTTTATTGCCTTTGGATCAAGCTATCTTTCCTGCTCTCTAGCACAGAAGGTTTTTAATGATGGTATGGTAGGAAATGACATTGAACTGTTTTTCATTTGCAAACAGAAGGCATTTTTGCCTCCTAAATGTTAATCTGAAGAATATTGCCTATACTGTGAAGCAGAGCGTGCAGATAGATTCTTTTAATGGCTAGAGTGCTCCTGTGTAAAGGCATTTGCTCTAGTAGTAGAATTTGCTCCCACAGGAAGGTTCAAGATGTAAAACTGCCTCAGTCATGCCTCTGAATACATATATATATATATATATATATATATATATATATATATGGTTTTGCTTGGTAGAGCCTGGGAGCTTACATTTGAACTCTGCAGTTTGCCTGTAGATACCACGTATGGAGAGAACAAAGGGGGGAAAATTGATTTTTGTTTTCGAATTGTGGTGGCTAGTCCCATTTAAAATTCTTTCGAGACCTGATTTGAGGGTATCTGGATGTTTTTACTTCTAGAACTCTGGTAGGGGTTGACTGTAGGTTATCTCCTGCTCATCTGGGAATAAAATAACTCGTACAAACCTGTCTTTTCCCTCTAATAAGCCCAAGCTGAGATGATGTTCGCTGATATAGCTATATTAGCAAAATCTGTAGTAGAGCTGCAATTTATATAAGCAAAAGATTTTTTTTCCTGTAACTTTACCAGCTTCCTAAATGAAATATGAAATATAAAATCTCACTCTGTTGGTATAAAAATGTCAATTAGGATTGTGATTCTTTGAAGTATTATATCAGGAAGGATTTAAAGCGTCGACTCGTTTTTTTTAAATCAAGTGTTTTGCTTGAATATATAAGATAGGCATTGTTGAAAAACAGCAGATTGAAGGGAATTGATGTTTTCTGCTTTGAAGTTACAGTTAGGATAGAATTAACAACTAATTTTTCAGGAAGGCAGGCTGTTTTACAGTATTGCTCAATTGAATTCACATTTCAGACTGAGGAATGTGGTGTAGGGCAGAAAGAATGAAGGTAGCAGAATAAAGTATGTGCGCCTCATATTTAGGAAAGCTGACTAGGAAATAGTCTTCTGACTTTCTATTCCCAATTTAGATTGCTCTGTGATTTACTATAAAAAAAATAGCTACTTGACTTTCCTTATCTATTTTATAAACTGCTATGGTAATATTTTCCATCCACTTAAATATGATGTTTTTCATACATGTCCAAATTCTGGTATCCTTAGTATTGTGGAAATAAATCTTGTGTTCCATAAAAACTCCTGGCGGGACTAAGGGATGTTGATGGTATCTGAATACAAGAGCAGGGATGCTGGAATCTAGCCCAAAGTTCTGTAATATATTTTAGTAAGAAATTTTATTACGAATCATGGCAGAGTGCAGAATGGACATAGTAATAATGGTTACAACTACAGGGGCAGCTAGAGAAGAACAGAGGTAACCTTCCATTTGGAAACTTGAAGTGTATTTTGAAACTTTCTCAGTACTTTGATAACAAGTTCCAGTGTTTTAATATATAAGCTAGGATATACACTAAAAATGCAGTGTTTCATCTGAGGCCGTTTTGTCCGTTTCCTCTGCTCTTACTTTGCAATGACACTTTTACAGTTGATAACAGAAGGCAGATCTTGGATAGCATATAAACCTTTTTGCATCTGGGAAGAAGTTTTATTTTAGGGGGAAAAAAAAGGACAACATATCCTTACAAAAATAGATTTTTATTATTACAATAATTTAAAAGAAGATTTTTCTCAATTTCTGAACAGATAATATTATAAGAGGAATTATCAGTAATAGATCCACAGGCACCAGTGTTGTCATGGCTGGATTTGCAATTGCAAGTCTGTTTGAGGTCTGTTTCACATATTTGCATTTTTACAAGCTATCTCAAAATGACAGCAAGAGTGTTCCTCAGTTTTTGAGGTAATTACTCAGTGAAGCCTCCTAAAATGCAATGTCAGAAGGAATTATTCTTCAGTCTGTGCTGAGAAGGTGAATCCTTAATAAAGGTTCACAAGTACCCTCCAAGCAGAGGGAACACGGTGCAGCACAAGATCGGAGCCAGAGACTGTGCTGTTCTTCGTCTTGGATATTTACTGGGCTTCAGGTTATTGCACAGAAGTCAGTGGCAACACTAAATATATATCTCCTGAAGGAAGAAACACTTCACTTCAGAGGGACCCAATCTTGGAAATATTTTTGAATGCTTACTGTCACAGTGGTTCAAGTCAGTAAAATGCACGTTTGAATATACGCCTCATCAATCTATTAAACCACAGCCTGTCCTGCTTTAATCAAAATAAATTAATTTTGTCATTAATAGGAAAAAGAAAACTCTTAGAATACTGTAATCTTCTCTACATTAAAGAAACAATTGCAAAAACAGTGCATAGTTTTTTAGAAATTTCTAGTCCTAATGGAGCTGAATTTCTAATATTTAAAGCACTACCTCAACAATAATGTGTCTGAGCAGGTCTAATCTGCTAATTTTGTAAATCTCCTTGATGTAGGTAGGCTTTAGATTCCAATAGCTTCCCTTGATTTTTGCAAAAATTCTAGTTTGCATTCATATGTTTTAGACAAAGATAAAAGCTTACAATATATATGTAATCTCATCAAATTATAACAGCTAAAAATGTGAATTTCTGAAATGATTAATCTACCTGAGCTTAACAAAGCACTCTTTGTGAATCCCACATTTTTGTGAGGATAAGAAAGAACATTCAATATAAATTTTCCCAAAATACAAAAATTATTATGGGTCTTATGCATAGACTGGCCTGCTAGAGATTTGCAATTCCACAGAAATTCTATGAAATTTAGGTGACCAGCTCCCTTGTGTTTCATCCTTCATTCTTTGTTATGTCAGGATACCTAGTGAATATTTTGGAGAGCAGCATTTGGATGTGCTTTGAGACACCTTCATAGAGCCTGAGTTTTCATGGGGAAACACACACAGCACTCTCTCAAAATCAAGGCTCTCAGTTTGACTCAAGCTGAGCTCTCAGAACTAAGACTTCAGATTTTTTTTTTCTGACCCTTGCCCTTAATTAATTTCAATATCTAAAATACAAAACTTCGTCATTGTGCTTATATGACTGCATTAAGCCTATTGAATTCAAGTCAGTCGTTTCTAAAACTGTTTCAGCTAATACAAAGTATGGATTGCATCCAAATAAAATATTCTGAAATGTAAGACATGTTAGAAAACTTCTTGCGTTCATCTTCATAACATTAAAAGCCAAAATAGTGCAAAATGTAGTGGGGTAGGGTCAATTCTAATCTTTCAGTCTGTTCATCTGAGCTGATTACCCATCTCCCAACCCCAAAGATCTATTTTCTTCACTTAGTCTACGGGCAAAGTTTTCTGTAATAACATCTTAAGTCATTAATAAAATGTATGGGAACCTTTTTTTGCTCACTAGGGAAAGAGCAAGACTTAAGTGCACAAGGTTGTGTGTGGTTACTCAAAACAGTGTGGTATATATTATTACTGCTCATTGGATTGCAGTAGTTCAGAGCTTCACACACCAATTCCTAGATGTCCATCTCAGAGAATTTTAAAAGCTTTTCCATCCATATGATTTAATCCAGCACAAACGTCAGGATTTCATCTTGGCGATCCACTGCATTCATCATCTCAGCAAATACAAGAATGTTCCCTACCTTTTTAGCATAATAAAATGCAAGTATGAGATACTCAACAATATGAAACTGGATTCATTAGTGTAGCAAAAACTCTGCATCAGCTCCTTAACTCTTCTCATCCTCTCTTTGCTGGCAAATTATTCTTACTACATCTCAGTAAGCATTTCAGTTGTTTTATCTTCGTACCCCACACTTCATCAATGTGAAAAAACGTAACAGCCAACAGCTTTGGTGCATACCCTCGACCAGCAACCTTTCCCCACACGATCTATTTTAATAGTGTAACTGTAACGGTCAGTCAGTAATGAGGAATTACGCAGCTATGCAGAAACTACCTGACAGAGGCTTGTATTTCCCTTACACCAACAGCTTCAAGCATGGCCTCTTCTATTTTTTTTTCCCTTTTGCACTGTTTTAGCACAATAAGCTCGTTCGTCATTAGAGGTCCTAGGCGTTACTCCAATGAAATCAGCTGTGATGAAATCAGTTATCAATGGCAACAGCAACGGTATGTTGTTAGGTCACCGTTCAGCCTAGCATAAACGCGGGACGCTAGCCTGCGCTGAAGATCGCTGCAGTCAGTGAACCTAAACGGCTAGTACTTGATATCACATCCTTCCTCAGGCTTCTGCATTTTCCTATGCTCATTGAGGATACAGTGTGAACTCCTTTAACTTTTTAAATAACATCAACAGTTTTGAAGGTACTTTAGTAGAATACAGGCTTTGACTCTGAATCCAATGAACAGTAAATCAACTCATCAATACATTCTTCACTGTTCCATCTAATGCCAGGCACTTTGGGGAATGAGAATGATGATTTTGCCTGGAAGAGAGATCTTGACACATCTTGAGTCCTGCTTATTCACTAGACACTATGATCTCTGTACCTGACGTAAGAAATCAGATAGGCAGTAAATATTTATGGAATAGCACTACCTGATTCTTTTTTTTTCCTTCTTTTTTTAAGCATAGGCTTTTCAAGTTTAATAACACAAGTTCTGTTTCAGTACGCATATCTTGCAGTGTAAAGCAGTTAGTGTGGAGATGTTTTTCAATCCTGATAAACGTTCGTGTTCCCACAAACTATTTCCTATGATATGAAATAATTGTGGGGGTTTTTTTTTGTTTTTTTTTTGTTTGTTTTTTTTTTTTTTTTTTGATCTGTAACTTCCTTATTCTACAGTATCTATTTCTTTTGTGGACTCCTCTTCACTCTCCTCCCTTCCCTCCCCCCACATATTTTCATATTTAACTAAATGTACCCTCTTCCCTGAGACCAACCACTGGTATCAAAGTATTCTGCATATTTTAAGTTATAATGTGTGAAATGTTCTTTACAAAAATGAAGCCCTTTTTCTTTTCAAAGTCCAGCAAAGAAGGTTCATTACAAAAGTTAATGAAGATAGAAACAGATTTCCAAAAGTTCAAGTTTTGAGAAGGGTCTGTGTTGACCAAGATAGAGGTTCAGGAACGATTTGGTCTGAACTACAGAATCCCTGAAGACAGAATATATCCTTTTTTAAGGTTAATTTTTCTTCATCTTGAATATTATTTGCTAAATACCATGGAAGAAAAACATACGTTTAGATGTGATTTGTACTTGTAGGTTGACTTTTGATGTAGGCACTGTTTGACAAAAGAGAAAACTATGGGGTAATGAAAAAGCAAGCTCTTCAGGACATTAATCAGAATCAGTCTTCCTGTTAAATGATTTCTCCCTTGGGTCTTGACAAGTTGATGGCTTTCAGAGAATGGAAGTTCTCAGTATCATCTCTGTGCTGTACCTGATACCATGGCTTCTGTCAATCACTTGTGAGTTTTCCTTGCTTGCTGAAAACCATAGTAGATTATTATTCTGTCTACTTCAGAGAAACTGGCTCAATGGACCATTCTGTTCCTAAGCATATGTCATCTTCCCAAGGTAATTAGACGGTACATATCCTTTCCGACCTTCGGCTTCTGCTAGCCACCATTCTTTATTGCCACTCAGGTCAGAAAAACGAAGTATCCTAACCCTCTGGTACTCCTGAAGACTGAGTTCCTGATCATTTCTTGCTTGAAATGCATAAACAGCATAAAATGTCTGAAAAAGGAAAAAAAAAAATCTGAATCCAGAAATGTAACCACATCTCACCCTATCCTTGTATATTAGTATGAATCATGTATATACAAAATGTGTAATAATATATACAAACCAATGTATAATTACATGCTTTGTAACAGCTATACGGCGTTCAAATAACAGGGCCAAAAAAGAAAATAAAAAGTAAAATTGGAGAATCTCCATGTGAAGAAACAAGCCAAGCTCTGTGAGGCACCATCAAAAGAACACACTAAACTAATAAAAATTTCACATCAAATGTCAGCAAGCTTGGAGTGCTGACCTGAGCATTGACAGTAAAGTTTCATCAAGGCGAACCACCTTTCCTAGAGCTCCTATACTTAAATGTGGCAACTGTTAACATGAATCCTTCAAGCCATCTTCTTAGCTGCAAAATATCCTATCTGGAAACAATAAAAACACAGGTCAGTTCTATACCTTGCTGATTAGCATTGCCACAGCTTTCTCATCAAAGGTAAGTGGAAAACCCCAGAACTTAGATATTTCTGAGGCCCCCACTTCACTGGAGAGCCTTGAGGTATTGTATGTATGCAGCTGTATTTTCTGTAAGATAGAACTGTGATTTACAGTTTAACTCTGATTATCTTTTCCCACCTTGTAGCTATTTAAGAAACCCAAAGAATAGCAGAGGATAATCTGGTCGTACTGACAGGTTAGCAGAAGCCTTTTGCAGTGTAAAGCCATTTAAATGTAAACCATTTAAATTCTAAGTAGTATAATTTTGGATTTGAAATAGGAAAAACAAAAAGACAGGCACAGTATATATCACACTTACATGCTGATCATCCATATCTGGAATACTATCAGTCTCTGTCCCATTGCTTGTGGGATTTTTGCAGAAGTTAATAGGAGATGAGTTGCTGTCACTCATACTATGTCCTGGGCTTCTTACACTGCTGTCAGTGGTGGGCCGTGAAGAGACAAAGAGGCTGATATCAAAATCATCATCACAGAAACTGTTTTCTGCTACATCCTTCTGCATCTTGGCTGGGTTGTAAGGCTTCAGGAAGGAGGAATACACATACCCTTTAAGGACTAGATATCAGAATAGGAGAGAAAAATAAACATTTCAAAACCAACCATTTCATGCAGCTGTCAGTATGACAGAAGCAAACAGATGGGGCCAGAATGAAAAGAAATCAATAGCTCAAAGAAAAGCTGTTATTGGAATGTTTGTGTAAATAACTTACTTCCTGTGTCAACAAGCCATCTGCTTGTACTTCCAAAGGGGTCCTTTTGCTCCACAACAGCCACCAGTTCTCCTTCATGTAAATCAATATCAAATTCCTGTGTGGCATTGCATTTGCGCTTCGCCTGATACAGGAGTTCTGTGTTGTATGTAGACAACAGCTTGGATCTGTGGTCTTCTGTTTGATGTGGGGTTTCGAGCTGAAAAGAAAGAAATTCACTGGCAATAATTCTGAGGCCATTTCTAGAGCAATAAGGATGCATAAAAGAAACTAGTGTATACTGCATGTGGCCATAGGCTCTATATTTTGTATATAAAGATCAAGGAATTACTTAAACAACTATAAAAAAATCAGTGGTCTCTGAATGGTCTTCTATTTGTATGAAATTACCTTGCTATGTAAGGTGAGATACTATTAACTGCTTTAAGCACATCCAGTCAGTTTGCTTAGAGGGCAAAGAGGGAGGTGCTGCACACCAGAGTGACCGTAACACACTGGCAAGAGCATCTGTGCCTTATTGATGCTAAAAGGAATCCTACAGCTTCCTTGCTTGCTCCAGTAAATCTGCATCTGAGTTTTTATTTTACTATAAACTAGACTCCTAAAAGCTTTGGAGTGTCTAATTAGATTGGAAACTAGGCGCACACACATTTCCTGGTGGGTTTTGTGCATCTCCTGATCTGTGTGTATGTGCACATGTAGATATGTGTGTTTTATATATGTGTGTATGTGTAACTATACACACAAAACTCATGAAGTATCATAGCTGAAAAAGAGAAGCAAGAAGTTGTTAATCAAAAGATTAAGATGCACAGTAAGACTATTTAAAAAGAGAAGAAATTGGACGTTGCATGTACACTCTTACAGTTAACATGCTTAAAGGATCTGTGACCTAAGGATTGTCAGTGATGATTTCAAGTCAAGTTTTAAGATACTAACATGAAAAATGTTAGTGGAAAACTTTCAGAAATTACTAGCAAATGGAAAAGCTTCATTCTAACAACCCAATTCGGGTTCCCAGTGAAGGGACCAAACACAAACCCCTAGGTGGCATAAACCAGATTTGTTTCAAAAGTGATTAAAAGCGGATGCTTCATACACGATTCAAAAGTATGACACAAACCATAGCTGGGACGGGCTTCTTTTTTTCCAAACTCAGTTTTCTCTCAATAAAGGTTGCACTGCTGTTTTCTTTTACAAAATTCAGCTTGTGAATTTCCTCCATCAGCTGATTCTGCACTTCACAGATGCTTGAGGAAGACAGCTGCAAACACAAAGGTGGGTTAGATCTCACGAACAAGATGGTAAGGAGATTTCAGAGAGCAGATATGGTGTAACGGGCTGAACACTAGGAGTGGGGAGATCTGACAAGTTACTATTATTTCCTGCAGAACCCATATAGTGCTAGACATGAGACAGAAAGAAAAGAGTGAAAGATCCTTGCTTAAAAAATTTATAATGATTACTATTAGATTAACAGAACACAGTGATTTAACTTAAATCATTAAAAAATATTCCAAATGATGTTGAAAATGATGAAACAGTGATTAAAATGAAGACTAGTGATGAAACAGTGATGAGAAATGATGAAAATGAACAGCCTTGTACTTATGCTACTGAGTCACAAGCAAATGTGCATCCAAGCAGTTATCACAGTGGCCAAAGTGCCATAAGGCTTGGTGTAACTTGCCTTACAGCTGTGTACTTACGAAACTGTGCGCTGCTACCAGGTCGAAGATAGTTGAAATTAGTTGGTTAGCTGAAGTTCTGTCTGTGGCACTAAATAAGTGCTTTCAGCCTATGCCTAACCAGAAATGTATTTGCTAGTATAAATAGAAAATAATAATAATAATTGTATAGGCAAATCCCCCTGAAAACAATGCTGATACAACAGTTTCCAAAACATACAATGTTTTACACGTTGTAACCCATGTAGCATGTGTAATGCAATATGTAACACATACAAATTACAGGGATGCAATTTCTTCATGCAAGAAAAGCCCTCATTTTCCCATTAAACGGTGCGCTCCATGTTTTGATCCTGACCTTGCTTTCTTAATTTTTTCAGCTACAAGCGACTGTAAAGTGCTGTGTGCAACTGCTGCTGGAAAGGAATACTCCACAAGACCTAACTACAATGTGTTTCATATGTAGAGTCTTGTCCAGTCACAGTCACCTAAATGTGGCTCCATTTCAGGTGAGTGGGCTTGCAGTTGTGAAGGTAGCCTTACAGCTATGTTTTTCAGAGGGTTCAGCTCTTCCACGAAAAAATAAAACAAAACTGAAATGTTGTGAGATTTTCACACAAATTGGCAAAGAATAGTTTCTTAACATGAATCTTAACATCACGGTTGTGGTATGTAGAAAGAATTGGCTGGAGGAACTAATGTCCTCTGCAGCTAAGGCAGGCACCTTTGGTACCTTTGGCTACATTGATCAGTGAAATGACTCGAACTTCATAAAAATGCCAGTACAGCCAAAGCTATTCCTTAATGCCTAGAGAGTCTGCAGGAGCTTCTGAGGGATACTCGGGTTTAAAAGCAAATTGCTTCTCACAGAAATTATTTCATCAGATCTTCTCCTAACCCACTTCTGCTCTGCAGTGTTCTGTGTGACTCTACAGGTATAGCAGTAGCACAAGTGTCCATGCACTTTCTTGAAATTTTCTTCCTGTATTTTCTATGCTGCTCATGGCAGACCCAAAGAAAAGAAGACTAAAATGTTAGCAATGTCTCCTTTTTGCTTTACTGTAATGTTCTCACTATTAATTTCACTGCAATAGCTGGAGCAGCTTCACTAGGATCATTCTAAGCAAAAAAAAATGAAGGCTGGCAAAACTTAAGAGCTGAATTTGTAAAGTATAAAAAAGCCCCAAACCTGACAGTGCTCAGAAGAAAAAAAAAGGAAAGGAAAACAGGCTTGTTTGTAGGCGTGTGTTCTGAGTATCTCTAGCCAAATCATACAGAAAGAAAAAAGACAAACATAGAGCTCCATCCACTTCTAGTGTCCTTACTGGAACAGGCACCACCACAGCAGAATTTGATTGAAGTGCTGTGCACATAATGTTTCTGAGGAGGGTAATGAAGCAATGCAGGCAGTTCAACACAATCTTCTTGGCTGCTCTGTTGAATATCTGAAGTTCTTCGACTAGCTGTGCATTTAGAGCCTCATAGTCTTTCTTTGCCAGGTCCAGTTCTTCTGTTGTTGACCTTTGAAGGTAGCTGTTGTAGTCCAACAACTTGTCGTAGCGTTTCTGGATGAGCTTCTGTGGGCCTGGAAACAAGGCCTGTAGAGCTGAAAGAGGAGCCAAAATGAGCTTGTCGAATTGAACCACCTGGAAAGGTATAAAACAAACATACATATTATTTCATTCATACATTTTTTATTCATGCAGTAACAGGTTAATCCTGATAGCAGCCTAGCCAACAATCTGTTGTTAATACTTCACAAGCATTACTGTCAGACACAGCCTCAAGCATGGTCTAGCATGAGTTGGAAACTCCTTCATAACGTTGCAAAAGAGAGGCAAAAGTTCTGCAGCTAAAAGTGTCTGATAACGGTAATGGTCCCTCAGAGCATGTAGCCTACAGTACCGCCATCAGTGTGTTACCACCGAGGAAAAACTGAGGCAAGGATTGGTGAAGTGCTCTAGTGAACTATGAGAACTGAAACTAGAGGGTAGACGAACACGTTTCTAGTGCCTGAGCCAGCCACTGACTTCATAGTGTGATGTTCCAATGAAACTGGGATTTGCATAATTATCAGGGACCATGCCAAGATAAAGTCTAGAGGCAATGAAGTCTTTTAAATGGCATTCTTCCTTTTTAATGAGATCAAAGTGTTCTGTTTTTTTTCTTCTGGAAACAGCTGTAACTCAAGTCCTGTTCAAGCAAATGCACAGACCATCACTTGAGTTTGATTAAAATACGCTATGCCTGTTTCTTTTTTTTTTTTTTTTTTTTTTTTTGTGTACAGTAATCAACAAATTAGGTACCTAGTAAAAGAAAAAAATCTTTCGCAGATCTTTGAGTTAGTCTTAACAGACTAATATTGCATGAAATAAGTTTTATTTTTGTAGGTCACTTGTTCAAATATAGCACAAGCTTGTGATGAGTGAAATTCTGTCCTGTTAAGGCTCTGGGATTTTCTATATGAAATGAATTGCAGGCTGAGTCTGAGAATAAAAAAGTGGCATCCCTCTCCCCTCCATGATACACCACAGAGTTGGGCACATCATCAGAAGTGCTCTCCCAAGGCATCTCCCAAGAAGATGAGCACTGACTAGGTATTTTCCATTATATTTCCACTTAAAAAACTAGGCTGTGTTTAGTAAAGCAATTTTGATACATTAAGAAAACAGTTCTTCAAAGTGCTGGTCCTGATTTGTGGAAGAGAAGAGGCTATTGTGGATTTTAGCCCTCAAATAGTCCCTGAAAGAGGAGAAGAGACAAAGGATTCATTATTAACACATGCACAAAGGAAAAAATGGCTTAAGCTGGGCCCATTGCTGAGTTCTCCATTGATAACATCTTTTCAGGAAAAGATGCAAAGACCACCATGGATTGTTCATTGAGAACATCTGCTCATTATGCAAGGTAAGGACAAAAGTTTTCTTTTTTTTAATCTTCTACATAAAACAGACTGTTGTAAATCATAAAAGTAAATAGAAAATAAGTAAAAATAAACATGGCTAATAACAATGTCCCCTGTTAAAAAATACAATTTAAAATGTTTTTTAGAAAGTATATGAGCTTTCAGGCCAGTTGGGTCATGGGCCAGTAACGGGTACACAGTTTTTTTATTGAGAAACATTTTCTATTTTATTTATTGTGGAATTTCTTCTGCTTTTTCTGAAGCTTCTACAAAGGAGGATGTCTTCCATAGTGGATGTGGTCACCACTGCAGTGATAGAGGAATTGCTTTTCTGCACTTTATAGATTCATTCATTTTAAATAAAATGTCTTTTGATTATTGAGATTAATTTTGGAGATTTTTCTTAAATACTGAAACTTTAAAGGAAAAGAAATGCAACATCTTATTTCTCCATCACTATCTGGGAGGATGTGGTCTGTCAAAGATCCTTTGTTTTTTTTGGCAGTCGCTCTTCTGTTTGTTGGAAAGGATTAAGTGGTTCCAGTTTAGACTCTACAGGCCTAAGAAAGTACAAGAAAAGCTCCATCTCTATATATGTCCAGCTTGAGCAGCTGTTTGAAGAAGCAGCCGATGCTATTTTGAAGATACACTTTATTCTAGTTTGGTAGAACCAGGTCTTAAAGTTAAATTGGGTCCTGAAAGTGAGACACTACTTGAAAAACTATTACATATAAATGTTTTTATTGATTTTTTAAAAAATTTTATGGGCTATATTCAGATTTTAAAAGCTTTAATTCTATGAAGGGTAGGAACATATCTGAAAAAGGTTTCATAGATATATGATTCTAGGAGCTAATAGCTTATGAGTACAACAAAGATCCCTCTCTAAAACTCAGTGTTGGTAACAAAACTAGCAAAAGCAGATTTCTGCTCCAAACTGAATTTTATCTCATTTTGTGTAGAAACTCAACTGACCTCCCCCATCTTTCCCTATGGATTCCTAAGGGTTTTTCCCACATACAAATACATTTTCTCACACATACAGATAGCTGTGTAACATTGGATATTACATAAACTTACAAGGTCTCCACAGAGATTTCCAGTGTTATTCAGTTTATTTGAACTGTCGTTGACTTCATCTTCTTTATCTTGCAAAATTTCTTGAAGCCCAGTTATATTCTGTGCAGCCAGATGTATGGAATCCTAAATGAGAAGCTGGTATGAAGATGAAAATGTACTAGGATTTCTTTAATATACTGCATTCACTCATGCAGGCACTGCAATAATATTGATGAAATCAGAAATAATTTCCATCTCTGGTATCCATTTGGTTATCAATGCAATTTCTAATCATTGTGTGTTTGCTGTGGTATTTTCTTGTGTTCTATTTTCCACATAAACTATTTAAGAATAATATTGTTAGCGTTCAGCTGAAAAAAAAAGTATCCCTAAAACTAATGAGCTTCCACTTAAAGTTAGTTACTCTTCAGCAAGCAGCCAGCTCAAGACTCGCACAGCCTCAAAGGCCTATTTTGGAAGATTAAGTAGGACAGAAGTGGTACATTTCACTTACAATGAATTTTAACCTTAATGAAGGGTGCATCCCTTTGAATAACAAACTGCCAACACCCTCACAGTCAACACATCTGTTGGGTGAGCACACAGGACTTCCCTTGTTTGCCAAACCAAACAAGGTGTGTTTGTGATAAGCTGTGGTCAGCTGGCTAGGGATCTTACCTACCTCGCAAACAAATTTCAAGTCCAGCCTGGGCACACTTACGCTTTGAAGGACCTTGTGCATTCTACAAAGTTGGTAACTCATCCATGAGAGGGAGAAGTTGGTAAGTCACAAGCCAAACCATGTTTTCCAAGAGGAGGATAAGTGAAGACATTTACAGCACTTTCACCTGTAAATCTAATGCTATCCCTTAACTCAACATAGCAAGAGGATGAAGGGAGGAAACTTCAGTCCAGTACATATTTTGTAATATTTACATATTACATATCCAGAACATAGTAATTCATGTAGCTGCCACTCATTTCTGCACTTTTTAATGAGAAGTAGTTGTGCTCTACTTCAGCACAGGTGCATGACCTGTATGGTGGCTATGTACCGTGATCTAAAGTAACAACTGTGCCACCAGTTCTGCAATGGAGCATAAACACAGTTTGTTTGCTACACATTGTAATGCAAACAGGCCTGCTTATTATTAGTTTGGTAACCAGTGGCAGAAACATGTGTTAAACTGGTTATGGATCTAGTTTGTGGCCACAGATTTCATAAAGCATGCACCCACCTGTAGATGTTGTGAGGAGAATGAAATGTTCTTCACGCAGAATTTCACGATCTTTTCTAAACTTCGAAACAGCTTTTCCTCCTTATTAAAAGTCTGATCTTTCACCTAAAATAGATGTTTGCACTATTACTTTGGCAGCACAAAGGAGTCTTGCTAATGAAAGAAATGCCCACAGCTTTGCTGGAAACATCTAAAGCCTTCCCTGAACTCCTCCCTTTGAAGACAGAACAGATTGATTCTCTAATTCTCTCAAAACGAACTACTCAAGTTTCAATCCAAGAAAAGTTGAGGGCACTGGGTTGCATGACAGAGATCTTAATTTTTGCCAAGCCTGATGGCAGTAGGGAGTTATAAGCACATCTGCATCAGTAAAACCCTTCATTTGCTATATATTGTTGCCCCATTTGGAGAAACAACAGTAAAAATATAAGACTTCTATTCCTGTCATAGCATTGCTTCCTGAGTGCTATTTATGTGGATACTGGGGAGATTTCCCTCCGGCAGGCTGTAGGTGGTGCTGCTACCTCTAGAGCAATGCCTGCTCTCTAGCTAGTGAATGGGGTGGTTTTACATTTTTATGCTACCTGAAGAATCCCTGAAAATACGTTTATATCTGCCTACGTTTTACTTGAAGAACATGAGAAACCTCAAGGTTGGTTTTCAGTGGTTTTGCTGTAAGGGTCACAGCGTGTCTCGGAGATGTGAATTGTGAGCTTTCTCAGTCTCTACAGAGGATGGAGGGCTGAATCTTTAACAGATGTATCTTATTTCAGAAGTCATTTGTAAATGTTTGCAAATGGAATTCGCAAGCTTTAAAATATTTTTAAAAATCCAAACAAGCAGAAAACAAAGACTTATAAAGGAATGAAAAAAAAAACCAATATCTCCTCTCAATCAAATGTAGCTCCACGATTGTCTCTGATTTTATACTCTTGTCAGTGTTACAGTCTGCCATGGAGTTTGGTGGGAAAACCAAGGAAAATACCAGAATTTCCACTGTACAAATAAATGAACAGAAAAAATGAATGTGGGTAGCTTGCGTCAGAGAAAGGGGGAAACCACTGATAGAGAACAAAACAGGAAAAACAACGCAAATCTTGAAAGGTTACATCTAGAAAGACAAGTGACCTTGCATAATCAACTATCTTGTGCAATGAGGTGCACCAGATATCATTTTTAAGGTCAATTATAATTGATTTTCTTTGAGATTAGATTTAAGATATTCTGAAAATGTTTATCCTGACAGGTTTTGAATTACAACCTCAAAATTATGAAGGAGCACCCATTATTTTGGGGCACCCATTAGATCTAGCACAGAGAGTTCTTTGCGTCTGGTAGTTTTGACAGTTACAGGTCCTTACACATGTAGAGGCAAACTCGTTGTTTTAACTAATCAGAAGATAAGTATTACTGATTTTCCCTGGTGGATTCAGGACCTGAATGTTATGATGCAGAGTAAGATGAACTGAACATGTTTTCAGCACCAACAATAATCATTGCCAGTCTGACCACAAACAGCTGATCTCAGGATGAGTTTCCTAAAACTACTGGTCACTGCCTTTCTGTTGAAGATGTCTCAGAAATTCTTAGAAACCAAAGAAAAGGTGGAAAACACATTACGTTATTCTCTACTTCAATCACAATGATCTTTTCTGCTTTCTTTGACACTCAGACAATGATTTTGTAAATGATGCAAAAAAAGCAAAACCCCAAATCTATTTCCAAAACGTGAAAAAAAAAAAAACTTTGTGCAAAACCAGAACTAAGACTGTCAATGCAAATGTGCAATTGGATGAGTAAGTACCTGAGGTTCTCCCCCTGTCAGTAATTTCAGATGGCTGGTGACCCTCTTGGATTTCTTGCTAATGGAGTGAATATTCAGTCGGGAAAACTTTTCTTTAAGGGATTCATCATCATCATTCCTCTTATACTTCATTACTGCAGACAGAAAATTTCATGACACTAATAATCTGTATTCACAGGGCCTTTCACAGAGTCGGGCACACAAATATGAAACCATTTGAGATCAGACACTTTGATGTCACTTGCTGTAATCTTGTGTGAAAATGCCTGAGACGATGAAAACCTTGTTATCAATCCTTGCCTTGGGAAGAGTGAGTTAAAGCTTCAACATGGCAAATCTGCAAGAAAAATCGCTACCATTGTGTCTTAATTATTATTTGTGTTTGCAACTGCATTACTGACAATTAATGTGGATATAACACAGATTCTGTCTTATTTTTCATTTTTATGGAGTTTGTGTCCCCTGCGAAATAACATAGCTGGCACTATGGGGACACGCAGCATCAAGGCATCTATTTACCTTCTTAAAGACCAGCCTATTGCACAGTGTAAGTAGCACCCAGTAAAACTGCTCTGGTAATATGACTGAAGCTGAAACTTCTCTCGTAATCATCAGCCAAAATCTACAGAGAGAGAGGAATTCACTGTACTTTTTTCTTACCTAAGTCTTTCCTCCTTTTGAGTTCATTAATGTTCATATTAATGTTTTTCATAGCAAAAAGGGCATCTTGTAGTGCCTTGTGGTCAGCGTGAGAAGCAGGCGTTGAATTCAAGAGTTCACAGAGTAACAGGGGATATTTCATCACCCGTTGTACTGGTTTGATCATCAGGGATCCCATGTCCATTAGATTTGACTTTCCTCTGTAATTTATACAAAAAGTAATTGTCACATAAGGAGAAACTCCTTGAAGACAAAAACTTCGTATTATTTCTCTCTAGTCATTGAAGCTGTTGCCTTTTATATTCTTCAACTGAGCTTTCAGCTACACAAAATACCAAAACCAGAGCACTGCTTTGCGCTAAGTCATGGAGATGCAATTACCACTTATGTCAAAAGTGAGACACATCTGTCAGGGAACATGGGCAGTTGTAAATTAAACCATCCTCTCGCCCCCTCAGTGAGACAAGTCTGAATTTTCTCTATTTTCAGCAATTTGCCAGACTCTTGCTTAGACATTACCTCTGAAATTGTCCCACTTGGTCTGAGGGGGTGTGTATGGTACAACTTACATACCACAACACCAAAGAAGGGAGATGTAGGTGGAAAAACAAATAATGGGAAGTTTGAGAAACGCATGTAAGTGGAGGTGTAAGTAGTAGCTATTACATCCTGCTCTGGCCCCTCGACCTTATGTCTCCTCGTTGTAACTGAGATGCCCATGTGCTGCTGCATCCCTTCTCACAACACCTCTCAGCTTGCCACTGTGACCCCAGTAGATTTACTCTCTTTTACCTGCTATATTTCTCTACTGGATTCTAGTAGATTATATCTAATGATGGCTGAATTTCCAAAGTATACTGGATTTGGTTTCGAGGAACGCTGAACGTATAGGTTGTTTACCTAGGCTTGATCCAGCCAGCTGGAAGTCGCTTTAAGCAAAGGCAAAGTAGGCAGTTGCCTAGAGAGGCAGAAAGATGAAGGCAGCAAAACTGTAGCTTCCCGCATGGACACAGGGACTCTCTGTGGTTCAGGCACGATCCCCGCTGGCTCAGGACTGGCAGCAGAGCAGCTTCCCGGGGCAGCAAGTCCTACGAGACTCAGGCCAACAGGGCCACCTGAGCTCTCTAGCCCCCATGCAAAGTGCTTATCAGCCCACTGCATTTATGCTCCAGACCTATTCTGAGCAAGGCTTTGTTCATGCTCTCCTGGTTTTAAGAAGAGAGGTTGTGCAATTTGCAGGCCAGTTCTTCCAAGTCTGGATGAACACATGGAAAGAGGGCAAGAGTAGCCACGTGCATTTTCATTTCCATCCCTGTGGCTGGTAGAAACATACTGTTTTGACAGAACAGGTAGCACCAGATGGCCAAGCCCTAGGGCCAGGGCTGGCTGTTACTGAGACTGTGGTTTAGTTTTTGCCCAGGGGAAGTTGTTCTGCTGCTGTGGTACGTTACTGAATTTTGCCACCTTTAAGGGTGAGGACAAACACACTTTTTTTGTACTTATGCCTGGGATAACAAAATTAAATGTTACTGGGGAGCTTCGAACTAGCCCTACTAAAATGCTCAGGTTTCTTCATCTTTTTCTTCTATGCTGTAAAGCCAAGCCCTAAACAGCAGCTGTTCACAGCCTGCACCTATCTCTTTTTGCAAGCTTTGCACAATTTGTTCCTCTTGGCAGCACAACGACAGAACGGTCTGTTGTCTCTCCTCATCACAGCACTCTCCTGAGCAAACTGGAGAATGCTCTACCACCAGTGCTGGGGTGAACCGCATGTGACTCACAGACCTCCCCTTTGAAACTGAGAGTGAGAAGTGTGAAGTGTGAAGGACAGTAAGGCAGACTAAAGCTTTCCATTTGCATGCCTGAAAAGGCAATCCTGAAGAGAAAAAGGTTGTCCAAGATTAAGTTCAGGCAAGGTAATGCTAAGGAAAGAAGGATTTCTAAACATGGAAAGATACGGAAATAATACGATATAGAAGTGCAAAAAACATTGAGCATCCACTTGATTTTGCAGGCTGCTATCTATTGTTTTGTACAGCAGAAGGAGTAAAAGGGGGGGGGGAAGGCTTTCATTCCCACTAACATATACATATATGAAAAATAGCAAGCCAATCCTCACTGCTGACTAATTAACTAACAATTTGAATGTCTTTGAGAAGAGGCATCTGCATATTTAAACCATCTCTTTCTCACAAAGGCATTATCTGTAAAATTTCTGCATGGAAAAAACTAACAGTAGATGCCTTTTAAAGCTTGTTGATGTCCCCAAACTTTCTCCTCATTTCAATACTCCTCCTTTCCCCTGTATCCGACATTAAATATAGAGAGCTATTTTCCCTTCTTTCAGCTTCTGGCAGCAATAATGAAAAAAAAATCTTAACTTGTTATTGTTTTCTCTGAAAAGCCCCATGAATGCAAATCTATAAAAGCTGCCTCATGAATGGAAAAATCTTCAAGTGTCTTCTCTTTATATAGTTGCACTTTGGACAGCTGCCCAAGTGATAAACAGCCCTCTGTTCGCATATCTGCATGACACAGTCTAGCAATATGGTTTGAAAGATAGTAGGTTTGTTATAAGATAATGACTCCCTGGGGGCACTAAATGCCACAGAGTTCAACTCATCTAATTCTCCCCAGCAAGATTATCTGATGATAACCACTCTCCCTAGATTAGTCCTGTTTCTAATACGCCCCATCACAACACCCAGCAGCCTGGCAAAACGTGGCCTTGCCACACAACTGAAACAGATGTGTAACGGCTTGTGACATCTATTGTGCAGAAAATCAAGTTGATAATTCATTTGCAACGCTACTTCAGCCACCCCGCCTTATCATGAGTTTAGCAAGTATTCTAGGCCATAAGTAGTTGTACTAATCTCATTGCAAATTATTACTCTGCAGCTCTGCAGCAATGTAGCTGTCTTACCTGCAGTGAGCTTCAGAGCATACTCTTTCTTCCTCCATGCAACAAAACAAGGTCTCAAATAGAAAAAGAATCGCTTAGAAAACCCATTGTTGCAAGCTGTGCAGAGACAGGTGATTCAATATTTGGTTTCACATTATCTCCTTATCTCACCGGTAGTTCCAGTAGAGAACATGACAGCCAGTATGAGGTAACGGGGCTGAGGCTGGTGTCATATTCCACTTGGCAGTTTTGGAACTGTGTACATGCATCATAGGTTGCAACACGATTTAAAGACTTAGGCTTTATGGTTTACTGTGTGTGAGTCAAGTCCATTTTAGCACAAAACATGTAAGAGAAATAATTTACTGCGCCATATGATTCTCATGCAATCCCAGGGAATTCACTGAGGCTGCACAGCCATAAATCCAAGCAGGATTTAACCTATCCAGTTGACAGCAAAGGGCAACATTGCTTGGTATTTATGTAATTGTTTTCTTTATTGTGCTTGAATGTAAAGGGATCTGGGACCAGTGACATCACACATGGGGTGGGTGAGCTATGTTCTACTTTCTGGTTCAACATTAACCAGATTTTTAGGCATGGTCCTGCCCAATGGCTGCTGAGATTCCCCAACTTCTAAACTGATTTGCAGGAGATGGCATTTCTGAGTGCCTTGCTGTTCAGACGGGGACACAAATGCCACCATGCTGTGTGAGATAGCCAAGCTCAGGCAGGGTTACTCAGCTAAACCTAGCTGCCTGCACTCTACGCAGCTTTGCCACCTTTGACAGACCACGGCTTAGGGAATCATGTAAACTCAGCAAGTTGTGTCCTAGACTCTGTCAGCAACTGTTTGAAGGAGATAACTCGGCATTCATTTCTGATAGGGTTACGCAAGTCAAAGCAGCCACTCTCGTGCTATTTCTATGTGTGTTGCTGTCTCACATGATCTTATGGTTATTTTCTACACATCTGTGTCCCTCTTAAAGCCCCAGCTGCCTGAGAGAAGGAAATATCCAAGAATCTTCTTTTTCAAAATCCTGTACAAAAAACCCTGTTTCTTATCATTGAATGAAGCTTGAAAACCCTGACTTTGGAGGTTCAAAATGCAATCCTTCAGTGTCTTTTTAAGAATTAAGATTGTTTTTATACTGGTCTCATTTTTTGTGTTTGACTGATTGACAGATTGACAATTTTTCTGACCTTACAGGTGTTCCTCTCCTATCCATGGAAAGCACACCTGCTCCTCTTTTCTTTCTTAACATTTCTGCCTGGGATTGTAATAATTGTCTTCAGTTCAGCTAACCCTTTCTTTGACCTCTATGCAGGTAACTTCTAGATTTGTTGCATTTCAATAATGCTGACCTGCTGGATGTCCAGAAACTGCAGCCTCGATATTAACTCTCCTTTATGACTTTTCAAAAATGCGACATTTGGCTCAGAAGTCCCTTACCACAACTTTACTGGAGGCTGGGTGAGCACTCTGGCAAAGTGTTGCTATAAGCTTATTCTCTTCTGATATTCTTCCAGACACTGTCATGGACAATATCCTGGGAAAGAGGGACTTCTTAGAAGCTTAGGGCTACAGAAGGGTCATCGCTTTAGGAAGAGCTTTACATGCAAACCTAATGTATGTTGAGCAGGTTTACAAAGGCCTGTGCAAAATTATTTAAGAGCACCTGGATTTCAAAGACCTCACTAGATTGTTGTGAAGCATTCCTGAGAACTTCAGAACTCTCTGAGCACATTTAATAGACAACAAGGTGATAATGAAGGGCTCTGAATAGGTTGGCAAGCAGATTAGATAGCTTCATAAAGCACAAGTTTTGGAGGATGCAGCAAAGGTGGTGCAGTGGTAATTAGAAAATCAGACAGGTACAGAAATTAAAACTGGAAGTCCTTATCACTTATGTCCTGGAGAAATCTATGGATTATGCTGAAACAAAATGCTTGTGTTCTTAACATTTCCAAAGGTACAGTTCTAAGCATATTTAAGATAATTTGAAGATATTTAAAAGATAATTTTACATCTAAAAAAATGCATAGTACTTACTCTTCCTCGTATATCTTTCTGCAAAAGGAGAAAAACAAAACATATATTAGCTTTCTCCTAAAAAGATTTATACCAATCACAGGCCAGATTCCTAGATACACTTCAGTGACACAGAGCAGCCATAACTGGCCAGTTTAGTTAGGTTTATGGCTCCTATGTGTCAACAGAACTGCACAAAACAGCCAGAGGGTACCAGTGAATCTGGCCCTATGTCTTTTTCAAAAGACAGCCCAAATGAAAAAGGATTGTCAGGAACCTGGCTTTAGTTACCCTTCGCCCAACAGTATTAAAACATGTTATTCTTATACAGCTAAAATTTTTAGGCTTTATAAACATTTCCGTCTATTTTATTTAAATAGAAATGTATTTCTAAATGAGATAGAATGCATTTAAGCCTTTTAGGATACAGATTCAATGATGATATTAAGATTTTTTTTGTAGGATGCACATCAGCTGAAACCTCTATATAATTCAATGGTGTTTATATATGTATTGAAACAGCAGGGAGATACAGCTGTAGTTTCGAAACACTCAGACATGCACAAAGAATATTTTCTTTATGATAGGATTAAACTTGGAGAAGAACATCTAAATGCACGGGAACCAAAATGTCATCCCACCACTATATTAGACTTCTGGTATTAAGTCCTGACATCACATTGTCAGCCACTGCTATCTGATTGCCTCCACTAATGCCTCCTTTTCCCACTATGGGCTAACTAAGCATCTGGAAGCTAGTGCTTTCATTGCTTTTGCACTGTCGGCTCTGGAAATGCTTGTGCCATCTCTCTACCCTTTTAATAGTTGACCGAGCTACTTCAGACTGAAAGCAGAGCAGGTAGTTGCCAGCATCCTTTCATTTTTTACCACTGCATTTCTTTGGCTAAGCTAGCAAACAACATCCCCAGCTTGCATAATAACTGCTGAAACATGGGATTCTACCAAACTGTTTTTTACACGTCTCCAAGGCAGACACCTACATTTGGGGAAGTAATTTCTCCCCTTCGATCAGCAGAAAGAATAGGAATCTAAGCCTGGCTAATTAAATCTGATTTGCCTGTACAGGTGTGCAGAGTGCCACTCTCAAGCTGCTCCTAATACAGAAGTCATTCTTAACACGGTAGGTGTGGCTTAGCTGAGGAAGAGAAGCCCACAGTAATGTCAGCCCATTTTCGCTTTTTAAAAATGTGACAATATTCTTCCCAAGGGAAAAATATTTAAGAAGTAAACATTGTTCAAGAGCAGCAGTCAGTGGCCCCTGAATACATTATATCTCACCACCATCAGTCCATAACTGATTTGGTAAGATTGCTGCATAAATTTCCTCCTAAGACATGTATTCTCTAATCAGTAGTAACAGGTTTAGATAACCACAGCTCCACATTTGAATGTGTACTTTCAGGCTTAACATTTCAATTGGTTGCAATTTTTAGCCACTGTGAAAAAAACACAATATATTACGTGTAATGGTGTTTTTTCCCATGGGTTCCTGTTCGAAGGCTAATAGGAAAGAACAAGATAAAAAAGGCTTCATTGTAAGGTAGTTTTTGTCACTTCCTGCTCGCCAAGGCTACAATTGCTTAGCAGAAAATACCCTTTCTATTCTCAAATCCAAGCTGTGATATTGGAACAGGAGCTTCTCTTACTGGCTCTAGAATTGAAGTGGCAACATCCACCCTAACGTGTACACAGATGCTATCTTTTAACCTTATTTCCTTCCATGGTCTCTTGCCTCAGCAGTAGGGATGAGTGACTGACAGTTGCAGCTTCTCTTGATTAGCTGGAAAAAAATATTGTAGGAGTCAGCAACTGAAACACTCCTTTAGGGGAGATACCTGGCCATCCATTAGCCTGAAGCCTGAGTTTGTCTGAAAATCTATTTCTTTCAACTTCCAGGGTAGCTAAAGCCTAAACATCCTGCACATATACATCGTTATGTATTTAATACCTAGACATGTTGCACAAAGAAGCCTTATTTTCAACACAACCGGTCTTCTAAGGAAACATTTCTCTTTTGATTTGTTAATATTTTTCTCTATCACTATTTCCAGATTTCATTCAGATATATTTCCTATATCCTAAGTCTTGCTACCTCTCTACATACTGATCATTAGCTGAAGTATAATTGAAATGTCTGTTATTGATATACACGCCATTAATGAAGTATTTGCGATGGTTTTACATCTCTCCTGGAAACGTGCAGCATGGGCCTCTTCTAGAGTTTGACTTTTGATCTGAAAGGCAGCAGTCTGCTCCCTCTTAACAGTTCTGTGCTACATTTCTGAGAAAATGAGGGGGAAAGGGAATTTGCAGGTGGGAGGAGAAGCACTCTGTGGAAAAGGTGAGGTAGTTCACACGACTGGGTTCAGGAAGAAGTCACACTGGAGGAAATATCCATTATTTAGCTGCACTCCAGTTTTCAACAGGATTTTTCTATGGAGCTGGAGCTGGAGGCAAAGAAACGAAGCAAATGCTGCTGTCTGGACATGACAGCTTCGTTAAACACCAGTCACTTTTAGATATCCCCATCACGAGGATCCAGCACTGCAATAACTCTAAATCCCTGGGGCCCTACAGTATAGCTGGGGCATAGAAACACCATCACATATTATTTTATTTCAAACAATAGAATTGCTGAAAATAGGGGCAGTATGTCTCCTAGGATCTGGGCAAGGTGTTCCGAATAGCCCATTATATGATGCAGCATTTTTTTTGCCAGTATGGGGCACTGAAGCTAAGGGAACAGAAGCCTTTCTTGTGCTATTTTGGGCCATCTTAGAGAGAAAGAAATCTAATCATGGCCCCTGGCTTGTCATCTTTTCATGAAAGCAGCATAAGCCAGAGCTCCCAGAAAGCCTCATAAAACTCTGGATTTACAGGGGACCTTTCATCTACATCCATTTAAAATGTTCCCTGCCAAGCAACTGACTATGGACGGAAATCATCATTTGAAAAGATCTTACTTTAAGGACTGTACACAGTGTCTTAAATGCTGCTTCAGTTCTTCATCCTTTTCATAGGATTCCAGCATGGTGTGTGCATCATCGTGGCGACAGCAGTAGATTTTATATGTGTCTTCTAGTGGGCCTTTAATCTGCAAGAACACTTCCCCTGTTAAAGAGAAAAACAAAGCGTGTCAAACCAGACAACAGCATCTCAGAAGGAGTTTTATTATTCCACCACATTAGCCGTGAGCTAAAAAAGGCTGGTTTCCACTTTACTTTCCTTAGAAATGATCTTGTGTGTTTATGTGCATTATTTATTACATGCATTTCTCAGCTGCTCATCTTTGTCATAGCTGGGTGCCATTATATCAGTGTTAATGTACAAAAAAATCCCTCAGGAAAAGGGACAAAATCTCCGTACCCTGCACCCCTTCATACACAACCCCCTAATTCAATGCCCCAGCTTAATGCCTCTTATATGAAAACCAAACAGTAGGGCTTAACCCTTAAAGAGTGAGCATTTTTTTCTTCTGGGCTGTAAGCATGTTAATTTTCCTTTTGAGTTTTTTTCAACTGAACGTGAACTTAAGTGAGTTATAAGAGGGATAATGACTCCATCTCCCATTAGCCATTTCACTTTTATAATCTGTTTTGCAGAATCCTGAAATGACAATTGTTATGGCCTAGAATAGAGGGGGGTGTTCACATGACAGAGGAACTACCTCCACCTGTCCCCTAATTAAATAAAACCACTGTGGATTACAGCCATTTTTATACACTATTTAGGTTTATATACAATTAAAAGGGGAAAAGCTTTTACATTTCTGGTCCTCTACAACACCATTTTTTCTTCAGAGAACAGTTGGGATTTTTAGAGGCACTAAAGTAGTAATATACCCATTTTCTATTTAATTCTGGTGCCTAATTCTCTCAGCCTAGAATTCCGGTGCTGGTTTCTGTGTATGTAAGAAATATTATGCGAGCGGAAAAGACACGCTTCATCTCCTTGCTGAGATATTCGTTCTTAAACCCATACATAAGAGTACCCTGATCAACATCCTTGGAAATGCATATAATAAACAGCAACAACAATGAAAGCTACTGTCTCAAGCACGTCCTGAAAAATTGCATCTGTGCGGTGACCAGTTAGATGTTTTCCAAATATTCCTGTTGAGCTATAGCAATGATTATTAAAGTTAAAAGCCGAACACCACGTTAATTGGGAGCTCTCTATTCATTCACGGAGTGAGCACAAAGCTGTCAGGCATCCTGCATGTTTCACCCTGACCAGAGTGGGCTGTTTCATAATACATTGCATTGAACTGCTCTGTCTTAAAGTGAAAAATGGTTCAGTTACCACAGTAACACAGCTCTGGGTTTTTTCCCCTAGCAGCGAAGGTTAACTGGGCTGTCTAATGCACGTTGGTTTCAAGGTGTGAAAAAGGGAACAACAATGACTGAGCTAAGACCATGCAAGGTCAGAAGAGAATCAGCATCCTACAGTCAAATATTCTCCAGCTGTCTTCATCTCTGGCTTCTGCATCTCATGCTAAATGCTAATGCTGACTGCTAAAAACACACGCTGCATCCCGACTTTCCCATGAACTCGCTATACAGGCCTTTAATAACCAACACTGTAAGGGAAATTATAACAGTCTTTCCTGTGATTCTGCTCCCTTGGGGCCTGATTTTCAGAGATGCTGAGTTCTTACAGTTTTCACTGACTTCAGCAGGAGTTAGTGAAACTTCTGAGTGGTTAGTATGGCCCTCAGTATGCTAATCTCTCTCGAGAGGTTATATTTTCTGTAGCAAAAATGCAAACTATAGACTTACTGTGCATTTCAGTGTATGCTAGCGGCTGAAAATTGTCATCCTCTCCTCCAGAATGAAGGAGCTGAGCAATATCTCTACATTACTGCATTGTCCCGTAATGGCAAATATTTTCATTGATGCTAAATGATGAGAAAAATGGTGTACTGATTTCATAGACAGGTCATTTTAAGAACAGCCATATTTCTTAAGCCTAAAGCTCTTCTTGGTCCCAAGCCCTGTGGCCTGAATCAGCTGAGCTTTGCGCATATCACTGCAGGAGCTTGCTATATGGACCAAAAATGGATTGTATTTGGGCACAGGTTTAAACATACTCTGAATCTTTTGCGCACTGATGAATCCAGCTTTGCCTGATGCCTATTCTTGAGTGTGATGGTCAGACAGTCTTGAAGACAAAACCCTAGGAAGAAGGCTTGAGCAACAGTAACAGTTTCTCCCTATGGCTTCCAATGGTGCTTTCAACAGCAGTGGGAGACAGAGAAAGGAGGAGTCAAATACAGGATAAGATCTAAACCATTGTATTTCTCCACATACAGTGACTAAAACAGAGAGGAAAATAAAGTGAGAGAGAACTGGAAAGAGCAATTTTATCTCTGCTGTGTATAGCTTTAAAAGACCAAACAACACAAGAGATGTGTCTACTTTAGCATTTCAGCTCAGATAAGGAGAGTGCTCTCAGTAATCCCTGTTTCCCATGGCTCGCTTGCACCATGGAACAGTTGGACACACAAACTGGATTTTTTGAGGGTGGCAATTACCAGAAAATGCACTCCAAAAGCCTATCTTATGCCCAGGCTAAAGCTAATCTGAAGTAAACCCCCTAAAATGTGTAGTATGCACATCAGGTCCTTAGCACCAACTGTTTTGCTTTGCACATCTGCTTGTGTTGGATCCCACTACTTGTTAATATGGACATAGCCTAAGATGCACAGAGCGTACCTCAACCTCACCATGCCTAGGATACCTTCCAAAAGTAGATTTTTCAATGAAAGATGTTTAAATACTATAAACCATTTAGAATATGATGGATACATTAAATAGATTCTCATCAGCCCACTTCTTCCAGAGACTGTCTTTAACAATCTTTACAGTGACTGTGAGGATCCTGAAGACAAAACAACCGTCTCCTACACTTTCAGGGGATGACAAATTTACTGGCTTACTGTTTATAGTGATGCAGTCATTCTCCCTGCTTTTGTCTTAATCTTTAGAAGAACTGCTCACACCTTATTCTCACACCTTATTTTCCAGTTTCTTTCTTTGTCATAATTTAGCCAACTCTCTGATCCAAAATCCCATGCATTTTCATGGCTCCTTGACTGATTCTGGAGAAACTCACCCTAACCAACTGATGAAATTGTCTGTCTTCTGGATGTGGCAGGGAACTAAAAGGATGATTCCCTTTGCTGTGAAGAAAGCCACTTCCTGCTAGAATAGAACATTGCTTATTAAGGGTATGACTCATCATGATGCACTTTCATTGAAATACCGCCAAACACCACAGTCTCATCAAACTACGTTAAGCTGTTGCCTTGGCAAACCAGATTGAGATGTGCTAGGATTAATACTTTCACCAAGCCTCACATACTTCAAAATTATATTTCTTAGTCAAATAGCAACTGACAGTTTTTTGCTCCATTGTTTTTGCAGGCAGAAGGATTTTTTCTGTAACATGTTACCTGTGGCATATGGTCAATTTAGGGAGGAAAGAATCTCTCTGACCTCTGAATCATAGCCGAAAGCTTTTAAAATTAAACTGGATGACTTTACACAGAAGCAAATTAAGAACTCTCACCTGATCATTTAAGGTGGCTCAGCTACTGCCTCTGCATTTGAGAAGTAGTTAAGGAAGAGCTGATGAACAGTAACTTCCTAAATCTCTCCAGCTGTGTCAGAGTGTCAGGTGAATAGATCACAGCCCTAACATTCATGTCCTGAACTGCAGAGCATATGGTTGCTGCGGTATATCCAGGGGTAATCCATTTGCTAGAAATACCTGTAATCCCCACAGACATACCTTCACAGATTCCCACAAGCTTAATACCAATTACAGCTTTCTTTACAGATCATGTCCCTGTTAAGCACACTTCACCACCTCTTGCATGAATTATATTGCCTGTAGATAGATGTTTGCAATGTTTGGATTTTTTGTGATGTATTTATTATTCCAATCATTTTTTTAGTGCTTTGCTTGAATGGTACAATTATGAATATGCAACACTAGAGTTGGTCTAAGCACCAGCAGAGTTAAGCAATATCAAACTAGATGAAAATGATGTTATCAGTATATGGCATAATTTCAGTGCTGCAATTTCTGCCCATGCTAAACTCACTCTCTCATTACCTCCATCCCCTCAAAATCCAGAAGGTTTGAATAAGAGCATCACAATCAGGCCTGACATGAGTACAGCAGCCTCACTGGACAGGCTTTGCATTTCATGATCCACGTATTATTGCAGACAGTTAGTAGCTTGTTAGTTTCTGGGAGCGGTACTAGTTAAGCCTGATGAGGGTAGAGGACCGGAGAGCATTATATTTATTCTTTCGTGTAGCTTTGTAGAACTCAAGAGGACAGTAAACATACCGATTATTTGCATGGGTGGCTCCACATCTGCCGTGGCTTCTTCCAACAATGACAGCAGTTTGGCTGATATTTGATGGACCGATTCGATGTTGCTAAACAAGCCATCGACGTCAAAGCGAACAATCTAATGGAATACAAATATTAAACAGCTACTGACGAAGGATAAGGAAGGACATTATGTATTACAGACGTTCTCTTGCTAAGCTTTTAGTGTCCAACACTCCAGGAAACATCACTTCTGCAAAACCTCATATAAACATCCTCCTTGTGACTTCAAGGACATATATACAGTTTTCAGATTAGTATAACAAAAGACTTGTTATCAAATGCTTTTAACCTTATTTTGAACTATTCCTAATCTGAACGTGTTTACCTAAGAAGGAAATAAATATTATGATCTGAATAAAGAAAAGATCTTTGGCTGCCTTGAAAATGTTTATTTATTTTCCCATAGAGAAAAAGACTAGTTGACAGCGGTTTTGATTCCCTGATTACTAGTTGCTCCTACAGGCTGTACGAACTGCTACATAAACTGAGACCTAGGTGCATTGGTGCCAGCTGTCAAGTATGTAGACTTTCAACAGATGGAGGTACCATTTAAAATTAGTTGTCCTATAAATCCAAAAAGTACAATCGAGACCATACAATTTCCACTAAAACAAACAGATTTACAATTACAAGCATTAATACAATCAAAGAAGCTTTCCACAGAAACTGGCAGGACAACACTGACTTCAGTGAACTGCGCCAATTTATACCAACAGAAAATTTGGCTCTGTATTCCTCTTCATTTTAAAGTAAATAAAAAATTTCAGAACACATACTTTTCATACATCAATTATTCATTTCCATGCACAGCAGGGAAATAATTAATGTTTGGGGATAATTGAAGATAGCCAGCGGTAATGTGCTAATATTGAGAATAAAGGCAAGACTGATTTAGAGTCATCCATATTGATACACTCTGAACCTATCTCTCCCCATCTCTCCATTAGAAATAGAATTGCTTACTTACGTAGCAGCTCACCAGATGCCAAGAGGATCAAATTGCATGTTATTGTAACAGAATCAGCATTATACTTTCAGTGCTAAGGTAGTTATTTCTTTGTTAATATTATAGGGGCTAAAACAATTTTATCCATTTTGAAATATGAAACAGATTCATAGCTAGGTCAATTTTTTAAATACTATCCATCTCTATATGCATTACAAACTTTCAAATATGGTTGTTTATCTGAGAAGAGTCTTAAAACCAAATAACATTCTTGAAAGCCTTTCAAAAATGCAGAGGTTATTAAATTAAGACAATGATAATCTCTAAATTACTTTCCTGTATACAGCTATCAAAGGACTTCTGATCTCTGCTCCAGCATAATGTCTACATAGTATTTGGAAATATATTGTACATATATGCTTATATACATACTGACCTATATAGTGACAAAGGACAGACTCAGGACGTATGTTTTCAGTTGGCTTGAAAAGAGCAAAGGAATGCAGCAAGGTTGTTAAAAATCTTAGTGAATTGAACCAGACTGTGCTCTTACTGAATGCTGGCCAGACTGAGGAAAGAGTCAAGTGGAGAATTCTTCTAAGTGGATGGGCAAGTGAGGGGGAAAAAGAAGTCAAGAAGTCCTTAAAGTTACACTAGCAGATGCCAGTTCTGCTGAAAATAGGCTGGAACAAACTCTGATGAGTGTTTTTTTTTTTTTTTTTTTTAATGAAAATTTTGCAGGAGCTTAAATAGCATGGGCTTCAGCTGATCACAGAGTTTCCCAAAGAAGTAGCATCAAACATCATATAAAGTCACTTCACTCCATACACCAATACTTTGTGATCTATTTCATAAGAAACCATATATACAAGGTACTTGGTTAAAGGCCTGTTTAAAATGATTCTTATTCTGCATTAGCAGCAGGTACCATATGCATAGCCTTTATGAATCCTATGTTGCAGGCTCCACAAATACAAACCTTTCTCTGGACAGCATCTTCTATTCATAGCTTGTGACTACACAGTTTTTCTAGAAATTGCAATTTTGTTGAGGAAAAGGTGCTCTTTGAACTCTCAGCTGAAAATGAAAATGGGTATCATCGAGCCATGATCTTTCAGGCAAAAGAGCTATCCTTCTTAATTTTAGTTTTGCTGAGTAAGATGCAAATCTCGTATGTGCTCACTGGGCTGGCTGATATTCTCACCATAGCTGTCTGAGAGGCTGGATGAAGTCATCTTTAAGACTGAATTTAACCTTGATGTGGAGATCCATGCAATTCCAGGTTGTTATCATGGAAAATATCTGTTTCTGGTTGCTACTGCTTTTGGAGGTGGCAGTAACAGTGCACCAGGGGATTGCTCCAGGGATTATGATTACACAGCATCCTATACTGCAGCATGGGGAAGCAGAAGCTCCTATTCCAGCCTAGGTCTGAGAGCAGAAATAAAAGAGGTAGGGTCTAAGCTGCTCTCGAGGGAAGTACATTTATGCAGGCTTTATGCAAGCGCAGTGAAAGTGTCAGAAGTGTATCTGCCTTCCCACTCTACTCTCTGGAATCCTGGCATGTCCCCTTCCCAGAAAGTTAGCTCTGGACCCATTCCTGGCACCATCCCACTCTCACACTGACATTTGTGCTTGGTTAAGATTATCTGTAAACAGAACGTGGGTGAATTCAGATCTTGGCGTCACCTCGTCCTCCGCCCCCGGTGCTTACCTGCTTGTTTCTCAGAGGCTGAATCACTTCCCTGATGCAGAGATCCAGGTCATTGATAAAGTCTTTTTCTGTCTGTATCAGTTCTGCAATGATTTTCATCCTCTTGGCCATCATCTGTCTGGTGATTTGCTCTTCGTTCTCCTGGGGTGAGGTGGCAGAGGATGAGGACTCAGCCTGCGGGGCCATTTTTTCTGTTTAAAAGAGTATTAGAGGAGTGTCACGACTTCATCATCCTGAGGGAAAGAAACATTAACTAGGGCCTGTGGGAAACTCCCAAATCTTCCTAGGGGAGCAAGAAAAGAACCAGGAGAAATAGCAATGCTGGATCAGACTGAGGGTCATCCAATCTCCTTCTTCTAAGAGTGGTTACAGGTTTGGGGAAGGAAACCCTCCAGCTGACAGTAAGGGGATAACCTATTGTAGGGTACCTCTTCTTTAATACTGTATATGTAGGCAGAAATTTTCCATGGAGCATAAAATAGATCCTTGTCACACTGAAATCCAAGAGGGGCTGTATACCACATTCCCTTCTGCTCCTTTGAAAATATAGTCTCAGCCTAAAGTCTATTAAGATTTGGGCTATGGGAGAAAACATGCTCCTGTGAAGGAAAAAGTCTGTGTTTACCATAAATAAGTTTCACTGGAATAATCTTTGCTCTAGAAAATGTAATGTTGAGGTCTGTTTTATAGGAGGCTGAGGGCGGTAGGTACTGAGAAATGTACTTTCAAGTGATAATAATGATACTAATGATGACAATGGAACTTGTAATTCTGTTTAAAAGGATTCATTTGAAAGAGATAAAGGAATTACAGGATAATATGGGAAAAGCTTTAGTGATCGATAATAACATTTCTTGAGGCAGGAAAGATCACTGGAATCAGGATACTTTTCCATATCTAAAACCTAGAACATCTGTTTTGTTCCAAATACATGGAAACGCAAGAGAATCTTCTATAGACTGGTAGTTTACATATGTTACAGGACTTGAAAACAGCCTACTTATCCATAACGATAGTCTTCCCTTTTGCTAGCTCATAAGCCACCCTGCAGACGTTTGTGTCAGCTGTGCAAAGGGCACACAATTTTATGTGTCTACATGGACAGTGTGCCTATTTTTCATTGGAGAAAAAACAAGTGAAAGACACCAGCGGATATTCGGGTGTTTTACTGCTAGCCACAAGATGGTGTAGAGTACCAGCAAAGACGGACATATCGCTACTGTATTCATCTCTGCATTACCTAGCTTGTGGCTTGCCAGCGTGAGGCTTATTGCTCAGTGGCAAAGGACGTGAATCTCTGATGAGGATCAGACTGTTATGCCTTTCTGTCCACTTCCCGCAGGAAGTGTATTGTACGAAGAGCTGATATCAAGCAGCATCTGATGCTTTGCCAGCTGATAACCGATACGGAATGTATTGAAGTTATTGAATTAATTTTCAAGGGCAAGGTTATGAATGTGCAGTGAGCTTCGAAGCTCACCAATACAATGAAGGTCAAGCCTGTAGATTGACAACCTAGAGCTGGACTTCTTCTAAGGATACCAAGTGACTTTGGTTTCCTAAGAGAGTGGGCTTTGAGCTGTCAACCACTGAGAGCTGTAAAATGTTATAAAACCACCGTACCATCCTCAGGCCCTTATACAATTATGCTGACCACTGATACACAGAAAGGATAATTTTGTTATTAATCTTTCTCCTGTCAGACTTCTGGTCAGACAGGTGCAGCCGTAACTACTGTTTTAAATACTGCTTTTGGGGCTGCACCTCTCCCTCTGTACTGATAGTTTTAAAAAGTGAGTACCAGGATCCAAGGTGAATCCGGGGAGCCTGTTGTTCAGATGTTTTTCCATTGAGATATACTTCCTTTCATTAAAACAACCACTGCTTTTACCTTTGAGTTTTTAGCCTTAAAGCCTCCGTATAATGAAGGTGTAAACATTCTGTCCTCAAGTTCATACACAGACAATACAATGGAAATATGAGCAGGATGTTTTTCCCTCTTCAAGGCCTCAGCTATCAAAAGACTTTTCAACTGAATTCTGCTGTAGTGAGTACATACTAGTGCAAGCGTAGGGGTTGCACAGTTGCATCCCCTTCTGCAATGCTCATCCACCAAAGATGCTGGGCAGCGGAAGAAATAAACTGTCCTTATTTTGGTGAAGAGGAGAGCAAAAGAAGTTCTGCTACCACTTCATGGCTCCCCCTAAGCAATGTCCTACCAGGCTCTTGGAATCAGACATCCTCGCCTGCTGCTTACATGCTAAAATGGTAAAATAACTACCTCTAAACCTCTACAATCATAACCTCTAAAAAAATATGGTATGTAACCACACTTATAAACTTGCAGTGAACGATGTGACATCCATTTCAGTTCCATTTCTGCACCAAAATCAAAATTCTTCTTGAGATCAGGTGTGAAATGGTGTGTGTGGGGGGGTGCGTGTGCCTGCATTTGTGTGATTGTTTGTGAGAGCGGAACAGGATAATTCCTAAAGAAGTACAAAGAGGACAGGACAATCTGGAAGATTTAAAAGTGTCATTTTGTCTTAGATGCAGCACTATTAGGACATTAGATGGAATGTGAAGGTAAACACAAGATGCTCTGCAAAGGAACTTTCTAATCCCTTCTACCAGTGGCAGGGGAGGGCATTATATGAACAAAATAAAGCCAGAGTATCCCACTTCAGACTTGAAGTTGCAATCCCGAGAGTGGTTGTTCTTTCAGTTTATGTCATTAGATCGCCTTGATTAAATCTGATACCTGAATTATGTCAGGATTCATCTGTTATCCTTATTGCATGATAGATAATAATGCCAGGAAATAGAAACTGTTCTCAGCAGGAAGAAGTAACTATGAGAAATATCAGGTAAATGTTGTTTCTTTACAGCAAACATATTTTTAATAAATGTATCCTTTTGTTAAAAGTAATATAATTTTCCATTTTACTCAGTATGTTCGCTTTTTCATTTCAGACATGTCTGTCTCTATAGAACGCAAGAGCAAGATACTGAAGTGATCACAGCCAAAACCTGTGATTTTGTGTTCAGCCAAT
Source organism: Rhea pennata (assembly GCF_028389875.1). Taxonomy (NCBI): domain Eukaryota; kingdom Metazoa; phylum Chordata; class Aves; order Rheiformes; family Rheidae; genus Rhea; species Rhea pennata. Next base: position 65,040,453 of record NC_084666.1, read on the forward strand.
TGCTTTTGACCAGTTTGAGATCATTAGTAGCTTGCAGAAATCCTTGTGGAATGAGTCAAAGTTTAATGAATGCAGAAACATCAAGTGCATATTTGGAATATAAGCAGGCTTGTTTCTACCTGCTATGTGTATCAACAGCCAAACAGTTTGAGAGAGAGGATTAGCAAGAGGAGACACTGCTGAGGCTTAACCATTGCAATAAGAATTTGGCTCTCCCTGTCCTTGGAGATGCCACGTTTAGGAAAAAAAGGAAAAACTACTTGTTGAATGGTTATGTTGCTGTCTTAAGACATCAATTATGTCTTAAGAGCAGTTTACAAAAATGTAGTTGGTACTTTTAATAGACACAAAAATGGATAGTGAAATGTAGTCCTTGCAACTGTTGCTTTGCAGCGTTAGTTACCTGCAGTGGTTGCCTTGCTCCAGGACTTTGCTTGGTGAGGAAAAGGAAGATGATGACTTTGGTTTATCAGCTGAGCTACTGAAGTACATAGCTCTAGTCACACAACATGAGAGGTTCTCTATAATGACATGGACAAAGCAGCTACATGTATTAGAAAAGCAATTTTTTAAAAAAAATATTACGTCTAAAAATATCCCCCAGATGGAGACATCCAGCAAGACAATGAGAGCACGGAGGAACAGAGACTGCAAGGGGCCAATGCTGCTCTCTTCTAGGCCCGACGGGAGTTATTGGGGGATCCACAACAGCTGACTGGAGAAGCCAGAGCAGACCTACCAGATCTATGCGTGCAGATTCCCCAGGCTTTCCCGCCCTATGGAGTGAGCAGCTCCGAGAGGACTGTTCTGTCCCTCCTGCCTCCCAGGGAGATGGTCACTCTGGATATTGCATTTGCCCCTAGCGTCAGGGCTCATAAAATTGGTCTCAGCATCCAATGCTTCCATTTTATCTGGAAGGGAAGTTGCTTCAACTGCAGCAAACGCACCAGCGTCAAGGCACGGAGTGAGTAACAGGCCGCTTTGTTACTTGAGCAGTAGTTTGAGGACTCCGAAGGAACGCAAATTCCATGCTCGCGCTGTGCACAGAGGGGAATTTTGCCTGGCACATGGGAGCAATGAAGGCATGAGTTATCACAGCATGACAAACAAATTACAGTGTTACTGTGTTTTCACATGTGAAACCTGAATCTCACACTACCTTAGATAAAATTATTCTTCTGCAGAAGCGAGTCCTCAGATAGCCGGTACCCTCAGATAACCCAGAGATTATACATGGGAATGTACACCATTTTTTATCAGCTGGATTTGTAAGTGAAATACAGGCAGCCAAATCCAGAGACCGCTGCTTTGGCAACTCCCCTCTCCTCGGCATCTCCCCTGGCGGTACCTCTGCAGCTCAGCCCTGGCACTTTTCCGCAGGCAAAGTGGGAAGGGGGAGGTGTGGAAGCCGCTTGTGGGTGCTGGGAAGGCTGTGGAGAGGCAGATGTGGGGCTTCTCTCGAGTGAAGGGCAGCAGGAGCCCGACGCGGGACAAGCCAAGGGAATGGACGCATGTACTGCTGCATGAGGGGGCAGAAGCGCATCACAAAAGCTAAGACCGAAGCAATTTTATTCCAGATCCCTCTCCTCTCCCGAGGGAACACTTGATAGTGGTGACATGAAGGTGGCTTCACCAGTCTTGCACTGGAATTATTACGGTGCAAACCGGAAGAACTAGGTCTGCTGAACTCAAATTTGGGCACACAAATACAAAAGGATTGAGCAGGGGTTGTGGATAAACATCCTTCTCTTTACTTCCACATGCGTACAACGTCTGTATTGTTCAGGTACAGGCTTTTTGCACATAGGCTGTGAGTTATATATGCAAAAAGCCCCTTTTTTGAACACAGGAGGAGAATGCTGCAGGACCAGAATGACCTTGCACCAGTCTTCCTGGGCAACAGGTTTTCTCATAACATCAGCATTGGAAACTTACTCACAATTAGGTCATTCAATCTTTGATCATTTTTTGCTCCGTAAAGTACAGAAAATATTTACATTCAATATGCAAGGTCTTTCTTCAATTCCTTGACAGCCGACTGCTTTAATTATACGTGTGCTGACAGGACTACAGAGAGATCCCATGTGGCCGCGGAGGAAGGGAAGAAAGCTTATCATCAGGTGACAGAAGAATACCCTTATTGTTAGCGCCAATACTTGCAAATCAACCTTTCCAGTGCGTCCCAGACCGGCACAAATATACCGCTCATGGGGTAGGGAGCTAATACGTTAATAACGCAAGAACCGAGGAAGGACTTCTCCTGGGATACACGCACCTCAAGATTTGTCACGGATTAGCCCTAAGAATTGCAGGGTGGGTAACCCACAAAGTACACTATTTTGGTTAACACAATGTTATTGCTATGCTCAGAAAAGGAACCTTAAACCTCTCTGGGTCTTAGTCTTCCCTCCCTTAGCCCAGCTGTCGTTACTGCTTACAGTGTTACAGTACCTAGGAACCCTAAGCCATGCAGTAGGACTTTATTGTGCTACGTGCTGTGCAAACACGGCAGCACAAAACGGATCTGGCTCTGAGAAGATGAGATCGCTTCCCAACCTGCCTGTCACTGCAGTAAGTTCACAGGATGACTCCAGATTCACTATGGTGCAAGTTAACACAATTAGGTCCTCTAAACTCAAATTTGCACACGCGAAAGTAAAGGGATTTGTTGGATTTTGATTTTTCATCACATTGCACAGTGGTATATGTTCATGAACCTATCTTCCACACTTCAGGAAATAGTGCAGTCTTTTACTTCTTAACAGTACTTCAGCTGAAAAGCAAACCAGCTGCTCCAAAGATCAATACATTTAGCAATGAAATAAAATATTAACTGCATTGTGCTACATGCAAAGTTAATCAGTAAGTATAGGCCAAAGAAGGAACTGCGAAGAGTCACATAGGATCTTTGCTACCGGCAGGAGATGCCAAAGCAGAGAGGCTGTGCAAATTGCCATTTTCCACAGGAAGAAGCAGTGCTGCGCTGTGCAGGGTGGACAGGAGGACAGAGGGGTGGAAGAAGCTGCTGTGCTTGTGATGGAGTGATTGGGGGGATGAGTTTCCTCCAACTGGGCTTTAATACACCCAGGGTTAGCAGCTTTCTAGGAATCTCTATAACTTCATAGGTTTCAGCTTAATTTGTGGTGTTGGTTATTTCTCATAACTGCATCAAACGCAGACAATTTTGGGTTCAGATATGAGACTCTGAGGTAATGTATTGTGGTAGCTGTGTGACTTGAATCAGTGTACTTATCGGTACAACACTGCTGTACTTCAAATTAAAGTATGTGCAAATTATTTAACAGTACAGTTGACCCATCCACAGCTGAAGTTATAAGGAAGTTAATATGTAATAGATTTTTAGCACAAGGAATATTTTCAAATTATCTATTATCATGCTGGACACTGCAAATTTTGATCTCAGATTCATTCTGGAAACTCACCATTTTGCATAATTCATTTCTTAGATCAAGGACAAGTCTGGTATATGATTATTGACAAAAACGAACAACCTCTCCAAAACCAAACATACTGTGAAGGATGTTTTAAATCTCTTTCTCTGGTCTTCCCTTTTTGGTTTATACCCTCTACCCTTATGATTCATCACATCTCTCTCTGCCCTGATCTTGCAAGCATTTATATGTCAAAAACTGCATCAAGCATCCCTCTCTTAATGAAGTACATAGGTATTCACAGGATGGTAGCTTTAGGTTAATTTAAACATGGATCCCAACTTTAATGTAACATACAGATATTAATAAATGTATTATTAGAACTGATACTGATAGATGAGACCAACTCCTACCAGCTAAACAGCTACAGATTATACTTTTGAAAACAGAGACGCTAAATACCATTTTGTGTTGCCATTGCTTAAGGAGAGTAGCAAGTTCTTCAGTCCTGCAAGAAGGATATATTTGCAGGATTTTCTAGTGACTGTAGAGCAGAGCACTGCATAGGAATATCACAGATACTGTGTCTATCTACTCCCTTAAAATGACCCTCAGTATTATTTATCCATCACAAATATTAGTGAATTTATCTTCTTTGACTCCCTCCTTCCCTCTTGAGAAAAGTGATGCTTGCATCCAGCTGATGGAGTACCCTAGCACAAAGATATATATGGCTTGATCCGAGTATTCCTGGACCAGTCCAAGAACAAAACTACAATCTAGGTGCTAGATAACTGTGTAATTGTATCATTAACCTGCCATTTGATAGTAATGCCTTATTTTACCCTTATTTAAAATGAGGGTGATGGTACCTATACAGGATGTGTTGAAAAAGATGCCCTAGTGTTTGCCAAGCTCTTAGAGAATATAATGGTTACTTTGCACGTTGTTTCCTCTTTAGAACGAGTAAAAGCTGGTAGCTTTGAATGCCATTCACACCAGATAAGGTATTGAAGAGGTATTTCTGGTACAATAATTAACCATGAAAAGGCTTATTTGTGTTTTTAATTAAATTCCCAATTTTAAAGGGAAAAAAAAAAAGCTTTCAAAGATTTGCACCTTTAACAATGCAGTTGTTTTCATGTTTGCAGATTTACAGAGCAAACCATCTTGACTACTTTGGGGATCCAATCCGGAAAGCAGGCTCCCTGTTTCACCCTTTTTAGAGAAGAGTTTGGATTCCTTCTGTATAAAAGCGAAACAAAGGGAAATGCAAGAGCAGAAACTGAATTGTCAGGATTTTTATACCTGCCTGCCTGCCTGCTTGCTTTTTGGCTCATTGGCTTTTATTTGTGGACCCGTATTTCTAACATAGTCAACAGCGCTTCAAGGATACACTTCAGAGCTGGTGGGAAAGGCCACGTGGCGACAGCATGATTTTTACTCAGGGAACCACATAAACGTGACAGAGGGCTGGAAGGCACCTTGCAAGGCGTCCTGTCCACGCCTCACCTCGCACCAATGCGCTGCGCTCCCGACCTCGGCCTAAGGGTGCAAAGACAGCTCGCCACCCGCGCTGAGGCTGGTTTGCCCTTTCTCTCGCGGTGCTGGGCCCGGCAGCCTCTCGCTCTCGGCTTCCCGGCGGAAACTTGACCTGCTCGGGGGAAGATTCCTTCGGCGGAGTTTGCTCCCTGGGGTCTCTCCCCATCTTACACATCCTTGTCCGTGCTAACACGTACTACAGCTCTGCAGACTGTCTGCTGGAGAACATGTTAACAGGGGGCTGCAGAACGAAGGGGTAACTAAAAACAGAGCTTTCCAGCTGTGTGCCTCCAATTCACATGGGAAGCAAGTACAAATTATTACCGTTTGTGTCTTTTTGCAAAATATTTACTATTTCAGGGCGATCAGGGCCTCCGGACCTGGAGATGCACAACAGTGTGTTTATACCACCAACAGAGCTGTACAGTTCTCTTAACCAAAAATGAAGAACTTAAATGTTTCGTGCCAGCAAAAACACTGCCCTTATCTTGAAGTAAACTGCTTCACATTCAAGCACTGGTAAGAGAAATGAAGAAGGTGAAGGCCTACAGGCATAGCACATCATCAGTCCTAATACATCACATTAGGTCTGGGATCCATGACCATTAATATCAGATCTAGGCACATCTGGCTCACCAAAATTTGAGCCAGAGCAGGCCTTGGCACACCACTGCATTTCTCTCTGCTGACAGAGTGAGCTCACAGCAGAGGAATTTCTATTTGCTTTAGATTTCTACTGTGAGGATAAACTACTTCTAATCCAATATAAAGCCTGCAGGTACCTTGTTAAGCCATCAACGTTTTTCTTAACAAATGTGAATAAGCAGAGTGAGCCCATAGCAGACCAGTGCTTTGCAATTGGTGGCCACGGCAGCCTTCATCTGGTGGCAGGAGCTGTAAAGCCGGATTTACTGTCTTGTTGGACTGCTGCCATAAGCATAACCTCACACTGCCATGACTACCCAGGCTTCCCCACCTCTTTTGCTCCTGATTTTAAACAGGAGACATCCACGGCATGAATATACGAGATTTGATAGAGCAACATCTCGTGCTTTTTGCTCAGTCCCGTTTTAGTTACCACTTCCCTTTGCCAGTACCTCAAAACTACTTTGCCAGGGCTACCACGTCACAAGAAAAACTGCTGTTCTGGTGGAATAAACGCATTTGTGACAGGGGCTTGCTAGCACAACCGTATTGATCAGTGCTTGCACCCCGAAACTCCTCTGACAGATGCTTGTAGTGCCTGCCTGACTTAACTGAAAAATTTTCATTTTCTTATTGATTAGCTGTCTCTAGGAGGGAACAGTATAATCAATGAACCTCTTTGTTGTTTTCAACATATGCATCCCCCATATAAATCTCATTATTTTCTACTTTATTATTTTATTTTCTACTTCTATTGTCTCTCTGAAGGAAATCTATTTCCTAATTAAATGCATCAAACCTATAATACAGTAACCTAAAGTATATTACTATTTTATTTCCCAATAAAAGATTATTGCCATGGGAGTGACTGTCACTAGGCAGCTTATGTCTCTATTAGTAATAAATGTTTATATTATAATATTACACGAAACCCTCATTTGTGATGGTATCAGGTTTTAAGATCTTGAAAGCCCACGGAAATTAGTCAGTCTGTGTTCCAGAGCACTCCTGGAAATAGCCATACACATTTTTCATGCTTTTATTCAATTTATGGCATTGCATTTAATTTTTGATTGGCAGGTTCATCGCTGACATGATTTGACAATTTCTGGTCCTGACACAATTTGAGTATTTGAAAAGAAGCGCTCTTCCTAATGGTACAACTTGCATCAGCATGTACATTTGAACATGTATTTGGATGTATTTCAGTCCAGGCCTGTACAATCTGGGCAGCAGAGAAACACGTTATAGACCCTGATACTTTTCTCTGAAAGAAAAAAAATGCCCTTGATGCTTCTAATTATTTGTTACATATCCCACTTCGTAAGACAACAGAAGACTGATAGCCAGGGACTGTATTCTCAAATAACCGTTTGCGTTGCAAACACACGCCGTGGAGACGAGCGAGAAAGATCCCAGCGGCGTGCGCGTTCTGCAAGCGCGCACCAAGCCTCGATGTTGGCTCGAATCACGGCTTGTGTCCTGCGGACACGAGGCTGTTTAGGGGAATCAGCGGGAAACGCTTCGCCTCCCGGCGCAGGGGCGGCGGCGAGAGGGGGGCAGGAGCCGCCCTCTCCGTCGCTACCTGCGGGCTGCAGCGCGGCGGGCGTCGAGGCGCCGCCCCAGCCCCGCGCGGCGCTCAGCGAGCTGCCCCCGGTACCTTGCAATTTCTGGCTGTACTCTGTCCTGTCCGACTGGCTCCTCCGCAAGGCGCCGTGGTCCCCGCCGGCGGTGCCCTCCACCACGGGCTCCGTCCTCCTCCTCCTCCTCTCGCCCGCGTACACCTTGTGCTTCAGCAGGGCCAAATTCCTCCTGGGGGCCCCGGGGCAGTCGCCGCTCGCCATGCTCAGCCTCGGTGCCGAGGACGGGCCGGCTTCGAGGCCAGCGGCGCGGCGGCCGGCGGCGTGGGGCTGGCGTTGGGACGGAGCGCTGCCCACGCGGCGGCCGCCGTGGGGCTCGGCCCTGCCACCTGCGCCGCTGCGGCGGCTCCACCCCCGCGAGCAAACGCCGCGGGCCGTGTTTGCCTTCACCCGCCCTGCGCGCCAGCACGCCTGGCGGCGCAGGGCGGAGGGCCGGCCCCAAACCGCCCGCATCCCCCCTCTCCGGGCTTCGGGGACACCCCCCCTCCTTGCCCTGCTGCGGGCACCGGCACCCCGAGGCGGGTTTGCATCCTCTGGCGGGCACCCGGGCTGCCCCCGCCGGGAAATGCCCTGCACTTTTATCGGACGCCGTCCCTGCCTGCGCTGCCGCGGGAGCAAGGGGGAAGCAGAGGGCGACAGCGGGGGGAAGCGCCCCCGCACCAGGCCAGCACCCCCTTGGCCCTCACATCTCCTCCCTCGCGGGGGCTAGCGCCCAGCGGTGCCCCCTGCAACCCCGCCAGCGTTGCCGGGGCCCCAGGTCCCAGCGCGTACGATTGCACCCGGCGAGCTCCCGACCCCGCTGAGAGCGGCAGCTTGCAGGCTGGAAACTCCTGATCTACGGGTTTGAAGGGAATCAGATTCCCCAGGACCAGGAAGAAAAGCATGTGTGCGCTGGGAGGGAGGGGGCTGGAAAACCCGCCGCGAGGTGGGAGAGGGCCAGCAGCCGAGGCTTGCTTCAGCCCGGGGTTGTGTCCTGCCTTAGGACCGAGCACCGCGCCGCAGAGCAGCAGCCCGGCCGGCGGGGCGGTCGTTTGCAGCCTCGGGAAAGAGCGGCGAGGGGCCTGTGCACGCAGAGGCGGCACGGAAGAGTGCAAGGGACCCGTGGAGGCTGTCACAGCAAATTACTGCGCTCTGATGGCTGGGGAGCGGACGGCAAAACACCTGCTCTTACTACCTCTAGATCAGTCCCAGAAGAGATGTTGTTACAGTGTTTGCTAGCAATGGCCTCTGGCATTCAGGCACCGTCTAGCGATCCTCCGCAGAGCTGGTCTAATCAAGCTCATGTTAAAACAGCAGGAGCTGCTGGCATCTAAGCTCGGCCTGGCCCTATCCCGGGAAGAGCCGCAACAGCCGTCAGCGGTAATCGCTGCAGCTGCCTTGGTACCGACCCCCTGCGGCCCCTCTGCTCTAGGAAAGGGTCTCGCGGGAGCCGCCGGTTCAGCCCCAGCGGTGTCGGGTCTCGCACCCGCTCGCTGTCACAGCACCCGCGGAGCGGCGGGTCTCATGTCCGTGCGGTAAATGCCGGCGTGCAGGTTGCTCTAGCCTTCCCGTACCGCAGCCCTGAAGCGCTGTGTGATAAAAAGCAGCGAGCAGGGAGGTGAGATGCCTTTAAAGAGCTCACTCTGTGATGTTCCCTCCTGCTTAAAGCCCCTAATTTCTACCCAGCAGCAAAAAGATGATGAAGCTGTTAAGCAATGACTATTTCAAACTGCAAGTGTGCCAGCACCGCACAAACTGTCAGTCCAAACACCACCTGGCTGCAGAATAAAGCGGGGAGCGGGATACGGGCAAGCTGCTGCGCTCACACAGGCAATTCGTGTACTCTGTCTCCTTCTTGATATTGCCCTGAGAAAGTCTTTTGTTCCGCAAGTGAGACCACAAACGTTCCTTAAAAGGCCCAAGCAGCTGCGGAGAGAATGAGGAGAAGAGTACCCAGGGAGCAGAGACACTCCTGGGACAAGCATCAAAGCCACAACAGCCGCAGGATGAGCAAAAAGATCAAGGTGAGAGTTGAGGGAAATTAGCTGCCCAGTTTCTTTCTTTTTTTTTTTTTTTTCCCCAAGCAGTGGTTTGACATTCAGGGAGGGTGGTAAAACTGGTTTAAGCAGTCACCACCCCACCGCCTCTCCCCCCCAACCCCCAATACTTGTGCTCTTCTGTCCCTGCAGGCTGTAGAGACAAGCTTTGGAGACTAGCTGGAGGAACTGAAAACTCCCTCCCTTCCCCTCTCCCCTGGGCTCTTTTCCAGCTGGATCTGTTCTCCCTGCTTAGTTCATCACACCATTACGCAAGCGCTTGTGGTAGCATGAGACAGGGGACGATGTTGGGGTAAGAGTGAGCAGCTGGAGGTAGAGGGGCTTATTGCTGAAGCTGGCATTGCCCTGAGAAATTATTTACCCCAGCTGGGGTTTTAGGCATTGTGCTCTTCAGAAGCCACAGAGTCCATAATTTCTATGATCTGTTATTATATTTATTTAAATTAAGAGTGTTTTGGGGAGAGCGAGGGAATATATCTCGGCTGGGTGGAGGTGGAAGAACAAACTGTTAAATTCTTGGCTCCATAGGCTCTCTGCCACATACGCACAGTTACAGCCAAGATAGGATATAATAAAGTTTGTTCAGGTGTTTATTACGACAGCAATCTGCCCACATGCAAAAGAGGTCTTCCTCTTCCTCCACGACTCATTCATAGGCTCTGAAAAGGGATGTGTTCCTTCATCACGGAAATGGTTGCAGGGAAAGTTGACTGCAGTTTGCTGCCGTCTTTGTACTTGTCATGGTTTACCTGGCTTTCTGAGGCAGCCAGGAGCCCAAAACTAGCACACAACACAACGTGGAAATGTAGGCGAATGCCTTCTGGGACCTCAAAATACTTACGCTGTACTGCTTAGCATGGAAAAGGTTGAAAATACCATGTGTTAAGTAATATTCCAACTGACGTGGGAGGCATTTAGGACTCACAGCTTCTCCAGCCTCTCTGGAGGGAGGGAGTTTTGAGACCTATCCTTGCTTTATCCATCAGCCTGCACTGCGGGCTGGTGCCAACGCAGCCAATAAGAGGAATATGTAAAAACAGATGCATATTTGCATTAGATACCCTCAAAACCTCTTATTACTGTTTTTTATGCTTCACCTGGACTATAATAAAATGCCACAGAAAGCACTGTCTGAACTGCATGTGAAGTACTTGACTTTAGCTGCCACATGCAATAGTACTAGCAAGCACCTCTTAATCTGCAAATTACTCCCGTTCCTTTCTGGACAGAGTAACAACTGATTGTCAAACTGTATCAAAGTTACTAATCTGTAAAACAAGAGGGAGTATTTAGCATCTATGTGGACAAAGTGCTCTTTTTACAAATAATGTGAAAATCTCTTTAACCCCTGCATGTAATTCTCCTAAGCAAATAGGAATCTAGTTGATATGAGCACTCACATGTGAGTTATTGACGTGGAAGTCACTCTACTTAAGAGATGGAACAGGTGCTGGTGTCAGCATAGAAAATATTGGCATTGTGTTCCCAAGCAACTGTATTAGAAACATATAAGAGGTTATTGTTATATGGTCAATGCTAACCTTTATCTCAATCCTGAGCTATAAATGAACCGGGAACGCCATCAAGGCTGATGGCCATTAAGTAAGCAAACAGTTACTTCTTTTTTTGCAACTCCTTGCAGCTGTTAGAGAAGATTTCTTTTTATAATTTAGAATCCCAGTGCGTATGTGAAAAATGTGAGTGCTGATTGACTGCCATGCCTGTTATGTTTCAGTGGAGGTGTACAACACTGCTAGAGTCCTGTGGCAATGACACAAGCCTATTATTTTCAAGCTTGTTCACTGAAATGGGCCAGCGCAGCCACCAAATGAAAGCAGTCTCTCATTACTGTTGCATTTTGACTTCATCTGCCAATGCAAATTCACTGTGAACTACTGAAGTCCGAAGTGTATGTTCAAATGGGTGTGTTTGTGACCTAACCATCAAGTATCGCACAACCTTTTAACAACAGAGGAAAAATAGGGTCTGTTCTGATGACTTATGTGGATGCTTCTATTACTCTGAGAGACAAAGGACCAAGTTCATTGATGGCTTCACTTTAGGGCTACAGTTGAGCTTCATCAACACAAAATTTGACTTCAAGAGGGAACGCTGGGTACTGAAACAATATGATACAGCAGCCAGCACAAAGCATGAAGCATGATCTCAGAGGCAGGTCTGCTATTGCACTGTAAAGCTGGAATCTTCTGTTGAAAGATTGATACATCTGTTACCCCTCACCCAGAACTAATCCAGGCATGGGGACAAAGTCCATGCAAATAGGTGGGCAAGTCCACTAATGCCAGAGGAGTTTCATTGCACCTTTTTCTGAGGTTATATCCTATTCCGAGGTTATACTGAAGGAGAAGCAAAGGATGTACTATCGGTGCAACACCAGTATTAGAAACCTTTCTGTATGGAGAACAGTGTGCTCATCTTCCCTGCTGGCCCTGTAAATCACTTGAGAATTGTCATTATAATTAACAGTAGATCAATGGGTATGTTTAATGACTTAAGTCCATGGGATCGTTTCATTAGCAGATCACTCAGGCTCAGCTCCAGATCCATGAGTGTCTCTGACAGCACCAACCTGTGGAGCATCCAGGCAGCACTGGCATTTTTCTCTGCTCCCAGGAAAGCTCCTGTCTGTGTGTTCCCCTGCTAATTCTTCCTCCTTCTTCTCCTTCCACAGAGCTGGTCAGAAACAGAGAGATCATGCTGAAAGGTGCTCCTCGCCATTGCTGTTGGAGTTAGCCCTCCTCTTTGCATAGGTTTGCCCAGGTAGAAGGACTGCACTCCAAAGACAGTGGAGAATTAGAAAGTAAAAAGAGGCTGCTGCAGAGAGCTGTATTACCATCTTTATAGGTAGAATGTGACGGTAAAGAGCGCAAATGTCCCTGTTAGCTCTTGGTCTCCACACAAGTGAACCTTGCTGCGTATAAAAGAAAACCCTTATCTCTTGTCCCTCTGCCTGTATGCATGAGCCATACTAAAGGTTCTTTTAGAGAGACAAAAAGTTGAGGTTTAAATAGTGATAAGAACAATCACGTGTCAGACCCACCAAGGACTTTGAGCATTGGAAAGTTGCTAGTATGTATACACTATTTGTTTGCAGCTATAACTGTAAGATAAGAATAGGATGACAGATCAGGATAAAAGCAATAAAAATGGAAGACTTAAAAATAGGTAAAACTAGATACTACACATTGATTTTTTTCACAATGAATGAATCAAAATTACTTTGAAATATACACAGAAGAAAACTTCAAACACGTTTCAGTAGTAGAAAAAGAGAAAAAAGGCTGCCTTGCAGGTGAAATGTTATTCAGTGTGGCAGTGTCACCTTCACTCCTCTGGCTGATCTTGCCAGACTGGTGATTCCAGTAGAGAAACAGGTCTTTAAAGTAAGCAATAATTTCTTTCAGTGCTGTCTATACTGTTTCTCATCTAAATATTTGTAGGAGAAATTAATAAAACAAAGCATATGCCTTCAGGGCTCAGACTAGGCTGTGGGTATTTTTAAGAGGGGATGGCTCAAGCTATCAGGCTAGGCAATCAACGTCTTTTGACTGCTGGGAAGCTTTCTTACTTTGAACAAAGACTCTGCCCCAGTTTACCCACACAAAAGGCTGATGTGTTCTGCGTATACAGAGAGGGACCCAGCTTTCGAAGGAAACACCTGTCAGAAGAGAGGGGGAGAGTGAATGCTGAGAGAAGGGTCAGCAGGGCTGGAATTGTTCTCAAAGTGTCAGTGGATCTGTCATTGTCCAACAGGGGCATTTTATTAGTTTGTAAAACATGCTCAGAGCTGCGCCAGCTTTCAAACGCGCATATCTAATGGCATTGATTCTTTGAAAGGGCTAGGAGGTGTGGAGGAAAGGGGAACTTACTAAGGAACTGAGCAGCCTTTTGATTTGTTCAGGGTTATGGCCGCACAGTTATTTTCTAAGGAAAATAACCTGACTCTGTTGATCAAGTAGATGGCACTGTGATATCAAAGCTAATGAGGAAAGACAAGAAAACGAGTGAGACAGATAAAAGTACAGAAGATGAATCCCGATTACTATTATGTTTTAATGTAAAATAGGGAGTGAAAAAATTACCAAAGAAAAAATGTGGAATTCTTTGAGAATTTTATGCTTGGCAATTCAAAAATCAAGATGGAAACGGAGTCTAAAATTATAGGGCCAAGGCTACTGTGAGCCAGTGGCGAGATTTGCGTTCTAGATTCCTATTTCCAATTATTACTGCTTGCAACTTTGCACCGAAACTTTGTGTGTTTCCAAACAATGTTTTTCAGCTGAATTGGAACATGTTTTTTTTTTTTCTTTTCTCTCAGTCTCTCCTTCTCTTTGTGCATGCGCATGTGTGTGAATGAAAGAAAGAAAGAATGAACAGGGAAGAAGACTATTTGGAGATTTCTGTTTTGTGATGTGCAAGCTTCTTAGAAGCGACAAAGATCAGACTTTTAAAATATTGAAGTTAAGTAACATTTCATGCTTGTGAGTGATTTTTGGTAAGAGTTATGGTGGGTTGGGAATCCTTATTTCACAGGGCTTAAATTGAACTCTGCACAGATGTCTAGGAAGGAAGGAACAGGCACGTACTACAAAGCCTGACTCAGCCCCAGCCTCCTGATCGGTAAATCACTTTCTAGGCATAAGTCCAACCAAAACTAGCGGCATGCCTGCCTGGCTAGCCTCAGCTTTCACTGCCCACTGCAATTAGATTATCAGTGGGTAAGACGAGCACTCTGTGTACCTGATAATGCTGCCTACTCCTAGAGAAGTTAATCTGGCAAGTGAATCCTTATGGGGAGCCTAATGGAAAGCATAGTTAAAAACAAAACTAACAGCTCACAGGGACAATTTATTCAGAAAAAAACCCACAGGGTGTAAACTCGACATCTTCCTATATGTGACAGTGAAATTTAAGACTAGAATCTATTTTTGCTTGAACATAGAAGATCAGTCCCTTCAAACCAATGGGATTGCTTTTATAACTGCTCACTACCGTAAGCAAAGGTCCACAATCTGATCCAAAGTACAGTTTCTTCGGGACAGGAGCCTCTGTCTTTACTCACTTTAGGATGTTAAGTAACATAACCTAATAAACCTTATCCTAGTTACTGAAATGCACAATTTGTTCCTTTTAATTAGATGATTGCTACCATCGGGTATTTGTCAGCACATAAAATGCAGATACTTGTGTGAATAGGCTGTGGATAGACATTCTTTCCAATACCCAGCTGTGCCAATGAAAGAGGTTACTGACTCCAGCAACCTGTCATCCTCTTCCTGCTGGAGACTGTCAGTGCACAGATCTGCAAATAGAGTTGTTCATGCTCCTTAACTCGCTTCAGTCACAAAGCAGCTTGGCTAACTTAGGCCACCTCTTTAAATTGCTTCAGCTAGCCTGTTTTGTTTTGATTTGAGCTAAGGAGCACTGATATGAGCTGATCCACCTATATGCTGGTGGGATAGTGACCTCCAACCAAGCGAGCGCTAACATGCAAGTGCAAGCAGCAACCTATTTCACCAGGGTAGCGGGACTGAGAGGACAGTCATCCTTGGCTGCACTGGCCCTTTGCACAGAGGTAGTTTTCATTCAGCAAACAGAAGGCTGGCAGGAATTGATTCCTCCTGATTAATGGTCTTACAAGCGGTGGAGATACAAGTTATATTACAGCAAAAGTTAATGATAATGATGTGATCACCAGTCAAGAGCAAAGGCACTGAAATAGCATATAGATGTACTAATGAAATTCTTCAAAGCCTTATTAGCTTAAAAGATGAAAATGACTTTTATTCGGGAGGAAGGCATTTTTTTTTAAGATTATTATATAGATAGTTTTCTGCATTTAATTTGCACAGCATTTTCCTGGGCAAAACAGCCACAGTTTCATAATGTATCCAAAATACAAATTTACATGTGCCGTGTGGAGTGCAAACTTACAAAATAAGGATGTCCTTCAGGCTTAGATGATTATAATGCTGTTGAGTTTTTGCTATACTCCAGTGGCATTCTGATGGAATGAGATTCACCTCTGTGCAGAGGGCAAGCATAAAACCTATGCACCATATATGGCCTACCTAAGTCTTATGGACCTAATTCTAATTCTTTTGAAATAAATAGCAATATTTTCATTGTCTTTCAGTGAGAGCTGGTTCAAGGTCAATAAATAAAACTTAATCAGTCCTATACATGCCTTTTCTGGTCCAATCAGAATAATGCTTTTACATTTGGAAGTAAAACACTTGGGAATAAAAAGAACTGAAAAAAAACACTTCGCTAGTAAAAGCCTTAGTAGTTTTGAAGAGTTTGCTTAATGTACATGCTGGAATCAAAACACTCATATGTTCCAACATTCAAGAACCATTAGAACACTAAGAAAATTTATTCTAATAAGGAAGCTGCAGCCTTACCTAAATCTGACTTCAGGAGTACTGTGCCTACTTCTGCCCTGATCTGTGTAATACAAATGTGTAATACTGCCAAATACAATCAAACCTATTCAGGGTTTTATTGTTATTATTATTTCTGTAGTAATAAGGGAATTTTGGAGACCTTAGAGTACTAAAATTTCATGTTCTCTACTCTGGCAGCACTAACAGGGTTTCTGTGTATTTTTCTGCTGTATCACGCACCCTTGCTAGGTGACACGATGGCATCTATTTATGCATCTAAAAAGTGCCTGCACAGAAACTCGTTTATATTTCATACATTTCAAGTGCTTCACAGGTGATTGCCCAGTACAGATGAGAAAGCTTTAGATAAGACTACGTTCACACTGCAAGGCAATGGAGAAATCTGCACTCAGATTTTGTGCATATTACTGGGGCTATAGCTATGTATTTCACCTCCTAGCTTGTCAAGGCAAATAAACATATGGTGGGATCCTTGTGGGATAACATTACACTGAGCTGTAAACTTTACAAGTTTAAAAATATTGTGCATGTGCACATAGTAAGTGACTTTCAAAGGCTTTGAACTTACACAAATTAAATCCAGATTCCAAAAAAGCGGAGGTGGAAGGCTAGGCCTATGGCACATACTCGTTTTTAACCTTCCCAGTTTCAATAGTGGGCTATCTCAAAGTTGTTGTTTTTTTTTTTTTGTTTGTTTGTTTTTAATAATTGGAGAAGTTCCTCTACTTTTTTTTAATGCTTCAAATGAAAAAAACAGTAATTTTCCCCCTTACAAACTCAAAAAAATAAGAACTTCAAAGAGAGACCTCACATCACCCAAATATCTGGTTCAGGAAGTTAACATCTGAAAAACTAAGGTTTGGTGTACTCAGTGAAGAAAGATGCCAACTGCTCTAGTGAAGCACCAACTATTATTTAGCAGCTTCCAGGGAGGTAGGTCATGATCGATCAAGTGGCCTGCTATAGCCTCTCTGTTGTCCTGGAGATGGTCTCCTGCGATAAATTTAGCAAACAACGGCACAAATTAGAGAAAGAGTCAGTAACTTTTTTTTTTTTTTTTTTTTTTAATAGCCCTTTCCATTATCAGGAAAAGTCCACGGGCTGGAGTAGAGCTACTGCTAAGATCTCGAGTGGCAACTTGCACGTTTTGCAGCAGTACGTGGGGAAATTGCGAACGAGGGCATAACAAAAATCTCCTACTCTCATGTAAAAAATTATCATGGGATCTTTACTGTACATGCAAAACAGGCATCCTAATGCTTTTACAACCTCATCTACTAAACAGTTGAGGGGATGAAGAAGTTATGCAATGCTCAAATCTGATGAAAGAGCGTGCCTTGCCTTTCCGCTGCAAGTACTTTACTCCCAGTAACATTTAAAATGGCATCACGCCCTATAAAATAATCGAGGTGACATGTGGTTATCCTGTATAGATCTTCCAGAGTAACTCAGGTCAGCATTAAAACTCAGTCAATATTGATCATTTTTAGAGATGAACAATCAGTAAGACTGGCTTGGGATTTAAGGGATCAGCTAACTACACAACAACAGCAACAAAAATTGCTCTGCCTCAGCTTCCCCAACAATAAAACAGCAGTAATGGTATCTGCCTTTTTCATGAATTAAAAAAGAAAACTCGTGAATAAGAAACACTGCTCCAGGAACTACCACCCACGTTGATGAATAAAATTCATTCAAAACCCTCCTCAGAGATGAACGAAGAGGGACCAGAATTCAAAGCCAAAGGTGTCACAGGAATCAGATCACACGTAGAGGAATAAGCCTGAAGAACAGCTCAACCTGAAAGCAGCTGAGAACCTCCTACACGCATCGGCGGGGCTCAACGTACAAACGCACCCGCCTTCGGGAGCCTTCGGCTACCCCGCGCCGCCCCCGAGGCGCCCCCCGACCGTTACAGCGGCTCCGCGCGCGCGCTGCCGCCGCCGCCATTTTGGGCCCCGCGCCGCTAACGGCCGCGCTCTGCCACAGGCGGCGGCTCCTGCTCGCGCTCCCCCTCCGCAGCGCGTTAAGGAGGGGATAAGGACCGGGCGGGGGCAGCCAGAAGCCTCCCTCCTCCGCTCTCGGCCGTGCGAGGCTGTCCCGGCGGGGCGGGCGCGGGTCAGCGCAGGCCCGGCGGCCGCAGGAAGGGGAGGGAGGCGGCGGTGGCCGTCGCCATCATGCGCGCGCCGCTGGGACTGCTGCGGCTGCTGGCGGCGCGGGGGTGGGGGAGGCCGCCGCGCTGCTGCCTCAGCGCCATGGCCCGCTACGGCACGGAGCAGCGGGGGCGGTCCCACTCGCCCGATTACCGCCTCTACTTTAGTAAGTAGTAGCCCCCCGGGCTCCATAAACCCCTTCCGTCCCCGCCGCTCCCCTGGTGGGGCACGGTGCGGAGGGGGGTGAGTGGGTGCTGCCGGGGCTCCTCAGGAGCCTCCCTCCTGCCTCAGGGGGGCAGTTTGGCGTGGAAACCTCCGGCATTTCCCTGCGAGCTGGCTGTTTCAGGGGATGCTTGGCCTGCTCAGCCCTGGGGGCTGGTGTGCCCTGGACGGCCGTACCCCCAGCCCTGGAAGCCCTCAAGGGCGAGGGGGACCTGCGACCCGAGGGGTGGGAGGCTAAAGCAGTGCCCTCTCCGTGGCAGCTGGGGCCGTGAGGGCCACAGGATGTTTTATGAGGCCAAGGAATGCTTTGACAGCAGGAGCCTCAGCCTGCCTGGCGTAGGGGACCAAAGGAAGTGTGGCCTGCCCCCTGGGCACTTCCCTCCCGAAGTGTCATGGTGACCAGAGGCAGCCATCCGAAATGGGGGTCACCAGCCCTATGCAGCCTGTTCGGCTGGACCTTGGGTGCGTGGGCATAAGGACGTTTCCTAAAATCCAGCAAGAGCTCTTGGTGTGCAGTCTCAGTGTTAAGTGTTTTAGTAACAAAGCTGTCTGTATGGTACTTACTTCACTAGTGCAGGTTTTATGCATCTGAGGTCCACTGGCTTCTCGATGATTTTGAGAGAAATGGTGGTGGCGTGTTTCCTGTCAGTGGTAGCCTGCCAGGACTCGCTTGTGTTCAGTCCCCCAGGGGGTGTCTGTTTGGGAACTCATCAAGAGCAAGTCCATTCAGTGTGTGAGAGCAAGCAGCCTACAATGCAACTTTATCTGGGAGAAACATCTAGGAGACTTTCAGAAGTTACAAAAACAATTGTTGTCCACTCTTCTTTGTTGGGGTGGTCAAAGCGCGAGTCCAAAGCCAAATGAAGTGCATTCTCTGCTTTTCCCTTTACCCTTAAGAGGGACCCAGGCAGAAGAGGAAGTACTTCAGATTTGTGTCAGCGCCTTACATTATTGATAATGCTTCTGTCTACATGCAGATCTCATGCAGAACCTTGGGCTTTTGGCATTTTGAAAGTTTCCCTGTATTTTGAAAAGCTTTGGTGTCTACTCCAGTGAATTCTCTTTTCTCCAGTGGGAGCAAATCGTTGACGTAAAGTCAGATTTCTGCTGATTTTGGAGGACTGGGGTTTCAATTCTAGGGCCTGAGCAGTTATCCCTTCCTTTTTGTATTCTGTTGATCAGTCATGATACACTAGTGGATTTTTATCTTTCTGTTTTGAAATTCAGTTTATGGTGAAGCTATATGGGTAGCATTGCTAGAAACCCAGACAAATTCATTGGTCGCTCATGGAGCTGAGGTTCTCTGGGAATTTTACATCATTCCCCTCCCACCTCCACCACTAATGGCTACGTATTGCCAGGAAAGCGAACAAGAGGAAATAAAAGGATTTTCTTATCTTTGCATAGCTTGTATTGCCAGTTAGTGAGAAGAGAGAAGTGTGCTGTTGACTACCAAAGCAATAATTTTGATTCTAATGAATCCTTGTCAAACAATCATTTTTTTTTGTCCTGAATATAGCTTGTTTTGCAGTCTTTAGAATTAGAGTTCAGAAATAGTTGGGTTGATATGAAGTTGTTGCACACCATGTATTTCTGTAATGCATATTAAGTGTTGGGAATGCAGATGTTTTATGGCATATGTTTAGATTTGTAATGCTACTTTTTTGTTTGTTTTTTCAGAGAATGCAGAGGGTAGATATATTTCTCCATTTCATGACATTCCACTGTTTGCTGAATCTAAAGAAGTATGTATTTATGCCTTGAAATACAATCTGCTTCTAAAATGATAGTGTTTGTGTTGGTACTGTTTAGGTAAAAGTGTACTTTTATTTTTCTCCAGCTAGTACTCTCTGAGTTCAGTAACGTGTAGTGAAACATAATGATAACCGTTTAAGCAACGGTTCCTAAATTTCTTAAGACTCCAAGTGATGGGAGAGAAAAAGACCTCTTCCTGTATCTTGTGGTAATTCTTTGTTTAAAGTTTGTGTTCATGTGCTCTAGAATTCATTTTTCTACCATTACTCCTTTAAAATGACATTTTTCTGTATCTGCAATTAAATTTGTGCATTTCCTTACTGTGGGAGAGGTATAGCATGTACTTATGTGACTTACGGTGTATTTCTTTAATTCCCCAAAGGAGCATTGTAATTGGAAGACAACAATAATGCCCAAGAGAAAAGTGGTAATCGCACCTTTGGAGAATTATAAGGCGTGAGGTGCAGCTGAGTGCTTTCACGTCTTGTTAGCCATACTCCCTGGAGTTTCATTACAGCAATAATGAAACGCCTGTTTTATATGTCACCGGTGGGAACTGCAAGCCTTTGGTTTAGGCTTAGGTTTGCTTATTATGGTATACTTGTTGCACAAACAGATTGGGAGGATTTCAGCCGTTGTCTTGATTTGTTGCTGGGGCCCTTTGGATGATACAAATGATGAGAAAAGTCAACAGGTCTAACGTATATTCAGATTGAAACTTTTGAACTAATGAATCAAGTCTCTTGAATTATTTAAAGTGAGAGCTTAAAAATATACCTGAAACTGTTTGAGCAGGAAGCGTAAGCATGCTAGTCAAGGGAAGAGGAATGCGTTATTCAGACTCACATTGATAAGATGCCTGGTGCAGTTGGTACTATTGCTAGAAAACTAAAAGTCATTTTCACCCATGCATTCCATGGGGGCCTTGTTGTCCCTGGATCCAGAATTTAAGGTTTAGAGAGAGAGACGATGGAAATTTTATAGATTGGTAGGACATTGCTGTTCCATAATATAATTATGGAGAGCCTTTCACTTTGGCTACTTCAACATGGGAAGAATTTTCTGCAAAATATAGGGACTAGTGGGAGGAGAAGGGAAGGGAATCATTAGAAAGATCTATATTGATTTTACTTTCTGTGTAAGAGGAGAAGGTAAGGAGTTGTATGTTGTGTTTTTTCCCTCCTCTGATCTAAGCTTTGTGGGCTTTCTTTAATGATGGATAACTCCAGACTTATTTTCAATTTTGCTTTTCAGTTTTGCTTTTCATCTTTTTCAAGTGAACAGGAAGATGATTCTGTTTTTTTTTTTTTTTTTTTTTTTTTTTTTTTTTTTTTTTTTTTTTAACTAATTGAGGACAGGCATAAACTGCTGCTTAAAAACTTGTGCAGCAGGGAAAAAAAATGGATGTTTCCCCATCCATTTTTATTTTCTTCTGTTAACATCTGGAAGGTTATAATTTCATAATCAAAGAGACTGACCACATATTTTTAAAAGTAGTAGTTTAGGCCCTTATACTCGGACAACGATGTTTCAATTGCATTTAAAACTAGTACTATCCATATTTATATGAATAAGTTCTTCCTCTCTAATGTTCTTCATACACTTTTTTTCTTCGCTCTTTTCTTATAGGATAAAGAGATTCCAGCAAAGAGATCAAAGACTACTGGAAGTGAGGTACTGCCAAGATACATATTTTAGTTAAATGTGACTTTGCTGTTCTCTGCTTGTAATAGACCAGCTCTAACAGCATTTCCAGTCATGGTGGACAAAAAGAGCTATGTCTTTCACTGAGTATGGTTAACACATCTTCAAATGCAAGTGTTTTAGGAGGAGAAAGCTTAAAGGGATTTAATATTCTCCTCTTTGAATGGGCCAGGAATGTCAGTATTTTTTTTTTCTTTATTCGTCAAGACATTCTCTAAGACAAATACTCTTTACCACTCCCTGAAAGGTTCATTATGGTTATTGCAAAGTTCATACATTATCTTTTTTCCTATTACATTCAGAAACATTTGCAAAGAAAGCTCCCATAATGAAATATACATTATGCTTTGACTGTGGGGTGATATTTTGTTTATACAAAACTTTGGAGATCTAGCTGGGGCAGAAATTAGACTTACAGTCTGTTGTTTAAACCTTTTCTTTTGTCCTTTTCTCATCTGGAAAATCCAAAGGAGAGAAGATCACATGTACTAATGCTTTGGAATTAGCTGGTAACAAAGCTAAACCTAACAGAAGCCCCCCAAAACATGGAAGATCTGCTGTCTTTTTCTGTGAAACAAGATTTGATTATGCAAGTGTGTTGTTTACAATGCATAGCATTTTTTGCAATGCTTTCCTTGGCACAGGCATACATCAAAAATTGAGTAGAAAAAATGAAAGAGAAAAATGAAATAAAACTATATTTTAAGACCGTGATGGTTCTTTCACCCCTCAGAACTTGGCTGCTAGAGATGAGGTTTCATGCCATCTATATAAGCATCTTAATGTCTATTGGACTTCCCAGAATCTTCTTAACACTTGTTTGATCAGTTGTATTGTAAAACTGCAGCTACCCATGTCCTGTGACAGAACTGTCCTAGTTGTCTGGGTTCAGATTTGCAACTAGTGTGTAATATACTGGTTCTTTTGCTGTATACCTGTCCCCATGCAATCCTGCAGTCAGGCATTAAATGTATTTCCTCTTCCTTTACCTTGTGATTCATTTAGGCTACAATGCCTAGATAACACTATTTAGACTTCCTGGTTATTTGGTAGATGTAGAGTTATGCCTAAAAGGTGAATTGTAGAAGAAAAAGAGTATGGCTGTTGAGACACTGTAACATGAGTTCTTAATTACTGGTCTTGCTGGAAATCAAGTATTATGTTTCTTATCTGCTTATAAATACTGTGACGATATCTGTGAGCTTTGAAGATGCAAAACCTGTTCTATGCATGGTCTAAAACTGTTCAAAACCGCTTTTGCATGTGTAGTGGAAAGCATGATAGCTTGTTTAAAACCATGTTTGTAGTTCCATTTTTCTTTATCTCTGGGTCATTCGGGGGCAGGGGAAACCAAGCGAGGCTGAGCAGCTCTTGCCCTCTGGGCCAGTGGAGACCCCAGGCTGCTTCACATAACTTCTGCTGTAAGTGTGCTGTAGACTGTGGTTTAATAAAACCACAGAAAAAGAGCAAAGGAAGCTGTACTTTCCGATCTTTGTGGGCACGCGATGTGAGCAAGCAAACGAATGTGTAGACTGTAGGCTTCCCAACCATGCTTGGTTTTTACTTAGATGGTGAAATACGAGAAGGCAGATAATTTAGAAAACACATTTTTCTTCTTTCAGAGCTGGGGAGAAGAGAGAAAATAGAGGGGTCTTTGTGTTCAGGAAAGTAGTGTTCCTTCTTTTTACACTGGGTTCTTCAGCGGCTCTCCTCATCTTGGCCTGGTGAGAAATGCATCTCTGCATTTAGGGGAAGAAGGTGTAATCAAGAGAGAAGGGAGAAATGGGGAATTTAATGCTATTTATTGGTTTATAAAGACCTTTGAAGCAATGTACTCCTTACTGTCCTCTAGGCATGCAAAAGGTACTGTTAATATCTTGTGTTCAGTAGATTCTTGCACTGAACTTGGCCAAGATTCAAAGGTGCCTATGATCACAGCCACATCCTTAAAACTTAGGCTTTTAGAATAGTGATTATTTTTTAGTCTCCACAAGTGAATGGCCCCTTAAAAATATGTGTTAAATTATGCAAAAAATCTTTTTTATAAGATGGCAGTTTATCTATGGAAAATGAAGATAATTTTGCATGTGTCTCTTCAGTCTATCTGATCTATTTCAAATTGTTCTTGGCATTTATGATAAGAAAGAAGGTTTCAAAATCAGGAGTTTCAGCTTTCAACATTAATGGGATAGGGGAGCACACATTTTAGAAATCTGTATGTTAGCTGGTTTGCAATTTCAGCTTGTCTTAGTTCTAAGGGAAAAGTGGCATTACTGTTCTCAGTAGTGCAGCCATTTTTTGCAGCATTGTAGACCTCCCCAAAATCGCAATTAAATCTGGCTTTGCAGCTGCTGTTGACAACTAATCTTTTGGCTTTCATGGATGTTTTTCAACTGTGTGAAGACTTGAGAGAAGCTATCTTCAGGAAGGAACTATGTTGGAAGAAATCATATTTAGCCTTAGTCTCAAATTATTGCCGGTTTGCAATCTGAACCTCAGCTTTGTCTTAAGCATTGAAAGCACTCAAAATCCACTCTTGCCCAAATAAATCTCTATGAAAGGCATCAAAAGTTTCACATCTCTGTCTGGGAGAGTGGATGTTGTCCCTGTGATTACAGTGAAAACTCTGTTGGAGACTGATTGTTGAATATGGTCTCAGAGCCAGGTGGCAGGAAGAAGGTTCCAAGAGGTCATTGCTGCCTTTTCAAGATGTGTTTCTTCCCTGCTGTACTGAAAAGGTTTCTAATCCCCTTGTCATTATACGTGTCTTTGGTGAAATGTTCGCATATCAGTTCATTCAGAGGACTCAGGTGTTCTTGAATACAAGGTTTTATTTAAAATGTTGGCCTTAGTAAGGAATCTGTCCATGCATGTCAAGATTATCCTCCTTTAACTTGCAGAGACCCACAAGAGCAGTTTAAAAAAAAAAAAAAAAAAAAAAAAAGGCGGTAGGGGGAGGAAGAAAGAAACAGGACAGCTTTTGTTTTGTTGTGTCCTGTGGATTGCACAATACTGCAATGCCCTTGTGGACTTGAGTTGAATTCCCTCTGTCAGGCGAAAACTTCTGATAAATAAGCCAGTCACATGAGATATAAGGGGTCATCAGAGTGGGCAAGCAGTCTGAATAGGTGATCTGATAGAGGGCCTCATGCTTGGAACAGAGTTCAAAACTGTGGTGTTGGAGTTGTCTTATGATTAAGTCAGTACATTTCATGAGGGGGGAAAGCTGGCAACTGGCAATGTTTTCCATATACTACAGGTGCAAATTTTGTAACCTATGTTAACTACAGCCTCTGTAGCCTTCTGCAGTCATGTTGGACCCCTTTTCAGAAATTGTCACCCAGACTGTAATGAGTCCATTACATATGCAGTAACATGTTCCAAATTTTTGCCCATCAGTG
Organism: Rhea pennata; assembly: GCF_028389875.1. Classification (NCBI taxonomy): domain Eukaryota; kingdom Metazoa; phylum Chordata; class Aves; order Rheiformes; family Rheidae; genus Rhea; species Rhea pennata. The sequence goes on from NC_084666.1 coordinate 65,065,371, forward strand.
GAGGTTTCATCCTGATACATGAACTTGAGTCTTTTTTAATCGATCTATCATAAATCTTGCTTTGCGCTCATGTAGATTAGCAAATGCTGAGAAGGACGGAAGTAATCTTCACTCAGCAATCGGGTTAGTATCTATTGGAGTAGAGATATTTTGCTGAGAAAGCTGTATCAGTGATTTGATTGAACTTAACTTCAAAGAAACAATTTCTTAAAACTTGAGAAAGTCAGTGTTTCATTTTCATCCATGTCAAAGCTATGCTGAGTAATTTCATGAGTTAATATGTCCAGTAACTAGTTTATCTCTTAAGTGAGTGTGCCTGACACTATTTCTAGGACGCTTGTGGGTTAAAACTCTTCCATAGTATTCTTGATTTCCTTTCCAGTGCAATATGAGGGAAGTACAGCAGGAAAAGGCTGTAGGCATTTTGTGTATGCTGGGCACTGCACGCCGCCTTGAACCCCTCCCACCCCCACGCACACACCCATGTGGCCTGTTAATTTGTATTGGAAAACTTCCATTGACTTCTCTTTTAGGCAAAGAGTATTTGGTCTCCAGATGTTACTGGCATCTGTTTTGATGTTTTCTTAGGCAAATAGGCAAATACCTTGTAGCAAGTGTTAGGTTGGGAATGGGACTCATGTTATAAGCAAGCCCCTCTCTGTTTATTTCTGGTTGAATTTCATGACAGTGCTTCTTTTCATCCCCCCCCCCTTTCTCTGCCCCCCCCACTTTTAAACTTCTGTTATTGAAGGCGTTGTTCTTTGTTCAGACTGCTGGTGGACTGCAGCTCATCCTTTTCATTCTCATTAGTCCTCAAGTGCATGCTGCTGTATTCAGTTGATGGCTGGTGAGAATCTCTGTAAGATTGCAAATGAGCAGACAGAAAAGAAATGGAAATGGTAGCTGCTTTTTTTTTTTTTTTTCTGTGTCTTGTGAGTTCAGAGCTTCTCAGTGAGGAGGGTCAGCAGCTCTCAAATGCTGTCTCTAATGCTTTATTTTTTTTTTTTTTCTGAAAGCACTCTACTGTAAAAATGACTAAAGTAATTGTAAGCTTCAGCGTACCTCCTATCCCCCTCATGCAAGGGTGATGGTGAATGGCAATCAGGACTTAAAAAGTGGCGATGTTTGTCATTTTAAGAAATCTTACTGACTTTCTGTTCCTCGTTTTGTATCTTTTTCTGCCTCTCATTTTGTCACTTCCCTTGCTCTGTACAAGTTGCTCTAGTTTTGCTTCAAACTTACTGAACCTTCAGAGTTGAGCATTACCTGTTGCAACCTTTGTGCAAAATCATACCTGTTCAAAACCCTCCCCTCAAATGCACCAGCTCAAGAGCTTGGGAAGACTGAGAAGGGAAGTGGTTGAATGAGAAAGGGGAAAGTTAGGCAGGCAAGAAAGAAAATTCCCACAAATGGATTCCCATTCCATTTGTGGGAATGGGAATCCAGAAAGGTTGCAGAAATGGAAGAATGTGAGAAATATGCTTTGCTTAGGTCTATTGGCCTGTGATACTCAGGTTTGTGATAGCATATCCTGATCTGAATGAGCTGTCTTTTGTAAGAATCTGTACAGGTAGAGCCAGCAGTTATCTTTGGCCATTGGTCTTAGCAGAGAGAATGCTGACTCATGGCTTACCTAGATTCAGCAATCTATATTTTCTTTGCTTTTCTGAATATTTGCTGTATGAGCATCTTGAAGTGTATTCCTTTCTAGCTCTCTGTGATTTAAAAAAAAACAAAGCTGCTCTTTTTGTCCATGTGAAATGACATCAGCAAAAGTGATATTAGAATAAATTAAAAATGATATCCAGTTAAAGTGGAATGCAATAAATTGCTGAGCCTTGCTGCAGGAAGCGCCCTGGTAAAGCAAACACTTACCTTCTCTGTATGTTCCCATATGGTAAAGTTACACTGTAGTTCTTTGGAAGTCCTTACTGTTTAAAGGTATTGTTTGTTCCTTGTAATGTCATTTGTTGCCTACTTTCATACTTGGTTTTAGGATTTAAGAAATAAACTTTTAAGTTCCATTGAGCAATTTTTTTTATTCATTACCTCCTCGGTATACTTGTCTAATAGAGCGTAAGTGTCTGCCTTCTGTTCACATTAACCCTAAGTCAATAAAGCTATATAATATTTTGAGTTGAAAGTCCTTCAGGGCTCTGCTAGGTCTCTTCCCCTAGCTGTTAGGGTCTGTCTCTTTTTCTGAATCTAGGAAACTATTTCATCTTTTCTTTCATGCTCCAGGATACTGTCCCTCTGAAGAAACCATCAGCCAGCAAGGTCAGCATGAGAGTAGCCTGCAGGAACTACTTTGGCCTGTTCCACAGTCTGCCTTCAGGAAGTGAAGTCCCTTCTGGATTAGGTTCTTGTAGTGTTCAATTTAGTCTTGACTTCTGGCAAGCGGTTATCTCATAGGCAGGCCTATTGATTGCCATCATACTGAGGCTGTTAAATGGTAAACTAATTTACTAGATAGCTGGTAGTTATTTGGAAGACTATCTTTTTGTCATTATTCTAGACAGTTCTTATTCCTGGCAGAGGTTTATGACTCTGGAAAGAGCACATATGCCAACACTGGATTCACTGCCTAACAGAACTGTTAGGGGGGAGAAACTTTAAAGAGGGTAAGAAAGGTCTGGGAGCTACCCAAAGCACATAGCTGATCTCTCATGAAAGGGCAACTTTGGAGTTTTCCTCTTCTTCCTACAGAAGGTGTGTCAAATGGGCTGTTGGAGCAATCTTACCGTTACTTCAGGGGGGTAGAAATTGAGTTTTTGGTGAGATGGGATTTTTGTTTTAATAATTAAAAATATCAAGGTCATTGCCTGGGTAAAAGTAATCACTCAATAGCATCTGCAGGTGGTAATCTAGGGAGACACATGGTGTCTGACATTTGCATTTCTGTTTGCAGCTGAGGTGAGGACTGTTTTGCAGCAAAGATCCCAGGGCTGAACATTCAAGTGGACAGAAGAAATAAGCGTGGGAAATAAGAATGGTGGAAAAATCTTCGGGTGTTGCTTAGGCAAGGAACAAGGAAAGGAAACGACAGGAAAGAAGGGGGGAAAAACAAAGATAGAAATATACGTTTCTGTTTCCAGCTGTCAGACTATCTAATATGTGCTCTCCTTTCCACTCCAGTGAATCCTGCCTCATCACTGTGAAAATCTGATTGTCCTATAAATAAACTTTTTATTTTTAAATGTAAGCACTGCATGAAGTTATTAATCTCTTGTAAACGCCTGTGGCAGCTTAACATTAGAGAGAGTACTTTGGGGTTTTTTTGCATATGAATTAATCTGTCAGGCTGTCACATTTAAGACTCTTGGCAAATCACTTTTGACTGATACCACAAATTATAAAGCCCTAGTCTTAAAGCTCAGTTAAATGCAAATGATTCTTTGTGAGAAAAGCATTATATGTACTTCAGTGTAGCTATCGTCTAGCCATGAGAGTTGTTCTTGTGAAAACCCCGACTAACTTCTAACCAATGAAAGTTCAAAACTAACATTTGCAGGTTCTTGAGGCCATTGCACTAGATACAGTTAGGCAAATATGTAGTGGCATCTCTCACAACAAAAACATAGGAATATGGTGGAGAGGAAGACACTGAGTATCATTCCAGGAGTAGTCTAAGTTTTTTGCCTATAGCTACCAATTTGGAACACTTGCTGGCGGTTCCCGTAGAGCTACTTGTCAGCATTGGCTTTCCAATGCTGAGAAGTCTTTTTTCCCAGATGTTTTTCAGATATGCAAACTTTATTTGGCTTCCTTACCTGCTGCACACCCCTTTGGCATCTGCTTCCTTAGTGTAGACATCTTTGAGCTCTGTTTCCAGTTACTGCTCTATTTCAGCTATTCTTATATGTAAGGGCTACCTTATGAAACTGATCTGAAGCACCTTTCTTCCTCCCCTTCCTCCTTTTTTCCTTGTTTGATATATTTGATACCACTGATTATAGTATGTAGACAATACTTATAGATGACAAAATTTAAAAAGATGTTCTAGGAATTCAGTGTTTATCAGGATTGTACATAGCTTGTTATCTTATGGGAAAAACAGTGAGTGATAGCTGAGACTTTTTCTTTGCCTTGTTATGTCTTACCAGGTTTTGAGGAGAGGAGGATAGTTCATAGAACCATTGGCATGACTTTTGTTAGACTGTGACATAGTCCCTGGCAGTGGTATTGGTTTGCTGTAAATGCAGGTTACAAAGAGCAAAAGCATAAGAATTTAAGTGAGTGTTAGTGCCTTAATTGCAATGGAGCTAAAGAGTCTATACAACTTTTCTGTTGCTTTGGCCTTGTATTTCTCAAATTTCTTTAAAAATATAGTGTATCCTTTCTTGACTGTTGCTTTTTTAATACCAACATTTTTCATACCAGTACTTCCTTGGCTGTAGTGAGTTGTCACAGTACCTGGGTAATGTAATATTTTGGGGTTGTTTTAGTAATCTTGGAGAAAATAGATTTTAGGTGTTGCTGGATAGATTGGACTAGTGACCGGATTTTGATTAATACTCTATCCTCCCTTGTAGTGCTTAACTTTGTTTAGGTAGAAGAAACCTTGCAACAGATAGCTGCTCAAATAGTTCTTCTCTTTGGAAAATGTCACTTTATCCTCTCCAGTAAGAGTTTAGACTCTTTTTTTTTTTTTTCCTCCCCTAAAAGCCTGAAAGCTTACTTGCTTTTGTTTTTAGTTTTTGTTTGTTTGTTTATTTCTTTTTTTCCTTAAAACTGTTTTCAGTTGGTTTCTGGTGGGAAAAAGACTGATGGAAACATTAGATGTCTGTGTGCAGGTCCTTTCTCCGCTATCACTTTTGAATTCATTTTGGCTCCTTTTAGTTAGATTTGATTGAGAATCAGGTATCTCACTGGTTGGTTATATTGTAAGTTTGTTTTTAAGAATGTATGAGACTGAAGAGGAAATCCTGAAATAGGGGGAAAAAGCACTCTTTCCAGTGTTTGAGGGAAACTTTCTCATAAAAAGATGCAGTCCTCTTTGGCTAGTAGATCAACACTGTCTTGTAGTATATCATTCCACAGGCTTATTAAACAAGAAGTATGGTGTTGAGATTAGAATAAAAAGCATCATGTGGATTTCCCCATCTTGTAGTTGTTCATCTTCTCAAAGAGGGAGGGAAAAGGAGGAGGGGCTGAGGAGATTGAATATCATTGTGAGGAACTGGTGACTAATTGTACTTAGCAAAATAAAAGCAGATGAAATGGATTTGACATGCGCTGTAGCTAAATATAGAGGAGAGAATTTGTCTTGCTGCAGAGTATTAATTATCAAGTGGACTTTTGTTTCAGATTCTTTCATTGTTTTTATTTTAGGTACTCTTTAATATGATTGTAGAAGTGCCTCGTTGGACAAACGCAAAAATGGAGGTAATTAAGAAAAAAAAATCCTTGAATATTTATGAAAGCTGTGGCAACTTGATCTATTACAGTATTTCAGAGTTTAATCAGAATGTAGGATACCCTTAATACATAAAGTGTTCTTTGTTAAAATATTTATTTGAAGTTGTGCATACAGAAATTTTCCTCATGGTTAAATAAAATGCTAAGGTTCTGATTTTGTTTCCTTTCTGCAGATGAGCAATGACTCTCTACAGCCCTCTGACTACAGAGTGCAGAATACCTGCAACAGGGTCCTAGAGTGTTGGGTTCAGGATATTGTCCTACATTTATTCTGACGCCTGCTTGCTCATCTAACATTCAGTTCAGAGGATTTAGTTCCTCTCATTTCTGCTGTATAAATGATAGTGTGCTAGGCCAAGTCCTGGCAAATGGAATGGCAAGTGAAAAGTTGTTTTCTTGTGACAAAAAATACTTGGAGAGTTCACTGGTTGAAAGTACTTGCTCCTGCCAGGAGATAGCCTGTAAGTAGAGTTTACAGGATTGTTCCTCTACTGTTAAAATACAGAAGCTGAGTAATGTGTAGTCTGTGGTGCTGATAAAACAACAGGTCTTACTAGGGTTTTTCCTGTGTTTTCTAACATTTGTATTAATTTTAGGGATGTTTATTGGATGCGTTTAAGGAAGTTGGTTGAGCTGTTAACTCTTGATTACTAAAAACACCAAAAAGAACTTCTCCAAGCTATTATTTTAGAATTTTGTTATATTCTTTCTGTGATGCTGGAATACCATTTGAACTGTTTACCAACTCGGCGGCTGTTCTAGAAATCGAGTTATCTTGGAAAACTAGCTTGTATTTTTAAGATGATGTCTTACTGTGGAAGCTGAGTTTCCTTTCTCAGAGTTCACCTTTACCCCTGCTATTTGAAGTCTTTGCTTAAAGCTCAGGGTGTTCTCTTGCAGGTAGAATCTATTGTGAGACTAGAAATGTGTGAACCTGGACCTCAGCTCTTGGGGAGGATTTGCTTGTTTGTGTGCTTTTGAGAGTATGGTATGATCCAAAAAAGTGCAATTCCTTTGGGTTAACTTTGGTGGTGTTCGTAACCAAAGTACGAAGCTGTGAACCGCCTGAGCCAGTCCATGCTCATAGCCTGTGACAAATATGAGGCCATTCAGATGAGTGTTCTTGAGTAACAGCCAAAATAACATGAATTGTGCTGTAGTGTTGGAGTGGTAAAAGAATGGTTACAGTGAATTAGCTAATGTACGGTTTCAGTGGTGGATGATGTCCATGATAAACTGTTCTGCAATAATTGATTTAGTCCTTATGTGAATGCTCCTTTGGGAGTAGAAATGTCTTCTCCTAATGCAGTTTTCCAAAGTTGCATGAATTTGGTGTTTGGTGGCTATGCACAACTAGTCCTTACTTAGAAGGATTTGTGTGCTGAGAGGTGATGTAGAGAGAGAATGTGTGCACTAGGAAAGCAAGGAGTGGGGAGTGAGAAGACGATGAAACACTTCTGCAATGGCTGTCAGAGACCGTGTTTGAAGAACTCATGCTACCATTTATATCTCTGAACTTGTCTCATAAAGTACACGAGCTTCTAACTTAAGTTCCCTTCAGTATTTATGCTTGACCATGACAGTCTCCGTACAAATTTATGACTTTCTTTTCTAGATTCATTTTTTTTCTTCCTTGCATACTTCACAACATTATTTAAAACCTTAATAAGTTGCTATTTGAATGTGACCCTTGAGATTTACAGTGAGGCCATCACACTTTTAATACTCCTCAAACCACAAACACATACTCCCAGATGGAGCTTTCTAACTGGTTGGGTACAGAATGAATTGCTTTGTATTTTACAGTTCTCTCTTTCTCTCTCTCTCTCTGCGTCTTTCACGATCTGCTTAGATTGCCACTGAGGAGCCATTGAATCCCATTAAACAAGATATAAAGAAAGGCAAGCTTCGATATGTTGCAAATATCTTTCCTCACAAGGGTTATATATGGAATTATGGTGCCCTCCCTCAGGTAACATTTTTTTATAATGGTGAAACTTTTCTGTCTTCTAAGTAAATTGCCTTGTAAATCTTGAATACTACCTGAATGCAAATCAGTTGGAATAAGGGTGTCTCTGTTTGATAGATTTGTAAATTAGATTTTTTTTTAATGTAGAGCTTTATTGTGGCCATAAATTTTGATCAGAATTTGGATGTGAGTGTAGATAAGCACTCTGTTTCAGGAAGGAGTTAAATAATCCAGGAATTTAGAACTTCCACTGTCTGCCTCTTTGTATTGTAGTGACAGAATTAAATTGTTGTGGTCTGCCATTCAAGAATACTTTGTCAAGTAGTGCTTTCCTGTTTAAACAAGGCATTCTTAAACTCATTTAAGCTCTTTTTTTGTTGCAGTGTAAATGTTAATTGGGATTTCTGAGTATCAAAAAACAAGAATTCAAGAGCTATTCTTTTTCAGATTAAACCCCAACTGCCTGGTTTAACTTTCTTGCGAACTATGAGACTTTTCTGATCATAACACACTTAAGATTTTCCATTTTAGCCCTGAAAAAAAAACAGCTAATGACAGAAATTTTGAATATAATGGAAGTTTATAAACTTGGTTATTTCATTTCTGTGAATAACACGTTGATGTTCAATTAGTATTGAAAAACCCGATAGAGCCAGAAAGGGTAACTTGTTGTCTGTAGAGTGATGGATTATTACTCCTGAAAATATGCTAATATATGTAATCCTTGACGGGGAGATGCTGTGGTAGGTGGTGGAGTATGGCAATAAAGTTCATATCCAGTCAGCCGTCCCAGTAGGAAAAGTTTCTAATTAGAGAAATAGTTAGGAACCAACAGTTTCATTTAATGTTTGGAAATTTGTTTGTACTTTAGAACAGAGCCAAAATTAAACATTGGAACATTTGCATGTGTAAATGAGGTAGTTTGAACTGATGACACTTTCCCCAGGCGGTAGGTTCAACTCCCCCTGTTACCTTGTGAGTCAGAGGGCTGGAGGTAATTTTCATTATTCTTTTCTGTAATAACTTTAAAAGATCACTTGGATCATTACACCTGCAATTGTCAAAGTCTAGACAATACTCCGGATTCTTAGTAGCAGCTGTCACAAACTCTGAGACTGATCCAGTTAAATGTCTCCATTATCACAGAAAGATTTGTCATCAAAATCAGCAGTTGCCAGAAGTTTAGCTGTGGTATATGGCTAAAAGATACATATTTGCTGCAGATTTTACTGGCATTGCTATTTTATGCTGTGGAACAGAGAAGGAAAAAAAGACAGTAGGACTGTCATTATTTCAGGAGCTGCTGCAATATAGTCTGGAGGTCACTGCGTTCCTAGTTAACCATCCATCTGTCCTTATGAAAGCTACTTGAGGGATCTGCTTCAGTGAGAGGATCACTAGTGTTCTAGTGCTCGTACACCAGTATTTATCTAAAATGCGACCTTAAATAAAAAAAGTGCTTTGGAAGAATATTGAAAAATAAGTTTTACATTCAAATTCTCTTTTGATTCCACTTAAGTAATTATTGATAATGATGCTGCTACCTAAATACCTTATCACTTGCTTTTTATGGTTTTGCCTTTCAGTGTAACTCCAGTTTTCAAAAATGAGATTTAGGTGGAGGCTTGACTGTGGACAAGAGGAACTAACAGTCTAGCTCCTTGGAATAAAACTTTCTGACACACTTTCAGCAAAACTTCATTGATCTCAAAATTCTTACTGGAGTAATTTTTCAACTCTAGGATGAAGTTTTTCATCCCAAGCCAGTAAAAGACAAAAAAAAAAAAAAAACTCAAACAAAACAACCCCCCCCCCGCAAAAAAAAAAAAAAAAAAAAAAGGCCAATGACTAATTGCTAAAACAGAACTCAAAGCAAGGATTTTAACCTACGTCCCAGGGAAGCTTCTTCAGTCTTGAGCTACTGGCTATTCTTGGGTATGTGTGCATCTTTGTATTCAGAAATATTTCATAGCTAAATTTCAAAACCTTAAAGAGGTGGTTGGTTGCCAGTAATTGCATACCTGGAAGCTTGGTCAGCTCAAAGCCTGGATGGTTTCGAAAGCAACTTATATTAGTGCAAGTATACCAAAAGAATACACTAAATATTCTGGAATATCCTTGCTTAATCCTGCAAGCAGTAGTAACCGGAATAATACATGTTCAGGGTCCTCTGACACCTTGATCACTGCAAATTGATAAAACCTGTATGTTGTATCTTCGATGCAGCTGGTAGTTTTGTTACAGTATACCCAGCCTTACCATTTCTGCTTTTTCTTTTCTCTTCTTTTTCTTTCTTTCTTTCTTTTTTCCTCTGTGGAGCAAGACTTTTCAGAAAGCAGAGTGTTTTTTACTTGTGTTTTTATTAATTTTGGTAGTTTAGTGGTTAGAGGGATTGTAATTTTAGAATGGTTGTTAACTTATATTTTTCTTTGCTTTAACAGACCTGGGAAGATCCAAGCCACACAGATAAAATTACAGGATGTTGTGGGGATAATGATCCTATTGATGTTTGTGAAATAGGTTCAAAGGTTTGTCATCTTTACTAATTTAATTTATCAAGATTATTTTAATAATTTGCTAACTGCTTTTGGAAGAGAAGGGCAGATGGGAAACAAGACAGAATGGCAAAAGCAGTAACAGAAGATCTGGGGAGGGAATAGATAAGAAAATGTGGATTTTTAGAGAAGAAAAAAAGCAGGATTTGATAAAGTCTGGATACTGGATAGAGGGGAAGGTGAGGAACATCTCCCTAAAGTTCTGTAGCTGGGTGGTGAGTTTTGGATGAGGAAGGAGAGGGTTATGATTTGAGAGAAGAAAAAAGACTACTTTTCTTTTTTCCCCTATAAGTAGCACTAGAGTTAAAAGTAGGTTTCTTGAAAGATAAGGTAATGTGACATCATGTAAAATTACAAGAGCAGATCTACAAAGGAAATAGGTTTGAGAATTTTCTCGTAGGTACAAATGCAAATAGACTTCTTCCTGTAGTGGAGGAGACGGGATCCCCTTGCAGAATTACAGGGTATGAAGTAGGTGGATGAAAAAGATACTGCAAACAGGATTTTGAGTATTAGGAATCAGAGAGCGGTTTAGCTCAGTGGAAGAATAAAATCCTACAGACCTAGAGGGAGTAGAGAATGGAACAGACCTCCATAGTATCAAAGATGGGGTTATGAACTGGATGAGTTTGTAGGAAGCATATCTGGGGCTATTTTAAGAAAGCAAAGGTGCCTCCTTTTGCATAAAGGAGCCTAAGCCTGAATTTCTAGAGATCCAGAAGCAGTTAGAAGAGGAATATCATCTCGTAGAGACAAGGTTCTGAGGAAAACAAGGAGAAGAGATGCACTAATATTTTTAGGAAAGGATGGGCGTACGTATATGTTGGAGTATAGAGGAAGGAGCAGTAAGAGAAAAATGAAGACCAAGAGTTGAGAGAATCAGAAGGTGGGAATAAGGAATTAGAAAACGAGTAAGAGATATCTTTGACTTGCGGATTGGAGTAAAGATAGAAAAAGTGTGGGGGAACTAGAGTAGAAGAGAATAAAAGATTTTCTCTAGCATGTTTCTCCTTGAATAAATGCTGACCAGAGAATTGAGAGTTGGGGAGTGGTGGTAGAAGAAAGGCAAGTAACATCGAATGATATGTATTGGGTTTACAGATCTGTTCTGCAGTTCTGCTAACTGTTGGTCAAAAAGGTAATGAAATTGTTTTGTCTATAAGGTAAAACAGAAATTCCATGTGGCTTTTTTCCCCAATCTGTGAGGTTATGCTGTGTTTCAGATTCGGTCATCTGGTGAGGTTGTTCAGGTGAAGGTCTTGGGAGTTTTAGCTCTTATTGATGAAGGAGAGACAGACTGGAAGATAATTGCTATCAGTGTGGATGACCCAGAAGCCCCGAAAATCCATGGCAAGTATCTTTACCTTTCATAATACAAATTATGTCAGCAACCTGCACAACAGAATGTTATCTTACTTTGGAACACACAGGATAAGAGACAGACAGCAAGAGACAAGGCTTTTCTCTTTTCACGGTATGAACTCAGGTGTTTTTGTCAAGGAGGGCATATGTATCTTTACATAGAGCTCTTGGAAAGGTTCACTTGGATTTTCAAGAGGGCCTGTCATGCAGAAAGTGTTTTGATTTTTTTGGAACACAACCATCTTAGAAAGTGACTGTTGACAGTTCCAAGCATTGTGAGAGCGTGTATTTATCTACTCAGGTGATGTAGCACACTGCTCATCTTCCTTGTTGAAGATTCCTTTTTATTTTTTGTAGCATCATCTTGTATTCTTAGATGGGCTGAACATTTCCAGTGTTTTGCCACTTGTAGCTGGTTTACTTCCAGGGATTGTTGCCTGATATGAACATTTTGGTTTCAGTTTTTAACTTGCAAGTTTGCAAAGCAAACTGCTAATGCAGATGACTATGAATACCAGCCTTGCTGATTGCCAGCTGTGCAGCATGAAGTATCTTTTGCGGAGTTGTCCTCCTTGAGACCATGCTTTTTGTATACAAGTGGAATCAAGTAGTTCTGTGCTACTGTGCTTTTGTGCTACTGTCTGTGTGCAGCAGTGTAAATTCAGTGTGAGGTATCTTATTCTGCTTTCAGAGTGTCCTTTCAGAAGAAGCCTGGAGAGAGTAAGGTTTTTATAGCACAAAAAAAGTGCAACTCTTCTCTCTCAGTAAACAGAGCTTCACTTTCTCAAAGATAACTTCACTGGGAATCATGGGAATTAAGTGAGGAAATTTGTCTAAAAATGATTGTTGTGAGACCAAAATCTTCTGTAGCCTCAGATTTGTAAGATCAGGGCCCATTCTTTGTTGGCAAGGAGCACTTGTTTTTGTAAGATGAGGGTTATTGAGTAATTTTTGAGGGATTAAGTTTCTCAGCCATTGAGGCTTTTTCCTAGTTACTGAATGTACAGTAAGTATGTCACTGGACTAGCCTTCCCATTCTCAGTTTTCTTGCAGGTTGCTCTGAAATGGAGAATACTTGACTTGTAGGGGAAGAAGGGGAGAAGAAGAAATGAGGAAAAGGAAACTCTTGGGGGTGATGCTGATTAAAAACACTGGGCTGGTGAAATTGCTGCATAGTGTTTGACACTTTAACTACTTTGACAGTTAGAGATTAAGAAGTTCAGCTTAAGAAAATAGTAAGTAATAGTTTGCTCTTAATGCTAATATCAATTTAAACCTCTCCACGATGTACAGTGGGTTGTGCTGTAAGTGTCAGTTGTTAAAAGACAAGTAATTAATGCTTTGTTTCTGGACAGTGTTGTCTTCTGTTTACCTCTTACCTTTTTTTCCTTAATAATTTGAGAGACTTTGATCAGAAAACTGTGGGAGAGTTTAAAAAGAAGTCCAGTTAAGAAGGGGCAAAACTGGGGTACTTTATGCCACTGAGTTAAGTAGCTCCATTTGAAATATCTTTTTCTCAAGTTACGTATTTTTGGTTGTCAGTGACTGATTTGTGTCAGCTATGACAGAGCTTTCATATATTTGGGAATGGAGTAAGAGATTTTTTTTAAAGTCTTCTAAGAAGCAAATACAGACTCTTGCCTGTAGTTGATATCTTTGTGCATCCTTTCTCATCAGAGAATAGCTGCAAAACTTGGAGAGCTGTCCTCCTGAGAGTTAGAGAAGTGGAGAAATATTTCTCTGATTTAACATAATTTCCCTTTGGGATTGGAGTTGCAGTCCAGGATTAAAAAAAAAAAAGTGTCCCCCATCTGCTACAACAAAACATGACTGTAGCCTGCAGTGTCTAACAGCAGTCCTCATCCATTCTGAAAACAAACAAATCTGTTGGAATATGTGGTACAATATGTCCTTTTATACTTGTTCCCCCCCACCACCTTTCACAGAGATGTTAATTATTTCAGCATAAAGGGACAGCAGTTGTAAATAAAACTGGTATCTCCCTTAACTGAAATGCTGCTATGTTACAGTAGTGGGCTGCTAAGGAAAGAAGAGGCTAAGCATTGCCTTCTAAGTCTGTCTGGTCATTTTTGTATCATTTGTTGAACATTTCCAATTGGTCTGAGAATCATCACATTTGCTTTCAGCTCAGTGTGTGCACAGCCTCAGCGAATGTTCGGAAAAGATAATTCTGAGGCACCAGAGTGGTGATTACTTGAAAAGCCCAGCCTGAGCCTGCGCAGTGTGTTAATTCCTCTTGCTGCTTTAAGCACACCCCAGGTACTCTGTATATTCTCCTTATGGGATTGTGATTATTCTCATAAGTGCAATTGATTTTCTGAGACTTCAAAGAACTTAAAACTGAGTAGTTTCAAGTTTTGAGCAATTCTCTTTGTTTGTTCACAGCACTCCACAGTACTGTGTCCTGCAGGTGCTTATTGATAAATACTGGTTTAAATTGGAAACCCTGCCTAGAACTCCCTCTTTTGTACAGAACAATGAGAAACTGTAGTTTATGGTTATAATACCCAGAAACGATCAGTGGTGCTCAGAATCTATTCAAGTGGGAACTGCATCATGAGTAGGAATAGCAGGGGCTAGTGTTTTTTTGGACTGAGTTTTACAAAGTAATCTGTTTGAAATTATAGCTCTTAATATCAGTGGGTGTGGGAACAATCTTTCTCTAAATACAAGCTGTACATCAGATGTAAGTGTGTGTATAAGAGGTTCTCTTATAAAACTGGCTGTTTTCAGATTTATCTGTTTCAGTAAGATCTGCGTTTATAGCTACCTGAAAACCACTGAGTTGTCTTTCTGCTCAGCATCTGCTAGCCAGGTGGCTATTAGCAGACCACCAAAATGGCTTCAGACCAAGCAGGTCTGGGAAAGGGCCTAAAATCTCCTTGTACTCTGAAATAGAAATCTTGGCAGTATAATATTTCATGGCCTTTTTTTTCTTTTCTTTTTTTTTTTAATGCAACATTGGCCAAGGGAAGAAGCAAATTCTAGGAGTAGGAAAGCTTCCTTTCTGCTTATCTCCTAATTTGAAGTGAATTTAGTAAATTGGAATTCACAGATATATCTGTGTACTTTACAAGGGAACTCTAAAAGGCTGAACAGTGTTTTGATGTTGTCATTTGGTCTGAACTTAAACATCATCTTTATGTTGATAAGAATTTTTGAAAGTGACCTGCAATGGAAGTAGGAAGTATGTTTGAAGCAACTTAAGAAAAGTCTGGCACTCAAAAGATCATCTTACCTTCCTTAAGCAAATCGGGCAAATCATGTAAGCTGGGCAAAGATGGCATTCTCCAGGTCATTTTCTAACTTGGGAATTTAGCAGTCGTTTAATGCTATTGCTCACTGGAAAGATGTCTGGATATATTAAACAGAAGTCAGCGATTTCAAGTGGCTTTTTTGCACTACCATTTGCTAGCACTGATACAGTTAACTGTGCTATATTGTTACGCTTCTTTCCCCATGTGCCACTCAAGACTGGCTTTTTGAGTTATGTGATCACACCCTAAATGGCAAAATAAAGCACGTTTTGTACCATAAAATCACGCACTTTGTACCATATATTGTTTTACACGCTTGCATGTGAGTGTATTTATATGCAGAGCAACAGCAAAGGCCCTGAAATCCTTTGTTACGGATTTGTGTAAGCTTTCAATATGAAGAAATTAATTATCTGTATTAGGGCTCCACTCCTACCCCCTCACACCATGCTGCACAAAATACACCAAATGCCTTTATATGGAATGTAGCTGCTGCTTCCTGTAAATGTTTATAGGATGTTATTAAAAACATATGTCCTCTCTTCCCACAGACCTTGTTTAGAAAGCTTGCTGCAAGCATGTTGTTTTAGCTTTGCTTGCAAGAAGAAGCATCTGTTGTACTAAAAATGGTAGTTCTGTACAAATGTTTTTGTCGCTCCCTTTTGTAAGGCCTGATAGAATTGGGAGCTGCATTTGCATTGGCTCACTCCCTTGACAGAAAGCTAGCAGCAGTTGTTTGTGCCAGCCTCTAGAGATTTTCCTTATTGAGACTAAACTGCAACCCATAATGTGATAGCCAGCTCTTCTTACTTAACCCTTGGTGCATAACTTTGGTACCTAGAAAACTTGGATCTCTAGTTGCCTGTAGGTAATATAGGGAAATTACCACCTAGAGCTCAGTGGATACACGCCGACACCGTGTTAGCTGCAGTAGCCTGACCTTTCTGTTCCCTGTCCCTGTGTGCAGGGGTTGTTTGCAGAGATAGAATCATGTTAGACCCGGTATGTGCTTGTAACTTCCATACATGCTTAGTCCCTTTTGACACTGGAGTGAATACATAGCTCTAAGGGAAGGTAAGCAGTCACAGTCAGAGTCAGAAAGCTGTGTCTGCTGTGGAGAAGACTCCTCTTTGTTCATATCTTCCTTGTAATATGAGATTAACTCCTACAGATATTAGTGCATTAAATCAATGTACTGCTTACCACTATCTTTGCTTTTACCTTTATTTGCTTCCTCTTCTATTCTCTGAGGATATTTTTTTCTTCCTCCCCTTGAAACTCCTAAGCTATTGTTTAAATTTCAAAAAAATTGGAGGAAGCTTGTCTTTCAAGCTTTTCTATGATGCCTTTTAATAAACTGAAGAGGTAGCTATTGAGTGATGTGAAAGCTGCTATTTTTCTTAGATTTTTGTGCAGTGTGCTGAGTCCACAGCAACAGGATTAATTGTTGTTGTTGTTGTTGCACTTTTTCCTGCTACTTGACCCCCAACTCTCATTATAATTTTTTTTAATCAACAGTGTAAGCTTCATTTGATGCCCTGTAATTCTCTTTCATAATAAAGAACAGTTAAGTGAAGCATGGGAAGGGAAAAACAAGCAACTGCTGTACCCCTTCTCCAGTCCTCAAAACCAGAATATACAGCAGACAGTACTTTTGGGCCTTCTAATGCTGTAGCCTGGGTCTGTGCAGTCAGTCACAGGCCAGGTATTTTCCAGGAGATTATCAGAATATGAGATTCTCAGAAATGATTTTGTTTATGAAGGAGGCCTTTCCTATTTTAAGAAGGTAATAAGAGCCTGCCAAAGTTTATTCTAGCATTTGGGTCTTTAAAAGAAACGTATATAAGGAATGCCAGATGAGGAGGGGCTCAAATGTCTTTTGGTGAAGCCCTCCTGATGAACAGTTTTTAGGGAAATAGGAGACATATAGCCAAGGAAGAGGAATGGTGAAGAAGCTTTAGTTGAGAGATCTGCTGGGACAGGAACCAGAAAAAGAGCAGCAGTCTGAGAAAGTCTGCTTGAATTTGAGCATTGTCTAGAGATGTAGGCCTGGAGTTCATCCACCATTGGGAGCCAAGGAAATTGCTGCAGCCTGGTTTGCTTTATAACCTGAAGAGATTTGCCATACTGTCTCTTTAAGAAGTGATAGAAATTGCAGATTTGATCCCCCACAAAAGGAGATCACATGGGCTCAGGATGGGAGGAGGGGTATTCCCTTGCTCAAAGAGAACAGGATGATGTACTGGAGTACTGAAACCAATATTAATTATAGTTACAGTTTTATATTGCTCAAATAAAGCATCCCACTTCCAACCAAAACTCCGCTCTTTCTTAAATCATTCCTTCTTGGTCCATCTCACCCATCCACCTACCCCTGTAAAAGGCTTCTTGTCCTTTTACCCTTATGTTTCAGGAAGATCTACTTCCAGCCCAGCCTTACCTGCCCATGCTTCCTCCCTCCCCCCCCCACCGTCTCTCTCCCCTGGGGATTCTGCCAGTGAAACTCCCTAATTTTCTACAGGCAGATGGCCAGCAGCCAAGTTCAAAATGTGTTTTACTTTGAGTCCATAAACACGTAGGCCTATTAAGTGCATGCAGAAGCAAAAATTTACATAGGGTTCTTCAAGGTTTTATATTTTATTCTTTGGGTAGTATATGATCCAGTGGAATTTGGGAGTGGCACTTATCAGATGCCTGTGAACACTTTGCCTATCTTTTACAGGTTTAGTCTTAGGGTTTGGTCCACATGTTAACTCTCAGTGGTCTGTAGAGAATTGAATGGTCTGTAGTTTCTCTTGTTTCTGTTTTTCCTTTCTCTCTCTCTCTTTTTTTTTTTTTTTTTTTCAGGTTAATGGACTAGACTTTAGAAAGATACTCTAGTTACTTAAAACTGGAAAGGACATGACTAGGAGTTAATCCCATAGACAAAGCACCTTTGACTGAGTAAA
This sequence comes from Rhea pennata, assembly GCF_028389875.1. Taxonomy (NCBI): domain Eukaryota; kingdom Metazoa; phylum Chordata; class Aves; order Rheiformes; family Rheidae; genus Rhea; species Rhea pennata. The sequence goes on from NC_084666.1 coordinate 65,082,901, forward strand.
CAGAAGCGTGTCCATCAGCAGTCATTGCTGGCTGGGAGGTGCCTGTGAATGAGACCCATCTACGGGGGGGGGGGGGGGGGGGGGGGAAGAAAACAGAATAGCCAGACAGGATGGACAGAGTGAGAGAGACAGACAGCTAGGATAAGATGTCAGGGAAGCAGGAGGGGAGAAACAAGCAAATGACTTAGAAAACACAGAGAAAAGAGTAACACTACAGAAGGTGGCCTGGGCAGAGAAGTCATGAAATAGCAGGAAGACTGTGTACAGAGGAAGCACAGTGATTTAAAAAAAAAAGGGAGGGGAAGGGGGGCAAAAAGCTCCGATTTCTGTCCGGAGGGGCTGTAGGAGACAAATAGATGGAAAGAGAAGGGTGCCAGTCTTGTAGAATAGAGCCTTCCTGTTCTTAATCTCTGTGTCTACAGGGGCAGTGTTCATCTCTGTCTCTAAAGGGTGCTCTGCAAATGACGTGCGTTCCTCCTTGGGTCCTCCTCCACATTGCACAGCAGGGCTGCAGAGGCAAGGGTAGAACTGGGAACTGGCTTGTCACTACAAGTATGTAGATAATACAGGGTTAGCAGCAGAGTTAGTGTTCAGAATGCCTGGTGTGTGCCTGTCTTGTATCTAATGGGTTGAATTTGGAAATAATGAGAGTGAAGGGATGCCTTTAATACAAATTTGAGAAGTCAAGCCTATACTTTGTTTTGAGATAGTGGTTTAAAATCCATGTGTTGAAATTGTTTTTACTAGCTATTATTTCATTATAAAAAAAATTCCTGTAGTGCCTACAGTTGTTGAAGAATAAGTCTTGTGGAATAATCTAAGTATTGCAAGAGGTGCATACTGAAATGAAACCCTATAAACATGGAATTTTGTTCTTCTCTTTTCATAAAAGTATGGTCTTTTTATTCATTGTCCCTTTGGGTCTTAATTAATGAAGACCAGAAGGCAACTGTTTTACCTGTTCAATGTGGTGTTGAAATCATAAAATATTAACTATGGCAGCTGATGCAATAAAGTAATGTTCCCCTGATGATTTTGAAAGTATTCAGCGAAATCAACTGTTACCGAATCTATGAGTAAAAATTACCTCTCCTCCTCTTTTTTGATATCAACAGATATTGATGATGTCAGGAAGCACAAACCAGGTTACCTTGAGGCTACGATTGACTGGTTCCAATCATATAAGATCCCAGATGGTAAACCGGAAAATCAGTTCGCTTTTAATGGAGAATTTAAAGACAAGGTGAAGATGATGCAAAATTAAAGATGTATCTTGCTGTCATATGGCAGCCTTGCTCCACCTTAGAATTTTTGGAATTTCTTGTAAAGGAAGAGGAGCTTTAGCATAAAGAATTTTTATATGAGGGATCTTTGAATATAGTATATGCAGGCAATAATAAATAATTTTTGGTATATTTAATTTTATTCAGGGGAAATAAATGTGGTATTAAAGGAAGTCAGTAATATCATTTGGTCTCGATCCTGAAGATACTGCGTTTGCAATACTTGTTACTATATTTTCATTTCTGTCTGTGAGAGGAACAAGCAGACTGTTTTTTCATTTTTTTTCTTCTTTTTCAATCTTGATTGATAAATTTTTGTGACATTTTTCAAGGCTGTGCACTTTAAGAAAGACAATAGGTTGCAGATTTTTCCATATTTGGTATTTGCTCAAGGTATACTTTTTCCTAGTAATTTTATACAAGAACATTTGAGCTGTTTTTGGCTTGGAGGCTGAAAAAATATTTTTTCCTTATTTAGAAAAAATGAATGGTTTTTTTAAACATCCTGCAGCAAAAATGGCCAGTGTTTGAAAGGAGAGTGGGCCTGAGAGTAGACTTTGCTGAAGCAAGGCTTTCCCTGGACTTTTCCAGAGGAAATTGAGTTTGATTTGAGTAAGAATACTTTGCAAATCATATATCGTGCACTCTGTGTGCTTCTTCTGGTGGAGAATCGTAAGTTCCTAATGAATGATGCCCATGTGTCAGCTAGTTCTGCCTTGCAGTGTGCTTTTCGGACTTGTAAAATGCCTTCTAACCAGCGCAGGCAATTTTACATTTTTTTGCCTGGTTAAAGAGATCCCTTTAGCACAGCTCCCTTCTGTGCTAAAACTGTATTTTAAATCAACCGAACCTAGGATTGTAAGGCTGGATAGTCTGATATTCTGTTCCTCATTCTCTGTCATTGCTCTTCCTGATTTTCTTGCTCCATAGTTCTACCATAGCAACAGTTTAACAGGGATGTAGTCAAGTCTTGGAGTTCAGGCTTGAAACTGTAAAGAACCTGACATAACCAGTTTGGAGCACTTGGATACTTCTCAAGCATTTCTGGAGACCCAGGATGTGGTGAGGCAGCTGTGGCTGTGTTCCAGCAGCTCTGGTGAAGTTCACAATGTTCTGGTGGCATTTTGCCAAGTCGCTCCTTGTTAGGAAATGTGAATGTTCCGTTGGCAGCTTTTTGCAAGCCAATCTAGATATCATCATCTGGACACTGAGGGTTTTTGTTTGTGTTTTTTTAAGCCACCTCCTCTCATATTTTTGTTTTTAAACAACAAAAAGAATCCTGTTAAGCAGCTGATGTTACATTGTTGCAATTGCTTGTGTGATTTAGCAATTAATGAGCTAAAGGCACATTTTGGCATTAACTCTGATCCTGATGTGCACATACAACAGAGGAGTCAGGCTCATACGCTTTGTCCTGCTTAGGACCTGGTACAGTTATCTGTAGATGTAGGTGTCTGTTTAGTACGTAGTGCTGATTGCATTTTTTTTTTCGTGTAGCCTTCCAGTTTTCTGGCTGCGGACTGAGGGAATGTCCTGAATATGTTCCCAGTGTATTTGACAGATAGTGAAGTTTGTTTCTTTTCATAAAAATGGTGTTATTTTAAGGGATCTCCTTTGAGGCCTCATTAAATTTTCAGAAAATATAACACGTGAAACAGTGTTTTAATAAACTAGTTCTGTGGGTTTTTTTTCTGTTTAATAGCCTTTTAAATCTAAAAGCTTTTCCTTCATATAAACTAGGATTTTGCTGTTGAAGTTGTTAAATCCACCCATGAATACTGGAAAGCTTTGATTCATAAAAAAGCTGATGGAGGTTCTATTAAATGGTAAGTGTTCAGTTGAATATTTCTTCTTTGTATTGTGCTAGTAGTGTTGGTGTTTAACATGGGGCAGCTGTGCATGAGCTGCTTGGACTTTTTGCTTTGAGGTGACAGGAATATTCATGTTTTTAAGATTGATAATTAATTAATAATTAACTGTGATAATTATACCTTGTATAATAATAGTTTGTTAGTAAGTGATTCAAAAATATATTGATTATACAAAAATTATGTAGACTACTTAAACTTTCTAGTGACAGCCGCAGAAGGTGTGTTTGGGATCATTTGAGGAGAATCTCTATATCCCACACAAATCCTGATTAGTCTTCTTGTCACTGTTTATTTCATCCTTTCAGTGCTGTGTTACTGTGGTATCAATTCCTTTTCCACTTAAGATTCTATAAATTTTTACATTTATTCTCCAGAATGCTGAATTACTGTTCATTACCAACCTTTGGCCTTATCTAAATTAAAATGGACTTTATTAAACTCTGAACTGGTTTGCATTGGCAGTTCTGGCAGCAGATGCCCTGAGGAGCAGGCAGCTGTGTTTGCCTGGTGCCATCCAAGGGCTGCAGCTTCACATTAGCTGAATCGGAAAGCAAAGGCTGTGCTCACGTAGTCACTGTCGTCTTGTACTTTCTTGGGGAAATACGACTTCCTCTCTCTTGCTTGGGGCTAACTGAACAAATTCAAGAGTTGGACAGGTTAATAATTTTAGTATAACATTACAAAAATATTACAGGATTATATTCAAACTTGTTTTCATCATTTCAGAAGCACTTTGAGCTACATGTTAGTACCATTAAAAAAAAAAAAAGTCTTGCTTTGAAGAATTGTGTAGAACCTTAAAAACTCATGACCAAACTCATTTTGGTATAAAAGGGTACGGATTCATAGTCTGCAGGAAGACTGACACTAAATTTCTCTGCGCTTTGTGGAAGCAGTACAGGTTGCTTGATGTAAGAGCAGAATTTTTATCTGGGTTTTCTTTTCTTCCTGTCCATGCTTCAGGGTGCAAGTAGGTTACTGCAAACCAAGAGTGGCCTGCCTGTCTCTGTATGCATGTAGAATCTGCCATCCTTTAAAGCACAAGAGACATGGGGAATATTTGTGCTATCCATACTAGCCAGTGAGGTAACTCCCTCAAGGAATGCCTGTTCTCTTTGTTGACCTTTGGGTAGATTTAGATTCTGAGCTGTGGTTCTTTGCATTGTACCCAAGTTAGCTGCCAGAAGCGGAGTGTGTGAGTACTGCTTATGTTAATGAAGAAAATCTGCATAAAAATGAAAACGACTCCCTCCCCCCCCCCAACCTAATCCCACAGAAACAAAGAACATCCCCCTAGTTCCTTCCAACATTGCTCATTACTTTGTTTTTGACTTTCTCATTTCTGGACAGATAGACACTTCTGAACTGTTTGTATGGAGGTGGGTTTTTTCCCCCATGGATCCTTAATCAGTTATCTGTCTCTTTTCTGGTGATTGATAAACATGTTATTAATTTTATTTCTCAGCACAAATGTTCTGGTGAGTGGTAGCCCATTTTGCTGCAGTGAAGAGGATGCCCGATCTATTGTGCAGTCGGTAAGGGCAATATTTACTTTTTTTTTTTTTTTTTTTTTTTTTATCTTTAGTAAGAAGAGGTTCAGAGCTCCAAAATGGAAATGAAGTAGCTAAACTGAAATGGTCCATACTTTATGCCTTAGATTTTCCTTTAATTAAAAGGAAGAGCACAAAGGTTGTGGGGGAGACGTAAGCATTATAATATAAACCTTTCATTGCAGTGGTCCAATTGTATTTTCTGGCAGGTTCATTACCATTCTGTTGGGATTTTTTTTTGTGTGTGTGTGTGTGGTTTTTTTTTTTTTCCTTCTGTAGTGCTGTTTCTTCTGATTCTGAATAGCAAGATGGACTGCTATTTGTATCTAGCCTGCTGTCTTCTCTGTCTCCCCTGTTGCCATGAGTTACCACCCAGTGTTAGGACTCATTGACTAGCTGACTGACTAATCACTAAAAGCATCCTTTGTTTGTCTACTTGCATAATTAAATGCATTGCTGTAAAAGAGGAGGCTGCTTTTTTGAATGTTTCTTAAAGAATGCCTGTCATATTCTGCAAATTAACATAAAATTAAAACACACAGGTTTCCTGTTTAGGCGAGAAGGATGTCCTGCAGTCTGATGCTTTCATGTGCAAATGCTAGTGAAGGAGAATTTCTTCCATTTTAAAATACGCTGGTTTGGATGCCAGAATGTAAGCAAAGTTATGAGAAATTACCTGAAGAAAAGAACCCCCAAGTACTTAACATTTGTGTTTTTTTTCTCTCTCTTTTTAACATACTCTGTGGTTGTGCCTGTGCCCTGACCACAGGAGCATGCCAAGTATTTTGCACATGTCCATGGCTGCTTGGGTAGCTAACTAACTCGGGCTGTGTACAGTCAGTGTTCTGCCCCAGTAGTCACAGTCCTGCACTTATGCAAGTGCAAGTCTCGAAGGAGACAACATCCGCTATCTGTGCATTTAAGAGTCCAACTACTGTTTCTAGTAAAAAGTTATTGTCCTAAGTGATATTTTGTCATAAGAAAATTGTCACTTGCAAAAAAGTTGGTTTCAGACATAAAAAGGTGTCACACTGAACTTTTTTTCTCTTCTGGTGTATTACTTAAATATTTATTTAAATGGTCTGACATTTGTGTTCATGAATGTGTTTTGGTCCATTTTGATTAATGAGATTGTAGATTTTATATGAAAGAAATTTCATTCTGGTATTCAAATAAATTTTTAGTCAGTCACAGCTGTAAGCAAATATTCACCTCCCTTATACTTTCAGATTTACAAGAACTTTTAATGGATGTTTAAATGCAACTTAAATTTCAAGTTCATATATATATATATACTTAATTTGGACAGTGACAAATCTGCAAAGGAATATTTTCTTTTGTGTATTATGTGCTGCTTGTACTTTGAAGCATATAAATAAATAATTATCTACTTAAACCAGCAGTATCCATTATTTTGCCTTTTAATTACAAATTATATATTTTATGGGGTTTTGGATTTGTAAAACCTGTTTATAAAAATCCATACTTTGGATCGAACTTTATTTAATGTCTTAGGAATGTTTGCTTTTTTATCAAATATTTCACTTGGCTTTTTATGTCTCATATTATTTTCTTTAAGTGATACTGTTGCTTTTGTGAAGTTGTCGTGCCGTACTGCTTTCCATTATTCTGTTTCAGTATGTTCTACATACATTAATTTTGTCTGTGTAGGTGGCTGTCTTTTGCTACTTTCCAAACAAGGAAAAGATGCAGTCCTGTTTTACATACTGTTCTTACTTGAGATTGGAAATTGCATACAGTAACTTGAAAAAGTAACACACTCTTGAAATATGAATGGCAGACAATCAAACTGTGAGTATAAGCAAATAAGTTGACTTGCACATTTTAAGCAGGTATCTTTTTGTCTAGTACACTGCATTGTCCAGTTTGGTTGTCAAGCATTCATCTCTTTCAAGCAGAAGTGAAAATACATGAGTGTTGGCTGCGGAAACTTAATGGCCTTGGTAATTTTAAATTTAAGCTATCTGTATCTGTTTGTTTGTTTGTTTGTTTTTTTTTTTTTTGAAACTAAAAGCACATATTTTTTTCTAACTTATGTCCATCTATTAATTCTGGGATAAAAGCAGAAAAATGAAAAGCTGGAGTGAAGCTTTTTTATACTGAGAAACATATTTCGGCTGCTGCATAATGCCTGAGTTACTTGTAGCACTGAGAACTGGTTCATTACAGTCCTGTTTCCTAGGTCAGACTATGATTATGGAATTTGAGTGTTTGATAATTGCCTTTCATTAAATTAAGTGTACTGGATTTCAAAAAAAAAAAAAATCAAAAAACAAAAATGCTCACTATTATTGTAAACCAGTTTTTATGGTCAAAAGAAAAATGTGATTAAGAACCAAATGGTAAACAAACATATAAACAAATCTTATCAAGTGCTTACCAAATTATGCACAAATCAGAATTTGATACATTTTGGATTGAGCAGTTCCGTGGGTAGTACCACTGATTTCAGGAGGACTTACTGTACTAGAATTTGACCTTTCATTATTTCATAGATGTGGGACTAAAATGGCTTGTTTGTGTTGGAATTCCCTCTGCACTGAGTTACTTTCAGGACAGAAGGTGTGTTTTAGTGTCAGATGAGTGGCAAATCAGGCATAACTCTACAGCTGGGGAAGTTGCCATGTCCAGCCTATCCCAATGAGATCAGAAGATAACCTTTGCATATGAGGCTGTGTACTGAACATTTGAACTACCTAGAATTATGCCAGCCCCCCTGCGGCTGCATGTGCACTGGAATTTTAAACTGTAGATGGTTAAAGTTTCTGTTGTTTCCTAGCATCTGAAAATTGTTTCATCTCTTTCTCAGCTCTGATGTTAGAACATGTTGAGAACTAAACCCTGGAGGAATGCAGCTTTGTGGCTGAATATGTTAGTGCTAAGATGTACTGTTTGTTTCGGGCTTCTAAGTGTTGCCATCTGCACAACTGACCAGGACAGCCAAACCTTTATTTAACATTAATCCCAAGAACTGCTTGCTCACTAGCTCTGTGAAGAAGCCGCTGAGGACTTTTTAAATTGGAAAACCTCCAAGGCAATCTATATATAGTTTGTAGAGCAGTGTTTCTCAGACTTAACACACAATTCTTCCCTTGTAATACTGGAAAGAAAATGTACTAGGAAAGCTTTGCTAAATGAGGTCTCTCTGATTAAAAGACAGAAAAATCTCCTGGGGGGAAAATATTTGGCTTTTCCTTATAATTTAAAAAATATCCACCAAGGTCTTAACCTGAACATTTACTAATATGTTTAAAATAATTCAGATCTAAGCAGGGAGGTCTGTTAACTGCCTTTCTGCCTACAACTTTTTTAGCAGGATATTTCCATTTAGGACTTAGTAGAAGCAGAATTATCTGTTCAGTGGCCAGTTGTGAAACAAAAGATGCTGTTTGTTTTTTCACCTGTACCCCAAACGAAAGGATTCTGTAGTGAAGAGGCTTCTGTTTCAGTGGAGTGGGTTTGTTTGACCTGTTCCTCGTGGGAAGATGGTCCTCTGAGTTCTCAACTTAAACTTTCTGAGCAATTTATCTCAATAGAGGCAGGCACCTTTTGTTCATTGTGACCACTGACTCTAACTGCCTTATGAGATAAGGCTGTGTTTAAAGCTGGAAAGGCTATGATAACACTGA